>NW_027211800.1:2184177-2494430 GCF_036971445.1 Narcine bancroftii | reverse complement strand
TGGAAAAGTACTTTTTACAAGTGCTGTTTCATAGATGTGAAAACATGTTTAAACATTTCTCAAAAAAGCATGTATTTTAATGTTTGTAGTTTCATTTTAACATTTATGTTGTTCTTTTCAAAATTGAAATGTAGAAGTGAATTTACAGATCTACATTTTGTTTTCTTGTAGAAAAGTGCTTTTTACCTGTGCTGTTTCATTCATGTGAAATCATGTTTAAACATTACTCAAAAAAGCATGTATTTTAATATTTATAGTTTCATTTTAACATTTATGTAGTTGTTTTCAAAATTGAAATGTAGAAGTGAATTTACAGATTTACATTTTGCTTTCTTGTGGAAAAGTACTTTTTACAAGTGCTGTTTCATATATGTGAAACCATGTTTAAACATTTCTCAAAAAAGCATGTATTTTAATGTTTGTAGTTTCATTTTAACATTAATGTTATTCTTTTTTAAATTGAATATGTAGAAGTGAATTTATGCATCCTCATTTTGCTTTCTTTTAGAAAAGTACTTTTTACAAGTGCTGTTTCATTGATGTGAAATCATGTTTAAACATTACTCAAAAAAGCATGTATTTTAATGTTTGTAGTTTCATTTTAACATTTATGTTGTTCTTTTCAAAATTGAAATGTAGAAGTGAATTTACAGATCAACATTTTGTTTTCTTGTAGAAAAGTGCTTTTTACCTGTGCTGTTTCATTGATGTGAAATCATGTTTAAACATTACTCAAAAAAGCATGTATTTTAATATTTGTAGTTTCATTTTAACATTTATGTAGTTGTTTTCAAAATTGAAATGTAGAAGTGAATTTACAGATTTACATTTTGCTTTCTTGTGGAAAAGTACTTTTTACAAGTGCTGTTTCATAGATGTGAAACCATGTTTAAACATTTCTCAAAAAAGCATGTATTTTAATGTTTGTAGTTTCATTTTAACATTAATGTTATTCTTTTCAAAATTGAATATGTAGAAGTGAATTTATGCATCCTCATTTTGCTTTCTTTTAGAAAAGTACTTTTTACAAGTGCTGTTTCATAGATGTGAAATCATGTTTAAACATTTCTCAAAAAAGCATGTATTTTAATGTTTGTAGTTTCATTTTAACATTAATGTTATTCTTTTCAAAATTGAATATGTAGAAGTGAATTTATGCATCCTCATTTTGCTTTCTTTTAGAAAAGTACTTTTTACAAGTGCTGTTTCATAGATGTGAAATCATGTTTAAACATTTCTCAAAAAAGCATGTATTTTAATGTTTGTAGTTTCATTTTAACATTTATGTTATTCTTTTCAAATTTGAAATGTAGAAGTGAATTTACAGATTTACATTTTGCTTTCTTGTGGAAAAGTACTTTTTACGTGCTGTTTCATAGATGTGAAACCATGTTTAAACATTTCTCAAAAAAGCATGTATTTTAATGTTTGTAGTTACATTTTAACATTTATGTTGTTCTTTTCAAAATTGAAATGTAGAAGTGAATTTACAGATCTACATTTTGTTTTCTTGTAGAAAAGTGCTTTTTACCTGTGCTGTTTCATTGATGTGAAATCATGTTTAAACATTTCACAAAAAAACATGTATTTTATTGTTTGTAGTTTCATTTTAACATTTATGTTATTATTTTCAAATTTGAAATGTAGAAGTGAATATACAGATTTACATTTTGCTTTCTTGTGGAAAAGTACTTTTTGCAAGTGCTGTTTCATAGATGTGAAAACATGTTTAAACATTTCTCAAAAAAGCATGTGTTTTAATGTTTGTTGTTTCATTTTAACATTTATGTTGTTCTTTTCAAAATTGAAATGTAGAAGTGAATTTACAGATCAACATTTTGTTTTCTTGTAGAAAAGTGCTTTTTACCTGTGCTGTTTCATTGATGTGAAATCATGTTTAAACATTACTCAAAAAAGCATGTATTTTAATATTTGTAGTTTCATTTTAACATTTATGTAGTTGTTTTCAAAATTGAAATGTAGGTGAATTTACAGATTTACATTTTGCTTTCTTGTGGAAAAGTACTTTTTACAAGTGCTGTTTCATAGATGTGAAACCATGTTTAAACATTTCTCAAAAAAGCATGTATTTTATTGTTTGTAGTTTCATTTTAACATTAATGTTATTATTTTCAAATTTGAAATGTAGAAGTGAATTTACAGATTTACATTTTGCTTTCTTGTGGAAAAGTACTTTTTACAAGTGCTGTTTCATAGATGTGAAACCATGTTTAAACATTTCTCAAAAAAGCATGTATTTTAATGTTTGTAGTTTCATTTTAACATTTATGTTGTTCTTTTCAAAATTGAAATGTAGAAGTGAATTTACAGATCTACATTTTGTTTTCTTGTAGAAAAGTGCTTTTTACCTGTGCTGTTTCATTGATGCCAAATCATGTTTAAACATTACTCAAAAAAGCATGTATTTTATTGTTTGTAGTTTCATTTTAACATTTATGTTATTCTTTTCAAATTTGTAATGTAGAAGTGAATTTACAGATTTACATTTTGCTTTCTTGTGGAAAAGTACTTTTTACAAGTGCTGTTTCATAGATGTGAAACCATGTTTAAACATTTCTCAAAAAAGCATGTATTTTAATGTTTGTAGTTTCATTTTAACATTTATGTTATTCTTTTCAAATTTGAAATGTAGAAGTGAATTTACAGATTTACATTTTGCTTTCTTGTGGAAAAGTACTTTTTACAAGTGCTGTTTCATAGATGTGAAACCATGTTTAAACATTTCTCAAAAAAGCATGTATTTTAATGTTTGTAGTTTCATTTTAACATTTATGTTATTCTTTTCAAAATTGAAATGTTAGAAGTGAATTTACGCATCCTCATTTTGCTTTCTTTTAGAAAAGTACTTTTCACAAGTGCTGTTTCATTGATGTGAAATCATGTTTAAATATATCACAAAAAAGCATGTATTTTATTGTTTGTAGTTTCATTTTAACATTTATGTTATTATTTTCAAATTTGAAATGTAGAACTGAATTTACAGATTTACATTTTGCTTTCATGTGGAAAAGTACTTTTTACAAGTGCTGTTTCATAGATGTGAAACCATGTTTAAACATTTCTCAAAAAAGCATGTATTTTAACGTTTGTAGTTTCATTTTAACATTTATGTTGTTCTTTTCAAAATTGAAATGTAGAAGTGAATTTACAGATCTACATTTTGTTTTCTTGTAGAAAAGTGCTTTTTACCTGTGCTGTTTCATTGATGTCAAATCATGTTTAAACATTACTCAAAAAAGCATGTATTTTATTGTTTGTAGTTTCATTTTAACATTTATGTTATTCTTTTCAAATTTGAAATGTAGAAGTGAATTTACAGATTTACATTTTGCTTTCTTGTGGAAAAGTACTTTTTACAAGTGCTGTTTCATAGATGTGAAACCATGTTTAAACATTTCTCAAAAAAGCATGTATTTTAATGTTTGTAGTTTCATTTTAACATTAATGTTATTCTTTTCAAAATTGAATATGTGGAAGTGAATTTATGCATCCTCATTTTGCTTTCTTTTAGAAAAGTACTTTTTACAAGTGCTGTTTCATAGATGTGAAATCATCTTTAAATATTTCACAAAAAAGCATGTATTTTATTGTTTGTAGTTTCATTTTAACATTTATGTTATTATTTTCAAATTTGAAATGTAGAAGTGAATTTACAGATTTACATTTTGCTTTCTTGTGGAAAAGTACTTTTTACAAGTGCTGTTTCATAGATGTGAAAACATGTTTAAACATTTCTCAAAAAAGCATGTATTTTAATGTTTGTAGTTTCATTTTAACATTTATGTTGTTCTTTTCAAAATTGAAATGTAGAAGTGAATTTACAGATCAACATTTTGTTTTCTTGTAGAAAAGTGCTTTTTACCTGTGCTGTTTCATTGATGTGAAATCAGGTTTAAACATTACTCAAAAAAGCATGTATTTTAATGTTTGTAGTTTCATTTTAACATTTATGTTGTTCTTTTCAAAATTGAAATGTAGAAGTGAATTTACAGATCTACATTTTGTTTTCTTGTAGAAAAGTGCTTTTTACCTGTGCTGTTTCATTGATGTGAAATCATGTTTAAACATTACTCAAAAAAGCATGTATTTTAATATTTGTAATTTCATTTTAACATTTATGTAGTTGTTTTCAAAATTGAAATGTAGGTGAATTTACAGATTTACATTTTGCTTTCTTGTGGAAAAGTACTTTTTACAAGTGCTGTTTCATAGATGTGAAACCATGTTTAAACATTTCTCAAAAAAGCATGTATTTTAATGTTTGTAGTTTCATTTTAACATTTATGTTATTCTTTTCAAATTTGTAATGTAGAAGTGAATTTACAGATTTACATTTTGCTTTCTTGTGGAAAAGTACTTTTTACAAGTGCTGTTTCATAGATGTGAAACCATGTTTAAACATTTTTTCAAAAAAGCATGTATTTTAATGTTTGTAGTTTCATTTTAACATTTATGTTATTCTTTTCAAAATTGAAATGTTAGAAGTGAATTTACGCATTCTCATTTTGCTTTCTTTTAGAAAAGTACTTTTCACAAGTGCTGTTTCATTGAGTTGAAATCATGTTTAAATATATCACAAAAAAGCATGTATTTTATTGTTTGTAGTTTCATTTTAACATTTATGTTATTATTTTCAAATTTGAAATGTAGAACTGAATTTACAGATTTACATTTTGCTTTCATGTGGAAAAGTACTTTTTACAAGTGCTGTTTCATAGATGTGAAACCATGTTTAAACATTTCTCAAAAAAGCATGTATTTTAACGTTTGTAGTTTCATTTTAACATTTATGTTGTTCTTTTCAAAATTGAAATGTAGAAGTGAATTTACAGATCTACATTTTGTTTTCTTGTAGAAAAGTGCTTTTTACCTGTGCTGTTTCATTGATGTCAAATCATGTTTAAACATTACTCAAAAAAGCATGTATTTTATTGTTTGTAGTTTCATTTTAACATTTATGTTATTCTTTTCAAATTTGAAATGTAGAAGTGAATTTACAGATTTACATTTTGCTTTCTTGTGGAAAAGTACTTTTTACAAGTGCTGTTTCATAGATGTGAAACCATGTTTAAACATTTCTCAAAAAAGCATGTATTTTAATGTTTGTAGTTTCATTTTAACATTAATGTTATTCTTTTCAAAATTGAATATGTGGAAGTGAATTTATGCATCCTCATTTTGCTTTCTTTTAGAAAAGTACTTTTTACAAGTGCTGTTTCATAGATGTGAAATCATCTTTAAATATTTCACAAAAAAGCATGTATTTTATTGTTTGTAGTTTCATTTTAACATTTATGTTATTATTTTCAAATTTGAAATGTAGAAGTGAATTTACAGATTTACATTTTGCTTTCTTGTGGAAAAGTACTTTTTACAAGTGCTGTTTCATAGATGTGAAAACATGTTTAAACATTACTCAAAAAAGCATGTATTTTATGTTTGTAGTTTCATTTTAACATTTATGTTATTCTTTTCAAATTTGAAATGTAGAAGTGAATTTACAGATTTACATTTTGCTTTCTTGTGGAAAAGTACTTTTTACAAGTGCTGTTTCATAGATGTGAAACCATGTTTAAACATTTCTCAAAAAAGCATGTATTTTAATGTTTGTAGTTTCATTTTAACATTTATGTTGTTCTTTTCAAAATTGAAATGTAGAAGTGAATTTACAGATCTACATTTTGTTTTCTTGTAGAAAAGTGCTTTTTACCTGTGCTGTTTCATTGATGTGAAATCAGGTTTAAACATTACTCAAAAAGCATGTATTTTAATGTTTGTAGTTTCATTTTAACATTTATGTTGTTCTTTTCAAAATTGAAATGTAGAAGTGAATTTACAGATCAACATTTTGTTTTCTTGTAGAAAAGTGCTTTTTACCTGTGCTGTTTCATTGATGTGAAATCATGTTTAAACATTACTCAAAAAAGCATGTATTTTAATATTTGTAGTTTCATTTTAACATTTATGTAGTTGTTTTCAAAATTGAAATGTAGAAGTGAATTTACAGATTTACATTTTGCTTTCTTGTGGAAAAGTACTTTTTACAAGTGCTGTTTCATATATGTGAAACCATGTTTAAACATTTCTCAAAAAAGCATGTATTTTAATGTTTGTAGTTTCATTTTAACATTAATGTTATTCTTTTCAAAATTGAATATGTAGAAGTGAATTTATGCATCCTCATTTTGCTTTCTTTTAGAAAAGTACTTTTTACAAGTGCTGTTTCATAGATGTGAAATCATGTTTAAACATTTCTCAAAAAAGCATGTATTTTAATGTTTGTAGTTTCATTTTAACATTAATGTTATTCTTTTCAAAATTGAATATGTAGAAGTGAATTTATGCATCCTCATTTTGCTTTCTTTTAGAAAAGTACTTTTTACAAGTGCTGTTTCATAGATGTGAAATCATGTTTAAACATTTCTCAAAAAAGCATGTATTTTAATGTTTGTAGTTTCATTTTAACATTTATGTTATTCTTTTCAAATTTGAAATGTAGAAGTGAATTTACAGATTTACATTTTGCTTTCTTGTGGAAAAGTACTTTTTACGTGCTGTTTCATAGATGTGAAACCATGTTTAAACATTTCTCAAAAAAGCATGTATTTTAATGTTTGTAGTTACATTTTAACATTTATGTTGTTCTTTTCAAAATTGAAATGTAGAAGTGAATTTACAGATCTACATTTTGTTTTCTTGTAGAAAAGTGCTTTTTACCTGTGCTGTTTCATTGATGTGAAATCATGTTTAAACATTTCACAAAAAAGCATGTATTTTATTGTTTGTAGTTTCATTTTAACATTTATGTTATTATTTTCAAATTTGAAATGTAGAAGTGAATATACAGATTTACATTTTGCTTTCTTGTGGAAAAGTACTTTTTGCAAGTGCTGTTTCATAGATGTGAAAACATGTTTAAACATTTCTCAAAAAAGCATGTATTTTAATGTTTGTAGTTTCATTTTAACATTTATGTTGTTCTTTTCAAAATTGAAATGTAGAAGTGAATTTACAGATCTACATTTTGTTTTCTTGTAGAAAAGTGCTTTTTACCTGTGCTGTTTCATTGATGTGAAATCAGGTTTAAACATTACTCAAAAAAGCATGTGTTTTAATGTTTGTAGTTTCATTTTTACATTTATGTTGTTCTTTTCAAAATTGAAATGTAGAAGTGAATTTACAGATCAACATTTTGTTTTCTTGTAGAAAAGTGCTTTTTACCTGTGCTGTTTCATTGATGTGAAATCATGTTTAAACATTACTCAAAAAAGCATGTATTTTAATATTTGTAGTTTCATTTTAACATTTATGTTATTATTTTCAAATTTGAAATGTAGAAGTGAATTTACAGATTTACATTTTGCTTTCTTGTGGAAAAGTACTTTTTACAAGTGCTGTTTCATAGATGTGAAACCATGTTTAAACATTTCTCAAAAAAGCATGTATTTTAATGTTTGTAGTTTCATTTTAACATTTATGTTGTTCTTTTCAAAATTGAAATGTAGAAGTGAATTTACAGATCTACATTTTGTTTTCTTGTAGAAAAGTGCTTTTTACCTGTGCTGTTTCATTGATGCCAAATCATGTTTAAACATTACTCAAAAAAGCATGTATTTTATTGTTTGTAGTTTCATTTTAACATTTATGTTATTCTTTTCAAATTTGTAATGTAGAAGTGAATTTACAGATTTACATTTTGCTTTCTTGTGGAAAAGTACTTTTTACAAGTGCTGTTTCAGAGATGTGAAACCATGTTTAAACATTTCTCAAAAAAGAATGTATTTTAATGTTTGTAGTTTCATTTTAACATTTATGTTATTCTTTTCAAATTTGAAATGTAGAAGTGAATTTACAGATTTACATTTTGCTTTCTTGTGGAAAAGTACTTTTTACAAGTGCTGTTTCATAGATGTGAAACCATGTTTAAACATTTCTCAAAAAAGCATGTATTTTAATGTTTGTAGTTTCATTTTAACATTTATGTTGTTCTTTTCAAAATTGAAATGTAGAAGTGAATTTACAGATCTACATTTTGTTTTCTTGTAGAAAAGTGCTTTTTACCTGTGCTGTTTCATTGATGCGAAATCATGTTTAAACATTTCACAAAAAAGCATGTATTTTATTGTTTGTAGTTTCATTTTAACATTTATGTTATTCTTTTCAAATTTGAAATGTAGAAGTGAATATACAGATTTACATTTTGCTTTCATGTGGAAAAGTACTTTTTACAAGTGCTGTTTCATAGATGTGAAACCATGTTTAAACATTTCTCAAAAAAGCATGTATTTTAACGTTTGTAGTTTCATTTTAACATTTATGTTGTTCTTTTCAAAATTGAAATGTAGAAGTGAATTTACAGATCTACATTTTGTTTTCTTGTAGAAAAGTGCTTTTTACCTGTGCTGTTTCATTGATGTCAAATCATGTTTAAACATTACTCAAAAAAGCATGTATTTTATTGTTTGTAGTTTCATTTTAACATTTATGTTATTCTTTTCAAATTTGAAATGTAGAAGTGAATTTACAGATTTACATTTTGCTTTCTTGTGGAAAAGTACTTTTTACAAGTGCTGTTTCATAGATGTGAAACCATGTTTAAACATTTCTCAAAAAAGCATGTATTTTAATGTTTGTAGTTTCATTTTAACATTAATGTTATTCTTTTCAAAATTGAATATGTGGAAGTGAATTTATGCATCCTCATTTTGCTTTCTTTTAGAAAAGTACTTTTTACAAGTGCTGTTTCATAGATGTGAAATCATCTTTAAATATTTCACAAAAAAGCATGTATTTTATTGTTTGTAGTTTCATTTTAACATTTATGTTATTATTTTCAAATTTGAAATGTAGAAGTGAATTTACAGATTTACATTTTGCTTTCTTGTGGAAAAGTACTTTTTACAAGTGCTGTTTCATAGATGTGAAAACATGTTTAAACATTTCTCAAAAAAGCATGTATTTTAATGTTTGTAGTTTCATTTTAACATTTATGTTGTTCTTTTCAAAATTGAAATGTAGAAGTGAATTTACAGATCTACATTTTGTTTTCTTGTAGAAAAGTGCTTTTTACCTGTGCTGTTTCATTGATGTCAAATCATGTTTAAACATTACTCAAAAAAGCATGTATTTTATGTTTGTAGTTTCATTTTAACATTTATGTTATTCTTTTCAAATTTGAAATGTAGAAGTGAATTTACAGATTTACATTTTGCTTTCTTGTGGAAAAGTACTTTTTACAAGTGCTGTTTCATAGATGTGAAACCATGTTTAAACATTTCTCAAAAAAGCATGTATTTTAATGTTTGTAGTTTCATTTTAACATTTATGTTGTTCTTTTCAAAATTGAAATGTAGAAGTGAATTTACAGATCTACATTTTGTTTTCTTGTAGAAAAGTGCTTTTTACCTGTGCTGTTTCATTGATGTGAAATCAGGTTTAAACATTACTCAAAAAAGCATGTATTTTAATGTTTGTAGTTTCATTTTAACATTTATGTTGTTCTTTTCAAAATTGAAATGTAGAAGTGAATTTACAGATCAACATTTTGTTTTCTTGTAGAAAAGTGCTTTTTACCTGTGCTGTTTCATTGATGTGAAATCATGTTTAAACATTACTCAAAAAAGCATGTATTTTAATATTTGTAGTTTCATTTTAACATTTATGTAGTTGTTTTCAAAATTGAAATGTAGAAGTGAATTTACAGATTTACATTTTGCTTTCTTGTGGAAAAGTACTTTTTACAAGTGCTGTTTCATATATGTGAAACCATGTTTAAACATTTCTCAAAAAAGCATGTATTTTAATGTTTGTAGTTTCATTTTAACATTAATGTTATTCTTTTCAAAATTGAATATTTAGAAGTGAATTTATGCATCCTCATTTTGCTTTCTTTTAGAAAAGTACTTTTTACAAGTGCTGTTTCATAGATGTGAAATCATCTTTAAATATTTCACAAAAAAGCATGTATTTTATTGTTTGTAGTTTCATTTTAACATTTATGTTATTATTTTCAAATTTGAAATGTAGAAGTGAATTTACAGATTTACATTTTGCTTTCTTGTGGAAAAGTACTTTTTGCAAGTGCTGTTTCATAGATGTGAAAACATGTTTAAACATTTCTCAAAAAAGCATGTATTTTAATGTTTGTAGTTTCATTTTAACATTTATGTTGTTCTTTTCAAAATTGAAATGTAGAAGTGAATTTACAGATCTACATTTTGTTTTCTTGTAGAAAAGTGCTTTTTACCTGTGCTGTTTCATTGATGTGAAATCAGGTTTAAACATTACTCAAAAAAGCATGTGTTTTAATGTTTGTAGTTTCATTTTAACATTTATGTTGTTCTTTTCAAAATTGAAATGTAGAAGTGAATTTACAGATCAACATTTTGTTTTCTTGTAGAAAAGTGCTTTTTACCTGTGCTGTTTCATTGATGTGAAATCATGTTTAAACATTACTCAAAAAAGCATGTATTTTAATATTTGTAGTTTCATTTTAACATTTATGTAGTTGTTTTCAAAATTGAAATGTAGGTGAATTTACAGATTTACATTTTGCTTTCTTGTGGAAAAGTACTTTTTACAAGTGCTGTTTCATAGATGTGAAACCATGTTTAAACATTTCTCAAAAAAGCATGTATTTTAATGTTTGTAGTTTCATTTTAACATTTATGTTGTTCTTTTCAAAATGAAATGAGAAGTGAATTTACAGATCTACATTTTGTTTTCTTGTAGAAAAGTGCTTTTTACATGTGCTGTTTCATTGATGTGAAATCATGTTTAAATATTTCACAAAAAAGCATGCATTTTATTGTTTGTAGTTTCATTTTAACATTAATGTTATTATTTTCAAATTTGAAATGTAGAAGTGAATTTACAGATTTACATTTTGCTTTCTTGTGGAAAAGTACTTTTTACAAGTGCTGTTTCATAGATGTGAAACCATGTTTAAACATTTCTCAAAAAAGCATGTATTTTAATGTTTGTAGTTTCATTTTAACATTTATGTTGTTCTTTTCAAAATTGAAATGTAGAAGTGAATTTACAGATCTACATTTTGTTTTCTTGTAGAAAAGTGCTTTTTACCTGTGCTGTTTCATTGATGCCAAATCATGTTTAAACATTACTCAAAAAAGCATGTATTTTATTGTTTGTAGTTTCATTTTAACATTTATGTTATTCTTTTCAAATTTGCAATGTAGAAGTGAATTTACAGATTTACATTTTGCTTTCTTGTGGAAAAGTACTTTTTACAAGTGCTGTTTCATAGATGTGAAACCATGTTTAAACATTTTTTCAAAAAAGCATGTATTTTAATGTTTGTAGTTTCATTTTAACATTTATGTTATTCTTTTCAAAATTGAAATGTTAGAAGTGAATTTACGCATCCTCATTTTGCTTTCTTTTAGAAAAGTACTTTTCACAAGTGCTGTTTCATTGATGTGAAATCATGTTTAAATATATCACAAAAAAGCATGTATTTTATTGTTTGTAGTTTCATTTTAACATTTATGTTATTATTTTCAAATTTGAAATGTAGAACTGAATTTACAGATTTACATTTTGCTTTCATGTGGAAAAGTACTTTTTACAAGTGCTGTTTCATAGATGTGAAACCATGTTTAAACATTTCTCAAAAAAGCATGTATTTTAACGTTTGTAGTTTCATTTTAACATTTATGTTGTTCTTTTCAAAATTGAAATGTAGAAGTGAATTTACAGATCTACATTTTGTTTTCTTGTAGAAAAGTGCTTTTTACCTGTGCTGTTTCATTGATGTCAAATCATGTTTAAACATTACTCAAAAAAGCATGTATTTTATTGTTTGTAGTTTCATTTTAACATTTATGTTATTCTTTTCAAATTTGAAATGTAGAAGTGAATTTACAGATTTACATTTTGCTTTCTTGTGGAAAAGTACTTTTTACAAGTGCTGTTTCATAGATGTGAAACCATGTTTAAACATTTCTCAAAAAAGCATGTATTTTAATGTTTGTAGTTTCATTTTAACATTAATGTTATTCTTTTCAAAATTGAATATGTGGAAGTGAATTTATGCATCCTCATTTTGCTTTCTTTTAGAAAAGTACTTTTTACAAGTGCTGTTTCATAGATGTGAAATCATCTTTAAATATTTCACAAAAAAGCATGTATTTTATTGTTTGTAGTTTCATTTTAACATTTATGTTATTATTTTCAAATTTGAAATGTAGAAGTGAATTTACAGATTTACATTTTGCTTTCTTGTGGAAAAGTACTTTTTACAAGTGCTGTTTCATAGATGTGAAAACATGTTTAAACATTTCTCAAAAAAGCATGTATTTTAATGTTTGTAGTTTCATTTTAACATTTATGTTGTTCTTTTCAAAATTGAAATGTAGAAGTGAATTTACAGATCTACATTTTGTTTTCTTGTAGAAAAGTGCTTTTTACCTGTGCTGTTTCATTGATGTCAAATCATGTTTAAACATTACTCAAAAAAGCATGTATTTTATGTTTGTAGTTTCATTTTAACATTTATGTTATTCTTTTCAAATTTGAAATGTAGAAGTGAATTTACAGATTTACATTTTGCTTTCTTGTGGAAAAGTACTTTTTACAAGTGCTGTTTCATAGATGTGAAACCATGTTTAAACATTTCTCAAAAAAGCATGTATTTTAATGTTTGTAGTTTCATTTTAACATTTATGTTGTTCTTTTCAAAATTGAAATGTAGAAGTGAATTTACAGATCTACATTTTGTTTTCTTGTAGAAAAGTGCTTTTTACCTGTGCTGTTTCATTGATGTGAAATCAGGTTTAAACATTACTCAAAAAAGCATGTATTTTAATGTTTGTAGTTTCATTTTAACATTTATGTAGTTGTTTTCAAAATTGAAATGTAGAAGTGAATTTACAGATTTACATTTTGCTTTCTTGTGGAAAAGTACTTTTTACAAGTGCTGTTTCATAGATGTGAAACCATGTTTAAACATTTCTCAAAAAAGCATGTATTTTAATGTTTGTAGTTTCATTTTAACATTTATGTTGTTCTTTTCAAAATTGAAATGTAGAAGTGAATTTACAGATCAACATTTTGTTTTCTTGTAGAAAAGTGCTTTTTACCTGTGCTGTTTCATTGATGTGAAATCATGTTTAAACATTACTCAAAAAAGCATGTATTTTAATATTTGTAGTTTCATTTTAACATTTATGTAGTTGTTTTCAAAATTGAAATGTAGAAGTGAATTTACAGATTTACATTTTGCTTTCTTGTGGAAAAGTACTTTTTACAAGTGCTGTTTCATATATGTGAAACCATGTTTAAACATTTCTCAAAAAAGCATGTATTTTAATGTTTGTAGTTTCATTTTAACATTAATGTTATTCTTTTCAAAATTGAATATGTAGAAGTGAATTTATGCATCCTCATTTTGCTTTCTTTTAGAAAAGTACTTTTTACAAGTGCTGTTTCATAGATGTGAAATCATGTTTAAACATTTCTCAAAAAAGCATGTATTTTAATGTTTGTAGTTTCATTTTAACATTAATGTTATTCTTTTCAAAATTGAATATGTAGAAGTGAATTTATGCATCCTCATTTTGCTTTCTTTTAGAAAAGTACTTTTTACAAGTGCTGTTTCATAGATGTGAAATCATGTTTAAACATTTCTCAAAAAAGCATGTATTTTAATGTTTGTAGTTTCATTTTAACATTTATGTTATTCTTTTCAAATTTGAAATGTAGAAGTGAATTTACAGATTTACATTTTGCTTTCTTGTGGAAAAGTACTTTTTACGTGCTGTTTCATAGATGTGAAACCATGTTTAAACATTTCTCAAAAAAGCATGTATTTTAATGTTTGTAGTTACATTTTAACATTTATGTTGTTCTTTTCAAAATTGAAATGTAGAAGTGAATTTACAGATCTACATTTTGTTTTCTTGTAGAAAAGTGCTTTTTACCTGTGCTGTTTCATTGATGTGAAATCATGTTTAAACATTTCACAAAAAAGCATGTATTTTATTGTTTGTAGTTTCATTTTAACATTTATGTTATTATTTTCAAATTTGAAATGTAGAAGTGAATATACAGATTTACATTTTGCTTTCTTGTGGAAAAGTACTTTTTGCAAGTGCTGTTTCATAGATGTGAAAACATGTTTAAACATTTCTCAAAAAAGCATGTATTTTAATGTTTGTAGTTTCATTTTAACATTTATGTTGTTCTTTTCAAAATTGAAATGTAGAAGTGAATTTACAGATCTACATTTTGTTTTCTTGTAGAAAAGTGCTTTTTACCTGTGCTGTTTCATTGATGTGAAATCAGGTTTAAACATTACTCAAAAAAGCATGTGTTTTAATGTTTGTAGTTTCATTTTAACATTTATGTTGTTCTTTTCAAAATTGAAATGTAGAAGTGAATTTACAGATCAACATTTTGTTTTCTTGTAGAAAAGTGCTTTTTACCTGTGCTGTTTCATTGATGTGAAATCATGTTTAAACATTACTCAAAAAAGCATGTATTTTAATATTTGTAGTTTCATTTTAACATTTATGTAGTTGTTTTCAAAATTGAAATGTAGGTGAATTTACAGATTTACATTTTGCTTTCTTGTGGAAAAGTACTTTTTACAAGTGCTGTTTCATAGATGTGAAACCATGTTTAAACATTTCTCAAAAAAGCATGTATTTTAATGTTTGTAGTTTCATTTTTACATTTATGTTGTTCTTTTCAAAATGAAATGAGAAGTGAATTTACAGATCTACATTTTGTTTTCTTGTAGAAAAGTGATTTTTACATGTGCTGTTTCATTGATGTGAAATCATGTTTAAACATTACTCAAAAAAGCATGTATTTTAATATTTGTAGTTTCATTTTAACATTTATGTAGTTGTTTTCAAAATTGAAATGTAGAAGTGAATTTACAGATTTACATTTTGCTTTCTTGTGGAAAAGTACTTTTTACAAGTGCTGTTTCATATATGTGAAACCATGTTTAAACATTTCTCAAAAAAGCATGTATTTTAATGTTTGTAGTTTCATTTTAACATTAATGTTATTCTTTTCAAAATTGAATATGTAGAAGTGAATTTATGCATCCTCATTTTGCTTTCTTTTAGAAAAGTACTTTTTACAAGTGCTGTTTCATAGATGTGAAATCATGTTTAAACATTTCTCAAAAAAGCATGTATTTTAATGTTTGTAGTTTCATTTTAACATTAATGTTATTCTTTTCAAAATTGAATATGTAGAAGTGAATTTATGCATCCTCATTTTGCTTTCTTTTAGAAAAGTACTTTTTACAAGTGCTGTTTCATAGATGTGAAATCATGTTTAAACATTTCTCAAAAAAGCATGTATTTTAATGTTTGTAGTTTCATTTTAACATTTATGTTATTCTTTTCAAATTTGAAATGTAGAAGTGAATTTACAGATTTACATTTTGCTTTCTTGTGGAAAAGTACTTTTTACGTGCTGTTTCATAGATGTGAAACCATGTTTAAACATTTCTCAAAAAAGCATGTATTTTAATGTTTGTAGTTACATTTTAACATTTATGTTGTTCTTTTCAAAATTGAAATGTAGAAGTGAATTTACAGATCTACACTTTGTTTTCTTGTAGAAAAGTGCTTTTTACCTGTGCTGTTTCATTGATGTGAAATCATGTTTAAACATTTCACAAAAAAGCATGTATTTTATTGTTTGTAGTTTCATTTTAACATTTATGTTATTATTTTCAAATTTGAAATGTAGAAGTGAATATACAGATTTACATTTTGCTTTCTTGTGGAAAAGTACTTTTTGCAAGTGCTGTTTCATAGATGTGAAAACATGTTTAAACATTTCTCAAAAAAGCATGTATTTTAATGTTTGTAGTTTCATTTTAACATTTATGTTGTTCTTTTCAAAATTGAAATGTAGAAGTGAATTTACAGATCTACATTTTGTTTTCTTGTAGAAAAGTGCTTTTTACCTGTGCTGTTTCATTGATGTGAAATCAGGTTTAAACATTACTCAATAAAGCATGTGTTTTAATGTTTGTAGTTTCATTTTAACATTTATGTTGTTCTTTTCAAAATTGAAATGTAGAAGTGAATTTACAGATCAACATTTTGTTTTCTTGTAGAAAAGTGCTTTTTACCTGTGCTGTTTCATTGATGTGAAATCATGTTTAAACATTACTCAAAAAAGCATGTATTTTAATATTTGTAGTTTCATTTTAACATTTATGTAGTTGTTTTCAAAATTGAAATGTAGGTGAATTTACAGATTTACATTTTGCTTTCTTGTGGAAAAGTACTTTTTACAAGTGCTGTTTCATAGATGTGAAACCATGTTTAAACATTTCTCAAAAAAGCATGTATTTTAATGTTTGTAGTTTCATTTTAACATTTATGTTGTTCTTTTCAAAATGAAATGAGAAGTGAATTTACAGATCTACATTTTGTTTTCTTGTAGAAAAGTGCTTTTTACATGTGCTGTTTCATTGATGTGAAATCATGTTTAAATATTTCACAAAAAAGCATGTATTTTATTGTTTGTAGTTTCATTTTAACATTAATGTTATTATTTTCAAATTTGAAATGTAGAAGTGAATTTACAGATTTACATTTTGCTTTCTTGTGGAAAAGTACTTTTTACAAGTGCTGTTTCATAGATGTGAAACCATGTTTAAACATTTCTCAAAAAAGCATGTATTTTAATGTTTGTAGTTTCATTTTAACATTTATGTTGTTCTTTTCAAAATTGAAATGTAGAAGTGAATTTACAGATCTACATTTTTTTTTCTTGTAGAAAAGTGCTTTTTACCTGTGCTGTTTCATTGATGCCAAATCATGTTTAAACATTACTCAAAAAATCATGTATTTTATTGTTTGTAGTTTCATTTTAACATTTATGTTATTCTTTTCAAATTTGTAATGTAGAAGTGAATTTACAGATTTACATTTTGCTTTCTTGTGGAAAAGTACTTTTTACAAGTGCTGTTTCAGAGATGTGAAACCATGTTTAAACATTTCTCAAAAAAGAATGTATTTTAATGTTTGTAGTTTCATTTTAACATTTATGTTATTCTTTTCAAATTTGAAATGTAGAAGTGAATTTACAGATTTACATTTTGCTTTCTTGTGGAAAAGTACTTTTTACAAGTGCTGTTTCATAGATGTGAAACCATGTTTAAACATTTCTCAAAAAAGCATGTATTTTAATATTTGTAGTTTCATTTTAACATTTATGTTGTTCTTTTCAAAATTGAAATGTAGAAGTGAATTTACAGATCTACATTTTGTTTTCTTGTAGAAAAGTGCTTTTTACCTGTGCTGTTTCATTGATGCGAAATCATGTTTAAACATTTCACAAAAAAGCATGTATTTTATTGTTTGTAGTTTCATTTTAACATTTATGTTATTCTTTTCAAATTTGAAATGTAGAAGTGAATATACAGATTTACATTTTGCTTTCATGTGGAAAAGTACTTTTTACAAGTGCTGTTTCATAGATGTGAAACCATGTTTAAACATTTCTCAAAAAAGCATGTATTTTAACGTTTGTAGTTTCATTTTAACATTTATGTTGTTCTTTTCAAAATTGAAATGTAGAAGTGAATTTACAGATCTACATTTTGTTTTCTTGTAGAAAAGTGCTTTTTACCTGTGCTGTTTCATTGATGTCAAATCATGTTTAAACATTACTCAAAAAAGCATGTATTTTATTGTTTGTAGTTTCATTTTAACATTTATGTTATTCTTTTCAAATTTGAAATGTAGAAGTGAATTTACAGATTTACATTTTGCTTTCTTGTGGAAAAGTACTTTTTACAAGTGCTGTTTCATAGATGTGAAACCATGTTTAAACATTTCTCAAAAAAGCATGTATTTTAATGTTTGTAGTTTCATTTTAACATTAATGTTATTCTTTTCAAAATTGAATATGTGGAAGTGAATTTATGCATCCTCATTTTGCTTTCTTTTAGAAAAGTACTTTTTACAAGTGCTGTTTCATAGATGTGAAATCATCTTTAAATATTTCACAAAAAAGCATGTATTTTATTGTTTGTAGTTTCATTTTAACATTTATGTTATTATTTTCAAATTTGAAATGTAGAAGTGAATTTACAGATTTACATTTTGCTTTCTTGTGGAAAAGTACTTTTTACAAGTGCTGTTTCATAGATGTGAAAACATGTTTAAACATTTCTAAAAAAAGCATGTATTTTAATGTTTGTAGTTTCATTTTAACATTTATGTTGTTCTTTTCAAAATTGAAATGTAGAAGTGAATTTACAGATCTACATTTTGTTTTCTTGTAGAAAAGTGCTTTTTACCTGTGCTGTTTCATTGATGTCAAATCATGTTTAAACATTACTCAAAAAAGCATGTATTTTATGTTTGTAGTTTCATTTTAACATTTATGTTATTCTTTTCAAATTTGAAATGTAGAAGTGAATTTACAGATTTACATTTTGCTTTCTTGTGGAAAAGTACTTTTTACAAGTGCTGTTTCATAGATGTGAAACCATGTTTAAACATTTCTCAAAAAAGCATGTATTTTAATGTTTGTAGTTTCATTTTAACATTTATGTTGTTCTTTTCAAAATTGAAATGTAGAAGTGAATTTACAGATCTACATTTTGTTTTCTTGTAGAAAAGTGCTTTTTACCTGTGCTGTTTCATTGATGTGAAATCAGGTTTAAACATTACTCAAAAAAGCATGTATTTTAATGTTTGTAGTTTCATTTTAACATTTATGTTGTTCTTTTCAAAATTGAAATGTAGAAGTGAATTTACAGATCTACATTTTGTTTTCTTGTAGAAAAGTGCTTTTTACCTGTGCTGTTTCATTGATGTCAAATCATGTTTAAACATTACTCAAAAAAGCATGTATTTTATGTTTGTAGTTTCATTTTAACATTTATGTTATTCTTTTCAAATTTGAAATGTAGAAGTGAATTTACAGATTTACATTTTGCTTTCTTGTGGAAAAGTACTTTTTACAAGTGCTGTTTCATAGATGTGAAACCATGTTTAAACATTTCTCAAAAAAGCATGTATTTTAATGTTTGTAGTTTCATTTTAACATTTATGTTGTTCTTTTCAAAATTGAAATGTAGAAGTGAATTTACAGATCTACATTTTGTTTTCTTGTAGAAAAGTGCTTTTTACCTGTGCTGTTTCATTGATGTGAAATCAGGTTTAAACATTACTCAAAAAAGCATGTATTTTAATGTTTGTAGTTTCATTTTAACATTTATGTTGTTCTTTTCAAAATTGAAATGTAGAAGTGAATTTACAGATCAACATTTTGTTTTCTTGTAGAAAAGTGCTTTTTACCTGTGCTGTTTCATTGATGTGAAATCATGTTTAAACATTACTCAAAAAAGCATGTATTTTAATATTTGTAGTTTCATTTTAACATTTATGTAGTTGTTTTCAAAATTGAAATGTAGAAGTGAATTTACAGATTTACATTTTGCTTTCTTGTGGAAAAGTACTTTTTACAAGTGCTGTTTCATATATGTGAAACCATGTTTAAACATTTCTCAAAAAAGCATGTATTTTAATGTTTGTAGTTTCATTTTAACATTAATGTTATTCTTTTCAAAATTGAATATGTAGAAGTGAATTTATGCATCCTCATTTTGCTTTCTTTTAGAAAAGTACTTTTTACAAGTGCTGTTTCATAGATGTGAAATCATGTTTAAACATTTCTCAAAAAAGCATGTATTTTAATGTTTGTAGTTTCATTTTAACATTTATGTTATTCTTTTCAAATTTGAAATGTAGAAGTGAATTTACAGATTTACATTTTGCTTTCTTGTGGAAAAGTACCTTTTACGTGCTGTTTCATAGATGTGAAACCATGTTTAAACATTTCTCAAAAAAGCATGTATTTTAATGTTTGTAGTTACATTTTAACATTTATGTTGTTCTTTTCAAAATTGAATATGTGGAAGTGAATTTATGCATCCTCATTTTGCTTTCTTTTAGAAAAGTACTTTTTACAAGTGCTGTTTCATAGATGTGAAATCATCTTTAAATATTTCACAAAAAAGCATGTATTTTATTGTTTGTAGTTTCATTTTAACATTTATGTTATTATTTTCAAATTTGAAATGTAGAAGTGAATTTACAGATTGACATTTTGCTTTCTTGTGGAAAAGTACTTTTTACAAGTGCTGTTTCATAGATGTGAAAACATGTTTAAACATTTCTCAAAAAAGCATGTATTTTAATGTTTGTAGTTTCATTTTAACATTTATGTTGTTCTTTTCAAAATTGAAATGTAGAAGTGAATTTACAGATCAACATTTTGTTTTCTTGTAGAAAAGTGCTTTTTACCTGTGCTGTTTCATTGATGTGAAATCAGGTTTAAACATTACTCAAAAAAGCATGTATTTTAATGTTTGTAGTTTCATTTTAACATTTATGTTGTTCTTTTCAAAATTGAAATGTAGAAGTGAATTTACAGATCAACATTTTGTTTTCTTGTAGAAAAGTGCTTTTTACCTGTGCTGTTTCATTGATGTGAAATCATGTTTAAACATTACTCAAAAAAGCATGTATTTTAATATTTGTAGTTTCATTTTAACATTTATGTAGTTGTTTTCAAAATTGAAATGTAGGTGAATTTACAGATTTACATTTTGCTTTCTTGTGGAAAAGTACTTTTTACAAGTGCTGTTTCATAGATGTGAAACCATGTTTAAACATTTCTCAAAAAAGCATGTATTTTAATGTTTGTAGTTTCATTTTAACATTTATGTTGTTCTTTTCAAAATTGAAATGTAGAAGTGAATTTACAGATCTACATTTTGTTTTCTTGTAGAAAAGTGCTTTTTACCTGTGCTGTTTCATTGATGTCAAATCATGTTTAAACATTACTCAAAAAAGCATGTATTTTATGTTTGTAGTTTCATTTTAACATTTATGTTATTCTTTTCAAATTTGAAATGTAGAAGTGAATTTACAGATTTACATTTTGCTTTCTTGTGGAAAAGTACTTTTTACAAGTGCTGTTTCATAGATGTGAAACCATGTTTAAACATTTCTCAAAAAAGCATGTATTTTAATGTTTGTAGTTTCATTTTAACATTTATGTTGTTCTTTTCAAAATTGAAATGTAGAAGTGAATTTACAGATCTACATTTTGTTTTCTTGTAGAAAAGTGCTTTTTACCTGTGCTGTTTCATTGATGTGAAATCAGGTTTAAACATTACTCAAAAAAGCATGTATTTTAATGTTTGTAGTTTCATTTTAACATTTATGTTGTTCTTTTCAAAATTGAAATGTAGAAGTGAATTTACAGATCAACATTTTGTTTTCTTGTAGAAAAGTGCTTTTTACCTGTGCTGTTTCATTGATGTGAAATCATGTTTAAACATTACTCAAAAAAGCATGTATTTTAATATTTGTAGTTTCATTTTAACATTTATGTAGTTGTTTTCAAAATTGAAATGTAGAAGTGAATTTACAGATTTACATTTTGCTTTCTTGTGGAAAAGTACTTTTTACAAGTGCTGTTTCATATATGTGAAACCATGTTTAAACATTTCTCAAAAAAGCATGTATTTTAATGTTTGTAGTTTCATTTTAACATTAATGTTATTCTTTTCAAAATTGAATATGTAGAAGTGAATTTATGCATCCTCATTTTGCTTTCTTTTAGAAAAGTACTTTTTACAAGTGCTGTTTCATAGATGTGAAATCATCTTTAAATATTTCACAAAAAAGCATGTCTTTTATTGTTTGTAGTTTCATTTTAACATTTATGTTATTATTTTCAAATTTGAAATGTAGAAGTGAATTTACAGATTTACATTTTGCTTTCTTGTGGAAAAGTACTTTTTACAAGTGCTGTTTCATAGATGTGAAACCATGTTTAAACATTTCTCAAAAAAGCATGTATTTTAATGTTTGTAGTTACATTTTAACATTTATGTTGTTCTTTTCAAAATTGAAATGTAGAAGTGAATTTACAGATCTACATTTTGTTTTCTTGTAGAAAAGTGCTTTTTACCTGTGCTGTTTCATTGATGTGAAATCAGGTTTAAACATTACTCAAAAAAGCATGTGTTTTAATGTTTGTAGTTTCATTTTAACATTTATGTTGTTCTTTTCAAAATTGAAATGTAGAAGTGAATTTACAGATCAACATTTTGTTTTCTTGTAGAAAAGTGCTTTTTACCTGTGCTGTTTCATTGATGTGAAATCATGTTTAAACATTACTCAAAAAAGCATGTATTTTAATATTTGTAGTTTCATTTTAACATTTATGTAGTTGTTTTCAAAATTGAAATGTAGGTGAATTTACAGATTTACATTTTGCTTTCTTGTGGAAAAGTACTTTTTACAAGTGCTGTTTCATAGATGTGAAACCATGTTTAAACATTTCTCAAAAAAGCATGTATTTTAATGTTTGTAGTTTCATTTTAACATTTATGTTGTTCTTTTCAAAATGAAATGAGAAGTGAATTTACAGATCTACATTTTGTTTTCTTGTAGAAAAGTGCTTTTTACATGTGCTGTTTCATTGATGTGAAATCATGTTTAAATATTTCACAAAAAAGCATGTATTTTATTGTTTGTAGTTTCATTTTAACATTAATGTTATTATTTTCAAATTTGAAATGTAGAAGTGAATTTACAGATTTACATTTTGCTTTCTTGTGGAAAAGTACTTTTTACAAGTGCTGTTTCATAGATGTGAAACCATGTTTAAACATTTCTCAAAAAAGCATGTATTTTAATGTTTGTAGTTTCATTTTAACATTTATGTTGTTCTTTTCAAAATTGAAATGTAGAAGTGAATTTACAGATCTACATTTTGTTTTCTTGTAGAAAAGTGCTTTTTACCTGTGCTGTTTCATTGATGTGAAATCATGTTTAAACATTTCACAAAAAAGCATGTATTTTATTGTTTGTAGTTTCATTTTAACATTTATGTTATTATTTTCAAATTTGAAATGTAGAAGTGAATATACAGATTTACATTTTGCTTTCTTGTGGAAAAGTACTTTTTGCAAGTGCTGTTTCATAGATGTGAAAACATGTTTAAACATTTCTCAAAAAAGCATGTATTTTAATGTTTGTAGTTTCATTTTAACATTTATGTTGTTCTTTTCAAAATTGAAATGTAGAAGTGAATTTACAGATCTACATTTTGTTTTCTTGTAGAAAAGTGCTTTTTACCTGTGCTGTTTCATTGATGTGAAATCAGGTTTAAACATTACTCAAAAAAGCATGTGTTTTAATGTTTGTAGTTTCATTTTAACATTTATGTTGTTCTTTTCAAAATTGAAATGTAGAAGTGAATTTACAGATCAACATTTTGTTTTCTTGTAGAAAAGTGCTTTTTACCTGTGCTGTTTCATTGATGTGAAATCATGTTTAAACATTACTCAAAAAAGCATGTATTTTAATATTTGTAGTTTCATTTTAACATTTATGTAGTTGTTTTCAAAATTGAAATGTAGGTGAATTTACAGATTTACATTTTGCTTTCTTGTGGAAAAGTACTTTTTACAAGTGCTGTTTCATAGATGTGAAACCATGTTTAAACATTTCTCAAAAAAGCATGTATTTTAATGTTTGTAGTTTCATTTTAACATTTATGTTGTTCTTTTCAAAATGAAATGAGAAGTGAATTTACAGATCTACATTTTGTTTTCTTGTAGAAAAGTGCTTTTTACATGTGCTGTTTCATTGATGTGAAATCATGTTTAAATATTTCACAAAAAAGCATGTATTTTATTGTTTGTAGTTTCATTTTAACATTAATGTTATTATTTTCAAATTTGAAATGTAGAAGTGAATTTACAGATTTACATTTTGCTTTCTTGTGGAAAAGTACTTTTTACAAGTGCTGTTTCATAGATGTGAAACCATGTTTAAACATTTCTCAAAAAAGCATGTATTTTAATGTTTGTAGTTTCATTTTAACATTTATGTTGTTCTTTTCAAAATTGAAATGTAGAAGTGAATTTACAGATCTACATTTTGTTTTCTTGTAGAAAAGTGCTTTTTACCTGTGCTGTTTCATTGATGCCAAATCATGTTTAAACATTACTCAAAAAAGCATGTATTTTATTGTTTGTAGTTTCATTTTAACATTTATGTTATTCTTTTCAAATTTGTAATGTAGAAGTGAATTTACAGATTTACATTTTGCTTTCTTGTGGAAAAGTACTTTTTACAAGTGCTGTTTCATAGATGTGAAACCATGTTTAAACATTTTTTCAAAAAAGCATGTATTTTAATGTTTGTAGTTTCATTTTAACATTTATGTTATTCTTTTCAAAATTGAAATGTTAGAAGTGAATTTACGCATCCTCATTTTGCTTTCTTTTAGAAAAGTACTTTTCACAAGTGCTGTTTCATTGATGTGAAATCATGTTTAAATATATCACAAAAAAGCATGTATTTTATTGTTTGTAGTTTCATTTTAACATTTATGTTATTATTTTCAAATTTGAAATGTAGAACTGAATTTACAGATTTACATTTTGCTTTCATGTGGAAAAGTACTTTTTACAAGTGCTGTTTCATAGATGGGAAACCATGTTTAAACATTTCTCAAAAAAGCATGTATTTTAACGTTTGTAGTTTCATTTTAACATTTATGTTGTTCTTTTCAAAATTGAAATGTAGAAGTGAATTTACAGATCAACATTTTGTTTTCTTGTAGAAAAGTGCTTTTTACCTGTGCTGTTTCATTGATGTGAAATCAGGTTTAAACATTACTCAAAAAAGCATGTATTTTAATGTTTGTAGTTTCATTTTAACATTTATGTTGTTCTTTTCAAAATTGAAATGTAGAAGTGAATTTACAGATCAACATTTTGTTTTCTTGTAGAAAAGTGCTTTTTACCTGTGCTGTTTCATTGATGTGAAATCATGTTTATACATTACTCAAAAAAGCATGTATTTTAATATTTGTAGTTTCATTTTAACATTTATGTAGTTGTTTTCAAAATTGAAATGTAGGTGAATTTACAGATTTACATTTTGCTTTCTTGTGGAAAAGTACTTTTTACAAGTGCTGTTTCATAGATGTGAAACCATGTTTAAACATTTCTCAAAAAAGCATGTATTTTAATGTTTGTAGTTTCATTTTAACATTTATGTTGTTCTTTTCAAAATTGAAATGTAGAAGTGAATTTACAGATCTACATTTTGTTTTCTTGTAGAAAAGTGCTTTTTACCTGTGCTGTTTCATTGATGTCAAATCATGTTTAAACATTACTCAAAAAAGCATGTATTTTATGTTTGTAGTTTCATTTTAACATTTATGTTATTCTTTTCAAATTTGAAATGTAGAAGTGAATTTACAGATTTACATTTTGCTTTCTTGTGGAAAAGTACTTTTTACAAGTGCTGTTTCATAGATGTGAAACCATGTTTAAACATTTCTCAAAAAAGCATGTATTTTAATGTTTGTAGTTTCATTTTAACATTTATGTTGTTCTTTTCAAAATTGAAATGTAGAAGTGAATTTACAGATCTACATTTTGTTTTCTTGTAGAAAAGTGCTTTTTACCTGTGCTGTTTCATTGATGTGAAATCATGTTTAAACATTTCACAAAAAAGCATGTATTTTATTGTTTGTAGTTTCATTTTAACATTTATGTTATTATTTTCAAATTTGAAATGTAGAAGTGAATATACAGATTTACATTTTGCTTTCTTGTGGAAAAGTACTTTTTGCAAGTGCTGTTTCATAGATGTGAAAACATGTTTAAACATTTCTCAAAAAAGCATGTATTTTAATGTTTGTAGTTTCATTTTAACATTTATGTTGTTCTTTTCAAAATTGAAATGTAGAAGTGAATTTACAGATCTACATTTTGTTTTCTTGTAGAAAAGTGCTTTTTACCTGTGCTGTTTCATTGATGTGAAATCAGGTTTAAACATTACTCAAAAAAGCATGTGTTTTAATGTTTGTAGTTTCATTTTAACATTTATGTTGTTCTTTTCAAAATTGAAATGTAGAAGTGAATTTACAGATCAACATTTTGTTTTCTTGTAGAAAAGTGCTTTTTACCTGTGCTGTTTCATTGATGTGAAATCATGTTTAAACATTACTCAAAAAAGCATGTATTTTAATATTTGTAGTTTCATTTTAACATTTATGTAGTTGTTTTCAAAATTGAAATGTAGGTGAATTTACAGATTTACATTTTGCTTTCTTGTGGAAAAGTACTTTTTACAAGTGCTGTTTCATAGATGTGAAACCATGTTTAAACATTTCTCAAAAAAGCATGTATTTTAATGTTTGTAGTTTCATTTTAACATTTATGTTGTTCTTTTCAAAATGAAATGAGAAGTGAATTTACAGATCTACATTTTGTTTTCTTGTAGAAAAGTGCTTTTTACATGTGCTGTTTCATTGATGTGAAATCATGTTTAAATATTTCACAAAAAAGCATGTATTTTATTGTTTGTAGTTTCATTTTAACATTAATGTTATTATTTTCAAATTTGAAATGTAGAAGTGAATTTACAGATTTACATTTTGCTTTCTTGTGGAAAAGTACTTTTTACAAGTGCTGTTTCATAGATGTGAAACCATGTTTAAACATTTCTCAAAAAAGCATGTATTTTAATGTTTGTAGTTTCATTTTAACATTTATGTTGTTCTTTTCAAAATTGAAATGTAGAAGTGAATTTACAGATCTACATTTTGTTTTCTTGTAGAAAAGTGCTTTTTACCTGTGCTGTTTCATTGATGCCAAATCATGTTTAAACATTACTCAAAAAAGCATGTATTTTATTGTTTGTAGTTTCATTTTAACATTTATGTTATTCTTTTCAAATTTGTAATGTAGAAGTGAATTTACAGATTTACATTTTGCTTTCTTGTGGAAAAGTACTTTTTACAAGTGCTGTTTCATAGATGTGAAACCATGTTTAAACATTTTTTCAAAAAAGCATGTATTTTAATGTTTGTAGTTTCATTTTAACATTTATGTTATTCTTTTCAAAATTGAAATGTTAGAAGTGAATTTACGCATCCTCATTTTGCTTTCTTTTAGAAAAGTACTTTTCACAAGTGCTGTTTCATTGATGTGAAATCATGTTTAAATATATCACAAAAAAGCATGTATTTTATTGTTTGTAGTTTCATTTTAACATTTATGTTATTATTTTCAAATTTGAAATGTAGAACTGAATTTACAGATTTACATTTTGCTTTCATGTGGAAAAGTACTTTTTACAAGTGCTGTTTCATAGATGGGAAACCATGTTTAAACATTTCTCAAAAAAGCATGTATTTTAATGTTTGTAGTTTCATTTTAACATTAATGTTATTCTTTTCAAAATTGAATATGTGGAAGTGAATTTATGCATCCTCATTTTGCTTTCTTTTAGAAAAGTACTTTTTACAAGTGCTGTTTCATAGATGTGAAATCATGTTTAAACATTTCTCAAAAAAGCATGTATTTTAATGTTTGTAGTTTCATTTTAACATTTATGTTATTCTTTTCAAATTTGAAATGTAGAAGTGAATTTACAGATTTACATTTTGCTTTCTTGTGGAAAAGTACCTTTTACGTGCTGTTTCATAGATGTGAAACCATGTTTAAACATTTCTCAAAAAAGCATGTATTTTAATGTTTGTAGTTACATTTTAACATTTATGTTGTTCTTTTCAAAATTGAATATGTGGAAGTGAATTTATGCATCCTCATTTTGCTTTCTTTTAGAAAAGTACTTTTTACAAGTGCTGTTTCATAGATGTGAAATCATCTTTAAATATTTCACAAAAAAGCATGTATTTTATTGTTTGTAGTTTCATTTTAACATTTATGTTATTATTTTCAAATTTGAAATGTAGAAGTGAATATACAGATTTACATTTTGCTTTCTTGTGGAAAAGTACTTTTTGCAAGTGCTGTTTCATAGATGTGAAAACATGTTTAAACATTTCTCAAAAAAGCATGTATTTTAATGTTTGTAGTTTCATTTTAACATTTATGTTGTTCTTTTCAAAATTGAAATGTAGAAGTGAATTTACAGATCTACATTTTGTTTTCTTGTAGAAAAGTGCTTTTTACCTGTGCTGTTTCATTGATGTGAAATCAGGTTTAAACATTACTCAAAAAAGCATGTGTTTTAATGTTTGTAGTTTCATTTTAACATTTATGTTGTTCTTTTCAAAATTGAAATGTAGAAGTGAATTTACAGATCAACATTTTGTTTTCTTGTAGAAAAGTGCTTTTTACCTGTGCTGTTTCATTGATGTGAAATCATGTTTAAACATTACTCAAAAAAGCATGTATTTTAATATTTGTAGTTTCATTTTAACATTTATGTAGTTGTTTTCAAAATTGAAATGTAGGTGAATTTACAGATTTACATTTTGCTTTCTTGTGGAAAAGTACTTTTTACAAGTGCTGTTTCATAGATGTGAAACCATGTTTAAACATTTCTCAAAAAAGCATGTATTTTAATGTTTGTAGTTTCATTTTAACATTTATGTTGTTCTTTTCAAAATGAAATGAGAAGTGAATTTACAGATCTACATTTTGTTTTCTTGTAGAAAAGTGCTTTTTACATGTGCTGTTTCATTGATGTGAAATCATGTTTAAATATTTCACAAAAAAGCATGTATTTTATTGTTTGTAGTTTCATTTTAACATTAATGTTATTATTTTCAAATTTGAAATGTAGAAGTGAATTTACAGATTTACATTTTGCTTTCTTGTGGAAAAGTACTTTTTACAAGTGCTGTTTCATAGATGTGAAACCATGTTTAAACATTTCTCAAAAAAGCATGTATTTTAATGTTTGTAGTTTCATTTTAACATTTATGTTGTTCTTTTCAAAATTGAAATGTAGAAGTGAATTTACAGATCTACATTTTGTTTTCTTGTAGAAAAGTGCTTTTTACCTGTGCTGTTTCATTGATGCCAAATCATGTTTAAACATTACTCAAAAAAGCATGTATTTTATTGTTTGTAGTTTCATTTTAACATTTATGTTATTCTTTTCAAATTTGTAATGTAGAAGTGAATTTACAGATTTACATTTTGCTTTCTTGTGGAAAAGTACTTTTTACAAGTGCTGTTTCATAGATGTGAAACCATGTTTAAACATTTTTTCAAAAAAGCATGTATTTTAATGTTTGTAGTTTCATTTTAACATTTATGTTATTCTTTTCAAAATTGAAATGTTAGAAGTGAATTTACGCATCCTCATTTTGCTTTCTTTTAGAAAAGTACTTTTCACAAGTGCTGTTTCATTGATGTGAAATCATGTTTAAATATATCACAAAAAAGCATGTATTTTATTGTTTGTAGTTTCATTTTAACATTTATGTTATTATTTTCAAATTTGAAATGTAGAACTGAATTTACAGATTTACATTTTGCTTTCATGTGGAAAAGTACTTTTTACAAGTGCTGTTTCATAGATGGGAAACCATGTTTAAACATTTCTCAAAAAAGCATGTATTTTAACGTTTGTAGTTTCATTTTAACATTTATGTTGTTCTTTTCAAAATTGAAATGTAGAAGTGAATTTACAGATCTACATTTTGTTTTCTTGTAGAAAAGTGCTTTTTACCTGTGCTGTTTCATTGATGTCAAATCATGTTTAAACATTACTCAAAAAAGCATGTATTTTATTGTTTGTAGTTTCATTTTAACATTTATGTTATTCTTTTCAAATTTGAAATGTAGAAGTGAATTTACAGATTTACATTTTGCTTTCTTGTGGAAAAGTACTTTTTACAAGTGCTGTTTCATAGATGTGAAACCATGTTTAAACATTTCTCAAAAAAGCATGTATTTTAATGTTTGTAGTTTCATTTTAACATTAATGTTATTCTTTTCAAAATTGAATATGTGGAAGTGAATTTATGCATCCTCATTTTGCTTTCTTTTAGAAAAGTACTTTTTGCAAGTGCTGTTTCATAGATGTGAAATCATCTTTAAATATTTCACAAAAAAGCATGTATTTTATTGTTTGTAGTTTCATTTTAACATTTATGTTATTATTTTCAAATTTGAAATGTAGAAGTGAATTTACAGATTTACATTTTGCTTTCTTGTGGAAAAGTACTTTTTACAAGTGCTGTTTCATAGATGTGAAAACATGTTTAAACATTTCTCAAAAAAGCATGTATTTTAATGTTTGTAGTTTCATTTTAACATTTATGTTGTTCTTTTCAAAATTGAAATGTAGAAGTGAATTTACAGATCTACATTTTGTTTTCTTGTAGAAAAGTGCTTTTTACCTGTGCTGTTTCATTGATGTCAAATCATGTTTAAACATTACTCAAAAAAGCATGTATTTTATGTTTGTAGTTTCATTTTAACATTTATGTTATTCTTTTCAAATTTGAAATGTAGAAGTGAATTTACAGATTTACATTTTGCTTTCTTGTGGAAAAGTACTTTTTACAAGTGCTGTTTCATAGATGTGAAACCATGTTTAAACATTTCTCAAAAAAGCATGTATTTTAATGTTTGTAGTTTCATTTTAACATTTATGTTGTTCTTTTCAAAATTGAAATGTAGAAGTGAATTTACAGATCTACATTTTGTTTTCTTGTAGAAAAGTGCTTTTTACCTGTGCTGTTTTCATTGATGTGAAATCAGGTTTAAACATTACTCAAAAAAGCATGTATTTTAATGTTTGTAGTTTCATTTTAACATTTATGTAGTTGTTTTCAAAATTGAAATGTAGAAGTGAATTTACAGATTTACATTTTGCTTTCTTGTGGAAAAGTACTTTTTACAAGTGCTGTTTCATAGATGTGAAACCATGTTTAAACATTTCTCAAAAAAGCATGTATTTTAATGTTTGTAGTTTCATTTTAACATTTATGTTGTTCTTTTCAAAATTGAAATGTAGAAGTGAATTTACAGATCAACATTTTGTTTTCTTGTAGAAAAGTGCTTTTTACCTGTGCTGTTTCATTGATGTGAAATCATGTTTAAACATTACTCAAAAAAGCATGTATTTTAATATTTGTAGTTTCATTTTAACATTTATGTAGTTGTTTTCAAAATTGAAATGTAGAAGTGAATTTACAGATTTACATTTTGCTTTCTTGTGGAAAAGTACTTTTTACAAGTGCTGTTTCATATATGTGAAACCATGTTTAAACATTTCTCAAAAAAGCATGTATTTTAATGTTTGTAGTTTCATTTTAACATTAATGTTATTCTTTTCAAAATTGAATATGTAGAAGTGAATTTATGCATCCTCATTTTGCTTTCTTTTAGAAAAGTACTTTTTACAAGTGCTGTTTCATAGATGTGAAATCATGTTTAAACATTTCTCAAAAAAGCATGTATTTTAATGTTTGTAGTTTCATTTTAACATTAATGTTATTCTTTTCAAAATTGAATATGTAGAAGTGAATTTATGCATCCTCATTTTGCTTTCTTTTAGAAAAGTACTTTTTACAAGTGCTGTTTCATAGATGTGAAATCATGTTTAAACATTTCTCAAAAAAGCATGTATTTTAATGTTTGTAGTTTCATTTTAACATTTATGTTATTCTTTTCAAATTTGAAATGTAGTAGTGAATTTACAGATTTACATTTTGCTTTCTTGTGGAAAAGTACTTTTTACGTGCTGTTTCATAGATGTGAAACCATGTTTAAACATTTCTCAAAAAAGCATGTATTTTAATGTTTGTAGTTACATTTTAACATTTATGTTGTTCTTTTCAAAATTGAAATGTAGAAGTGAATTTACAGATCAACATTTTGTTTTCTTGTAGAAAAGTGCTTTTTACCTGTGCTGTTTCATTGATGTGAAATCATGTTTAAACATTTCACAAAAAAGCATGTATTTTATTGTTTGTAGTTTCATTTTAACATTTATGTTATTATTTTCAAATTTGAAATGTAGAAGTGAATATACAGATTTACATTTTGCTTTCTTGTGGAAAAGTACTTTTTGCAAGTGCTGTTCCATAGATGTGAAAACATGTTTAAACATTTCTCAAAAAAGCATGTATTTTAATGTTTGTAGTTTCATTTTAACATTTATGTTGTTCTTTTCAAAATTGAAATGTAGAAGTGAATTTACAGATCTACATTTTGTTTTCTTGTAGAAAAGTGCTTTTTACCTGTGCTGTTTCATTGATGTGAAATCAGGTTTAAACATTACTCAAAAAAGCATGTGTTTTAATGTTTGTAGTTTCATTTTAACATTTATGTTGTTCTTTTCAAAATTGAAATGTAGAAGTGAATTTACAGATCAACATTTTGTTTTCTTGTAGAAAAGTGCTTTTTACCTGTGCTGTTTCATTGATGTGAAATCATGTTTAAACATTACTCAAAAAAGCATGTATTTTAATATTTGTAGTTTCATTTTAACATTTATGTAGTTGTTTTCAAAATTGAAATGTAGGTGAATTTACAGATTTACATTTTGCTTTCTTGTGGAAAAGTACTTTTTACAAGTGCTGTTTCATAGATGTGAAACCATGTTTAAACATTTCTCAAAAAAGCATGTATTTTAATGTTTGTAGTTTCATTTTAACATTTATGTTGTTCTTTTCAAAATGAAATGAGAAGTGAATTTACAGATCTACATTTTGTTTTCTTGTAGAAAAGTGCTTTTTACATGTGCTGTTTCATTGATGTGAAATCATGTTTAAATATTTCACAAAAAAGCATGTATTTTATTGTTTGTAGTTTCATTTTAACATTAATGTTATTATTTTCAAATTTGAAATGTAGAAGTGAATTTACAGATTTACATTTTGCTTTCTTGTGGAAAAGTACTTTTTACAAGTGCTGTTTCATAGATGTGAAACCATGTTTAAACATTTCTCAAAAAAGCATGTATTTTAATGTTTGTAGTTTCATTTTAACATTTATGTTGTTCTTTTCAAAATTGAAATGTAGAAGTGAATTTACAGATCTACATTTTGTTTTCTTGTAGAAAAGTGCTTTTTACCTGTGCTGTTTCATTGATGCCAAATCATGTTTAAACATTACTCAAAAAAGCATGTATTTTATTGTTTGTAGTTTCATTTTAACATTTATGTTATTCTTTTCAAATTTGTAATGTAGAAGTGAATTTATGCATCCTCATTTTGCTTTCTTTTAGAAAAGTACTTTTTACAAGTGCTGTTTCATAGATGTGAAATCATGTTTAAACATTTCTCAAAAAAGCATGTATTTTAATGTTTGTAGTTTCATTTTAACATTTATGTTATTCTTTTCAAATTTGAAATGTAGAAGTGAATTTACAGATTTACATTTTGCTTTCTTGTGGAAAAGTACTTTTTACGTGCTGTTTCATAGATGTGAAACCATGTTTAAACATTTCTCAAAAAAGCATGTATTTTAATGTTTGTAGTTACATTTTAACATTTATGTTGTTCTTTTCAAAATTGAAATGTAGAAGTGAATTTACAGATCTACATTTTGTTTTCTTGTAGAAAAGTGCTTTTTACCTGTGCTGTTTCATTGATGTGAAATCATGTTTAAACATTTCACAAAAAAGCATGTATTTTATTGTTTGTAGTTTCATTTTAACATTTATGTTATTATTTTCAAATGTGAAATGTAGAAGTGAATATACAGATTTACATTTTGCTTTCTTGTGGAAAAGTAGTTTTTGCAAGTGCTGTTTCATAGATGTGAAAACATGTTTAAACATTTCTCAAAAAAGCATGTATTTTAATGTTTGTAGTTTCATTTTAACATTTATGTTGTTCTTTTCAAAATTGAAATGTAGAAGTGAATTTACAGATCTACATTTTGTTTTCTTGTAGAAAAGTGCTTTTTACCTGTGCTGTTTCATTGATGTGAAATCAGGTTTAAACATTACTCAATAAAGCATGTGTTTTAATGTTTGTAGTTTCATTTTAACATTTATGTTGTTCTTTTCAAAATTGAAATGTAGAAGTGAATTTACAGATCAACATTTTGTTTTCTTGTAGAAAAGTGCTTTTTACCTGTGCTGTTTCATTGATGTGAAATCATGTTTAAACATTACTCAAAAAAGCATGTATTTTAATATTTGTAGTTTCATTTTAACATTTATGTAGTTGTTTTCAAAATTGAAATGTAGGTGAATTTACAGATTTACATTTTGCTTTCTTGTGGAAAAGTACTTTTTACAAGTGCTGTTTCATAGATGTGAAACCATGTTTAAACATTTCTCAAAAAAGCATGTATTTTAATGTTTGTAGTTTCATTTTAACATTTATGTTGTTCTTTTCAAAATGAAATGAGAAGTGAATTTACAGATCTACATTTTGTTTTCTTGTAGAAAAGTGCTTTTTACATGTGCTGTTTCATTGATGTGAAATCATGTTTAAATATTTCACAAAAAAGCATGTATTTTATTGTTTGTAGTTTCATTTTAACATTAATGTTATTATTTTCAAATTTGAAATGTAGAAGTGAATTTACAGATTTACATTTTGCTTTCTTGTGGAAAAGTACTTTTTACAAGTGCTGTTTCATAGATGTGAAAACATGTTTAAACATTTCTCAAAAAAGCATGTATTTTAATGTTTGTAGTTTCATTTTAACATTTATGTTGTTCTTTTCAAAATTGAAATGTAGAAGTGAATTTACAGATCTACATTTTTTTTTCTTGTAGAAAAGTGCTTTTTACCTGTGCTGTTTCATTGATGCCAAATCATGTTTAAACATTACTCAAAAAAGCATGTATTTTATTGTTTGTAGTTTCATTTTAACATTTATGTTATTCTTTTCAAATTTGTAATGTAGAAGTGAATTTACAGATTTACATTTTGCTTTCTTGTGGAAAAGTACTTTTTACAAGTGCTGTTTCAGAGATGTGAAACCATGTTTAAACATTTCTCAAAAAAGAATGTATTTTAATGTTTGTAGTTTCATTTTAACATTTATGTTATTCTTTTCAAATTTGAAATGTAGAAGTGAATTTACAGATTTACATTTTGCTTTCTTGTGGAAAAGTACTTTTTACAAGTGCTGTTTCATAGATGTGAAACCATGTTTAAACATTTCTCAAAAAAGCATGTATTTTAATGTTTGTAGTTTCATTTTAACATTTATGTTGTTCTTTTCAAAATTGAAATGTAGAAGTGAATTTACAGATCTACATTTTGTTTTCTTGTAGAAAAGTGCTTTTTACCTGTGCTGTTTCATTGATGCGAAATCATGTTTAAACATTTCACAAAAAAGCATGTATTTTATTGTTTGTAGTTTCATTTTAACATTTATGTTATTCTTTTCAAATTTGAAATGTAGAAGTGAATATACAGATTTACATTTTGCTTTCATGTGGAAAAGTACTTTTTACAAGTGCTGTTTCATAGATGTGAAACCATGTTTAAACATTTCTCAAAAAAGCATGTATTTTAACGTTTGTAGTTTCATTTTAACATTTATGTTGTTCTTTTCAAAATTGAAATGTAGAAGTGAATTTACAGATCTACATTTTGTTTTCTTGTAGAAAAGTGCTTTTTACCTGTGCTGTTTCATTGATGTCAAATCATGTTTAAACATTACTCAAAAAAGCATGTATTTTATTGTTTGTAGTTTCATTTTAACATTTATGTTATTCTTTTCAAATTTGAAATGTAGAAGTGAATTTACAGATTTACATTTTGCTTTCTTGTGGAAAAGTACTTTTTACAAGTGCTGTTTCATAGATGTGAAACCATGTTTAAACATTTCTCAAAAAAGCATGTATTTTAATGTTTGTAGTTTCATTTTAACATTAATGTTATTCTTTTCAAAATTGAATATGTGGAAGTGAATTTATGCATCCTCATTTTGCTTTCTTTTAGAAAAGTACTTTTTACAAGTGCTGTTTCATAGATGTGAAATCATCTTTAAATATTTCACAAAAAAGCATGTATTTTATTGTTTGTAGTTTCATTTTAACATTTATGTTATTATTTTCAAATTTGAAATGTAGAAGTGAATTTACAGATTTACATTTTGCTTTCTTGTGGAAAAGTACTTTTTACAAGTGCTGTTTCATAGATGTGAAAACATGTTTAAACATTTCTCAAAAAAGCATGTATTTTAATGTTTGTAGTTTCATTTTAACATTTATGTTGTTCTTTTCAAAATTGAAATGTAGAAGTGAATTTACAGATCTACATTTTGTTTTCTTGTAGAAAAGTGCTTTTTACCTGTGCTGTTTCATTGATGTCAAATCATGTTTAAACATTACTCAAAAAAGCATGTATTTTATGTTTGTAGTTTCATTTTAACATTTATGTTATTCTTTTCAAATTTGAAATGTAGAAGTGAATTTACAGATTTACATTTTGCTTTCTTGTGGAAAAGTACTTTTTACAAGTGCTGTTTCATAGATGTGAAACCATGTTTAAACATTTCTCAAAAATGCATGTATTTTAATGTTTGTAGTTTCATTTTAACATTTATGTTGTTCTTTTCAAAATTGAAATGTAGAAGTGAATTTACAGATCTACATTTTGTTTTCTTGTAGAAAAGTGCTTTTTACCTGTGCTGTTTCATTGATGTGAAATCAGGTTTAAACATTACTCAAAAAAGCATGTATTTTAATGTTTGTAGTTTCATTTTAACATTTATGTTGTTCTTTTCAAAATTGAAATGTAGAAGTGAATTTACAGATCAACATTTTGTTTTCTTGTAGAAAAGTGCTTTTTACCTGTGCTGTTTCATTGATGTGAAATCATGTTTAAACATTACTCAAAAAAGCATGTATTTTAATATTTGTAGTTTCATTTTAACATTTATGTAGTTGTTTTCAAAATTGAAATGTAGAAGTGAATTTACAGATTTACATTTTGCTTTCTTGTGGAAAAGTACTTTTTACAAGTGCTGTTTCATATATGTGAAACCATGTTTAAACATTTCTCAAAAAAGCATGTATTTTAATGTTTGTAGTTTCATTTTAACATTAATGTTATTCTTTTCAAAATTGAATATGTAGAAGTGAATTTATGCATCCTCATTTTGCTTTCTTTTAGAAAAGTACTTTTTACAAGTGCTGTTTCATAGATGTGAAATCATCTTTAAATATTTCACAAAAAAGCATGTATTTTATTGTTCGTAGTTTCATTTTAACATTTATGTTATTATTTTCAAATTTGAAATGTAGAAGTGAATTTACAGATTTACATTTTGCTTTCTTGTGGAAAAGTACTTTTTACAAGTGCTGTTTCATAGATGTGAAAACATGTTTAAACATTTCTCAAAAAAGCATGTATTTTAATGTTTGTAGTTTCATTTTAACATTTATGTTGTTCTTTTCAAAATTGAAATGTAGAAGTGAATTTACAGATCTACATTTTGTTTTCTTGTAGAAAAGTGCTTTTTACCTGTGCTGTTTCATTGATGTCAAATCATGTTTAAACATTACTCAAAAAAGCATGTATTTTATGTTTGTAGTTTCATTTTAACATTTATGTTATTCTTTTCAAATTTGAAATGTAGAAGTGAATTTACAGATTTACATTTTGCTTTCTTGTGGAAAAGTACTTTTTACAAGTGCTGTTTCATAGATGTGAAACCATGTTTAAACATTTCTCAAAAAAGCATGTATTTTAATGTTTGTAGTTTCATTTTAACATTTATGTTGTTCTTTTCAAAATTGAAATGTAGAAGTGAATTTACAGATCTACATTTTGTTTTCTTGTAGAAAAGTGCTTTTTACCTGTGCTGTTTCATTGATGTGAAATCAGGTTTAAACATTACTCAAAAAAGCATGTATTTTAATGTTTGTAGTTTCATTTTAACATTTATGTTGTTCTTTTCAAAATTGAAATGTAGAAGTGAATTTACAGATCAACATTTTGTTTTCTTGTAGAAAAGTGCTTTTTACCTGTGCTGTTTCATTGATGTGAAATCATGTTTAAACATTACTCAAAAAAGCATGTATTTTAATATTTGTAGTTTCATTTTAACATTTATGTAGTTGTTTTCAAAATTGAAATGTAGAAGTGAATTTACAGATTTACATTTTGCTTTCTTGTGGAAAAGTACTTTTTACAAGTGCTGTTTCATATATGTGAAACCATGTTTAAACATTTCTCAAAAAAGCATGTATTTTAATGTTTGTAGTTTCATTTTAACATTAATGTTATTCTTTTCAAAATTGAATATGTAGAAGTGAATTTATGCATCCTCATTTTGCTTTCTTTTAGAAAAGTACTTTTTACAAGTGCTGTTTCATAGATGTGAAATCATGTTTAAACATTTCTCAAAAAAGCATGTATTTTAATGTTTGTAGTTTCATTTTAACATTTATGTTATTCTTTTCAAATTTGAAATGTAGAAGTGAATTTACAGATTTACATTTTGCTTTCTTGTGGAAAAGTACCTTTTACGTGCTGTTTCATAGATGTGAAACCATGTTTAAACATTTCTCAAAAAAGCATGTATTTTAATGTTTGTAGTTACATTTTAACATTTATGTTGTTCTTTTCAAAATTGAATATGTGGAAGTGAATTTATGCATCCTCATTTTGCTTTCTTTTAGAAAAGTACTTTTTACAAGTGCTGTTTCATAGATGTGAAATCATCTTTAAATATTTCACAAAAAAGCATGTATTTTATTGTTTGTAGTTTCATTTTAACATTTATGTTATTATTTTCAAATTTGAAATGTAGAAGTGAATTTACAGATTGACATTTTGCTTTCTTGTGGAAAAGTACTTTTTACAAGTGCTGTTTCATAGATGTGAAAACATGTTTAAACATTTCTCAAAAAAGCATGTATTTTAATGTTTGTAGTTTCATTTTAACATTTATGTTGTTCTTTTCAAAATTGAAATGTAGAAGTGAATTTACAGATCAACATTTTGTTTTCTTGTAGAGAAGTGCTTTTTACCTGTGCTGTTTCATTGATGTGAAATCAGGTTTAAACATTACTCAAAAAAGCATGTATTTTAATGTTTGTAGTTTCATTTTAACATTTATGTTGTTCTTTTCAAAATTGAAATGTAGAAGTGAATTTACAGATCAACATTTTGTTTTCTTGTAGAAAAGTGCTTTTTACCTGTGCTGTTTCATTGATGTGAAATCATGTTTAAACATTACTCAAAAAAGCATGTATTTTAATATTTGTAGTTTCATTTTAACATTTATGTAGTTGTTTTCAAAATTGAAATGTAGAAGTGAATTTACAGATTTACATTTTGCTTTCTTGTGGAAAAGTACTTTTTACAAGTGCTGTTTCATATATGTGAAACCATGTTTAAACATTTCTCAAAAAAGCATGTATTTTAATGTTTGTAGTTTCATTTTAACATTAATGTTATTCTTTTCAAAATTGAATATGTAGAAGTGAATTTATGCATCCTCATTTTGCTTTCTTTTAGAAAAGTACTTTTTACAAGTGCTGTTTCATAGATGTGAAATCATGTTTAAACATTTCTCAAAAAAGCATGTATTTTAATGTTTGTAGTTTCATTTTAACATTTATGTTATTCTTTTCAAATTTGAAATGTAGAAGTGAATTTACAGATTTACATTTTGCTTTCTTGTGGAAAAGTACCTTTTACGTGCTGTTTCATAGATGTGAAACCATGTTTAAACATTTCTCAAAAAAGCATGTATTTTAATGTTTGTAGTTACATTTTAACATTTATGTTGTTCTTTTCAAAATTGAATATGTGGAAGTGAATTTATGCATCCTCATTTTGCTTTCTTTTAGAAAAGTACTTTTTACAAGTGCTGTTTCATAGATGTGAAATCATCTTTAAATATTTCACAAAAAAGCATGTATTTTATTGTTTGTAGTTTCATTTTAACATTTATGTTATTATTTTCAAATTTGAAATGTAGAAGTGAATTTACAGATTGACATTTTGCTTTCTTGTGGAAAAGTACTTTTTACAAGTGCTGTTTCATAGATGTGAAAACATGTTTAAACATTTCTCAAAAAAGCATGTATTTTAATGTTTGTAGTTTCATTTTAACATTTATGTTATTCTTTTCAAAATTGAATATGTGGAAGTGAATTTATGCATCCTCATTTTGCTTTCTTTTAGAAAAGTACTTTTTACAAGTGCTGTTTCATAGATGTGAAATCATCTTTAAATATTTCACAAAAAAGCATGTATTTTATTGTTTGTAGTTACATTTTAACATTTATGTTGTTCTTTTCAAAATTGAAATGTAGAAGTGAATTTATACATCCTCATTTTGCTTTCTTTTAGAAAAGTACTTTTTACAAGTGCTGTTTCATAGATGTGAAATCATCTTTAAATATTTCACAAAAAAGCATGTATTTTATTGTTTGTAGTTTCATTTTAACATTTATGTTATTATTTTCAAATTTGAAATGTAGAAGTGAATTTACAGATTTACATTTTGCTTTCTTGTGGAAAAGTACTTTTTACAAGTGCTGTTTCATAGATGTGAAAACATGTTTAAACATTTCTCAAAAAAGCATGTATTTTAATGTTTGTAGTTTCATTTTAACATTTATGTTATTCTTTTCAAATTTGAAATGTAGAAGTGAATATACAGATTTACATTTTGCTTTCATGTGGAAAAGTACTTTTTACAAGTGCTGTTTCATAGATGTGAAACCATGTTTAAACATTTCTCAAAAAAGCATGTATTTTAACGTTTGTAGTTTCATTTTAACATTTATGTTGTTCTTTTCAAAATTGAAATGTAGAAGTGAATTTACAGATCAACATTTTGTTTTCTTGTAGAAAAGTGCTTTTTACCTGTGCTGTTTCATTGATGTGAAATCATGTTTAAACATTACTCAAAAAAGCATGTATTTTAATATTTGTAGTTTCATTTTAACATTTATGTAGTTGTTTTCAAAATTGAAATGTAGAAGTGAATTTACAGATTTACATTTTGCTTTCTTGTGGAAAAGTACTTTTTACAAGTGCTGTTTCATATATGTGAAACCATGTTTAAACATTTCTCAAAAAAGCATGTATTTTAATGTTTGTAGTTTCATTTTAACATTAATGTTATTCTTTTCAAAATTGAATATGTAGAAGTGAATTTATGCATCCTCATTTTGCTTTCTTTTAGAAAAGTACTTTTTACAAGTGCTGTTTCATAGATGTGAAATCATGTTTAAACATTTCTCAAAAAAGCATGTATTTTAATGTTTGTAGTTTCATTTTAACATTTATGTTATTCTTTTCAAATTTGAAATGTAGAAGTGAATTTACAGATTTACATTTTGCTTTCTTGTGGAAAAGTACCTTTTACGTGCTGTTTCATAGATGTGAAACCATGTTTAAACATTTCTCAAAAAAGCATGTATTTTAATGTTTGTAGTTACATTTTAACATTTATGTTGTTCTTTTCAAAATTGAATATGTGGAAGTGAATTTATGCATCCTCATTTTGCTTTCTTTTAGAAAAGTACTTTTTACAAGTGCTGTTTCATAGATGTGAAATCATCTTTAAATATTTCACAAAAAAGCATGTATTTTATTGTTTGTAGTTTCATTTTAACATTTATGTTATTATTTTCAAATTTGAAATGTAGAAGTGAATTTACAGATTGACATTTTGCTTTCTTGTGGAAAAGTACTTTTTACAAGTGCTGTTTCATAGATGTGAAAACATGTTTAAACATTTCTCAAAAAAGCATGTATTTTAATGTTTGTAGTTTCATTTTAACATTTATGTTGTTCTTTTCAAAATTGAAATGTAGAAGTGAATTTACAGATCAACATTTTGTTTTCTTGTAGAAAAGTGCTTTTTACCTGTGCTGTTTCATTGATGTGAAATCAGGTTTAAACATTACTCAAAAAAGCATGTATTTTAATGTTTGTAGTTTCATTTTAACATTTATGTTGTTCTTTTCAAAATTGAAATGTAGAAGTGAATTTACAGATCAACATTTTGTTTTCTTGTAGAAAAGTGCTTTTTACCTGTGCTGTTTCATTGATGTGAAATCATGTTTAAACATTACTCAAAAAAGCATGTATTTTAACGTTTGTAGTTTCATTTTAACATTTATGTAGTTGTTTTCAAAATTGAAATGTAGAAGTGAATTTACAGATCTACATTTTGTTTTCTTGTAGAAAAGTGCTTTTTACCTGTGCTGTTTCATTGATGTCAAATCATGTTTAAACATTACTCAAAAAAGCATGTATTTTATTGATTGTAGTTTCATTTTAACATTTATGTTATTCTTTTCAAATTTGAAATGTAGAAGTGAATTTACAGATTTACATTTTGCTTTCTTGTGGAAAAGTACTTTTTACAAGTGCTGTTTCATAGATGTGAAACCATGTTTAAACATTTCTCAAAAAAGCATGTATTTTAATGTTTGTAGTTTCATTTTAACATTAATGTTATTCTTTTCAAAATTGAATATGTGGAAGTGAATTTATGCATCCTCATTTTGCTTTCTTTTAGAAAAGTACTTTTTACAAGTGCTGTTTCATAGATGTGAAATCATCTTTAAATATTTCACAAAAAAGCATGTATTTTATTGTTTGTAGTTTCATTTTAACATTTATGTTATTATTTTCAAATTTGAAATGTAGAAGTGAATTTACAGATTTACATTTTGCTTTCTTGTGGAAAAGTACTTTTTACAAGTGCTGTTTCATAGATGTGAAAACATGTTTAAACATTTCTCAAAAAAGCATGTATTTTAATGTTTGTAGTTTCATTTTAACATTTATGTTATTCTTTTCAAATTTGAAATGTAGAAGTGAATATACAGATTTACATTTTGCTTTCATGTGGAAAAGTACTTTTTACAAGTGCTGTTTCATAGATGTGAAACCATGTTTAAACATTTCTCAAAAAAGCATGTATTTTAACGTTTGTAGTTTCATTTTAACATTTATGTTGTTCTTTTCAAAATTGAAATGTAGAAGTGAATTTACAGATCAACATTTTGTTTTCTTGTAGAAAAGTGCTTTTTACCTGTGCTGTTTCATTGATGTGAAATCATGTTTAAACATTACTCAAAAAAGCATGTATTTTAATATTTGTAGTTTCATTTTAACATTTATGTAGTTGTTTTCAAAATTGAAATGTAGAAGTGAATTTACAGATTTACATTTTGCTTTCTTGTGGAAAAGTACTTTTTACAAGTGCTGTTTCATATATGTGAAACCATGTTTAAACATTTCTCAAAAAAGCATGTATTTTAATGTTTGTAGTTTCATTTTAACATTAATGTTATTCTTTTCAAAATTGAATATGTAGAAGTGAATTTATGCATCCTCATTTTGCTTTCTTTTAGAAAAGTACTTTTTACAAGTGCTGTTTCATAGATGTGAAATCATGTTTAAACATTTCTCAAAAAAGCATGTATTTTAATGTTTGTAGTTTCATTTTAACATTTATGTTATTCTTTTCAAATTTGAAATGTAGAAGTGAATTTACAGATTTACATTTTGCTTTCTTGTGGAAAAGTACCTTTTACGTGCTGTTTCATAGATGTGAAACCATGTTTAAACATTTCTCAAAAAAGCATGTATTTTAATGTTTGTAGTTACATTTTAACATTTATGTTGTTCTTTTCAAAATTGAATATGTGGAAGTGAATTTATGCATCCTCATTTTGCTTTCTTTTAGAAAAGTACTTTTTACAAGTGCTGTTTCATAGATGTGAAATCATCTTTAAATATTTCACAAAAAAGCATGTATTTTATTGTTTGTAGTTTCATTTTAACATTTATGTTATTATTTTCAAATTTGAAATGTAGAAGTGAATTTACAGATTTACATTTTGCTTTCTTGTGGAAAAGTACTTTTTACAAGTGCTGTTTCATAGATGTGAAAACATGTTTAAACATTTCTCAAAAAAGCATGTATTTTAATGTTTGTAGTTTCATTTTAACATTTATGTTGTTCTTTTCAAAATTGAAATGTAGAAGTGAATTTACAGATCAACATTTTGTTTTCTTGTAGAAAAGTGCTTTTTACCTGTGCTGTTTCATTGATGTGAAATCAGGTTTAAACATTACTCAAAAAAGCATGTATTTTAATGTTTGTAGTTTCATTTTAACATTTATGTTGTTCTTTTCAAAATTGAAATGTAGAAGTGAATTTACAGATCAACATTTTGTTTTCTTGTAGAAAAGTGCTTTTTACCTGTGCTGTTTCATTGATGTGAAATCATGTTTAAACATTACTCAAAAAAGCATGTATTTTAATATTTGTAGTTTCATTTTAACATTTATGTAGTTGTTTTCAGAATTGAAATGTAGGTGAATTTACAGATTTACATTTTGCTTTCTTGTGCAAAAGTACTTTTTACAAGTGCTGTTTCATAGATGTGAAACCATGTTTAAACATTTCTCAAAAAAGCATGTATTTTAATGTTTGTAGTTTCATTTTAACATTTATGTTGTTCTTTTCAAAATTGAAATGTAGAAGTGAATTTACAGATCTACATTTTGTTTTCTTGTAGAAAAGTGCTTTTTACCTGTGCTGTTTCATTGATGTCAAATCATGTTTAAACATTACTCAAAAAAGCATGTATTTTATGTTTGTAGTTTCATTTTAACATTTATGTTATTCTTTTCAAATTTGAAATGTAGAAGTGAATTTACAGATTTACATTTTGCTTTCTTGTGGAAAAGTACTTTTTACAAGTGCTGTTTCATAGATGTGAAACCATGTTTAAACATTTCTCAAAAAAGCATGTATTTTAATGTTTGTAGTTTCATTTTAACATTTATGTTGTTCTTTTCAAAATTGAAATGTAGAAGTGAATTTACAGATCTACATTTTGTTTTCTTGTAGAAAAGTGCTTTTTACCTGTGCTGTTTCATTGATGTGAAATCAGGTTTAAACATTACTCAAAAAAGCATGTATTTTAATGTTTGTAGTTTCATTTTAACATTTATGTTGTTCTTTTCAAAATTGAAATGTAGAAGTGAATTTACAGATCAACATTTTGTTTTCTTGTAGAAAAGTGCTTTTTACCTGTGCTGTTTCATTGATGTGAAATCATGTTTAAACATTACTCAAAAAAGCATGTATTTTAATATTTGTAGTTTCATTTTAACATTTATGTAGTTGTTTTCAAAATTGAAATGTAGAAGTGAATTTACAGATTTACATTTTGCTTTCTTGTGGAAAAGTACTTTTTACAAGTGCTGTTTCATATATGTGAAACCATGTTTAAACATTTCTCAAAAAAGCATGTATTTTAATGTTTGTAGTTTCATTTTAACATTTATGTTGTTCTTTTCAAAATGAAATGAGAAGTGAATTTACAGATCTACATTTTGTTTTCTTGTAGAAAAGTGCTTTTTACATGTGCTGTTTCATTGATGTGAAATCATGTTTAAATATTTCACAAAAAAGCATGTATTTTATTGTTTGTAGTTTCATTTTAACATTAATGTTATTATTTTCAAATTTGAAATGTAGAAGTGAATTTACAGATTTACATTTTGCTTTCTTGTGGAAAAGTACTTTTTACAAGTGCTGTTTCATAGATGTGAAACCATGTTTAAACATTTCTCAAAAAAGCATGTATTTTAATGTTTGTAGTTTCATTTTAACATTTATGTTGTTCTTTTCAAAATTGAAATGTAGAAGTGAATTTACAGATCTACATTTTGTTTTCTTGTAGAAAAGTGCTTTTTACCTGTGCTGTTTCATTGATGCCAAATCATGTTTAAACATTACTCAAAAAAGCATGTATTTTATTGTTTGTAGTTTCATTTTAACATTTATGTTATTCTTTTCAAATTTGTAATGTAGAAGTGAATTTACAGATTTACATTTTGCTTTCTTGTGGAAAAGTACTTTTTACAAGTGCTGTTTCATAGATGTGAAACCATGTTTAAACATTTTTTCAAAAAAGCATGTATTTTAATGTTTGTAGTTTCATTTTAACATTTATGTTATTCTTTTCAAAATTGAAATGTTAGAAGTGAATTTACGCATCCTCATTTTGCTTTTTTTTAGAAAAGTACTTTTCACAAGTGCTGTTTCATTGATGTGAAATCATGTTTAAATATATCACAAAAAAGCATGTATTTTATTGTTTGTAGTTTCATTTTAACATTTATGTTATTATTTTCAAATTTGAAATGTAGAACTGAATTTACAGATTTACATTTTGCTTTCATGTGGAAAAGTACTTTTTACAAGTGCTGTTTCATAGATGGGAAACCATGTTTAAACATTTCTCAAAAAAGCATGTATTTTAACGTTTGTAGTTTCATTTTAACATTTATGTTGTTCTTTTCAAAATTGAAATGTAGAAGTGAATTTACAGATCTACATTTTGTTTTCTTGTAGAAAAGTGCTTTTTACCTGTGCTGTTTCATTGATGTCAAATCATGTTTAAACATTACTCAAAAAAGCATGTATTTTATTGTTTGTAGTTTCATTTTAACATTTATGTTATTCTTTTCAAATTTGAAATGTAGAAGTGAATTTACAGATTTACATTTTGCTTTCTTGTGGAAAAGTACTTTTTACAAGTGCTGTTTCATAGATGTGAAACCATGTTTAAACATTTCTCAAAAAAGCATGTATTTTAATGTTTGTAGTTTCATTTTAACATTAATGTTATTCTTTTCAAAATTGAATATGTGGAAGTGAATTTATGCATCCTCATTTTGCTTTCTTTTAGAAAAGTACTTTTTACAAGTGCTGTTTCATAGATGTGAAATCATCTTTAAATATTTCACAAAAAAGATGTATTTTATTGTTTGTAGTTTCATTTTAACATTTATGTTATTATTTTCAAATTTGAAATGTAGAAGTGAATTTACAGATTTACATTTTGCTTTCTTGTGGAAAAGTACTTTTTACAAGTGCTGTTTCATAGATGTGAAAACATGTTTAAACATTTCTCAAAAAAGCATGTATTTTAATGTTTGTAGTTTCATTTTAACATTTATGTTGTTCTTTTCAAAATTGAAATGTAGAAGTGAATTTACAGATCTACATTTTGTTTTCTTGTAGAAAAGTGCTTTTTACCTGTGCTGTTTCATTGATGTCAAATCATGTTTAAACATTACTCAAAAAAGCATGTATTTTATGTTTGTAGTTTCATTTTAACATTTATGTTATTCTTTTCAAATTTGAAATGTAGAAGTGAATTTACAGATTTACATTTTGCTTTCTTGTGGAAAAGTACTTTTTACAAGTGCTGTTTCATAGATGTGAAACCATGTTTAAACATTTCTCAAAAAAGCATGTATTTTAATGTTTGTAGTTTCATTTTAACATTTATGTTGTTCTTTTCAAAATTGAAATGTAGAAGTGAATTTACAGATCTACATTTTGTTTTCTTGTAGAAAAGTGCTTTTTACCTGTGCTGTTTTCATTGATGTGAAATCAGGTTTAAACATTACTCAAAAAAGCATGTATTTTAATGTTTGTAGTTTCATTTTAACATTTATGTAGTTGTTTTCAAATTTGAAATGTAGAAGTGAATATACAGATTTACATTTTGCTTTCTTGTGGAAAAGTACTTTTTGCAAGTGCTGTTTCATAGATGTGAAAACATGTTTAAACATTTCTCAAAAAAGCATGTATTTTAATGTTTGTAGTTTCATTTTAACATTTATGTTGTTCTTTTCAAAATTGAAATGTAGAAGTGAATTTACAGATCTACATTTTGTTTTCTTGTAGAAAAGTGCTTTTTACCTGTGCTGTTTCATTGATGTGAAATCATGTTTAAACATTACTCAAAAAAGCATGTATTTTAATATTTGTAGTTTCATTTTAACATTTATGTTATTATTTTCAAATTTGAAATGTAGAACTGAATTTACAGATTTACATTTTGCTTTCATGTGGAAAAGTACTTTTTACAAGTGCTGTTTCATAGATGTGAAACCATGTTTAAACATTTCTCAAAAAAGCATGTATTTTAACGTTTGTAGTTTCATTTTAACATTTATGTTGTTCTTTTCAAAATTGAAATGTAGAAGTGAATTTACAGATCTACATTTTGTTTTCTTGTAGAAAAGTGCTTTTTACCTGTGCTGTTTCATTGATGTCAAATCATGTTTAAACATTACTCAAAAAAGCATGTATTTTATTGTTTGTAGTTTCATTTTAACATTTATGTTATTCTTTTCAAATTTGAAATGTAGAAGTGAATTTACAGATTTACATTTTGCTTTCTTGTGGAAAAGTACTTTTTACAAGTGCTGTTTCATAGATGTGAAACCATGTGTAAACATTTCTCAAAAAAGCATGTATTTTAATGTTTGTAGTTTCATTTTAACATTAATGTTATTCTTTTCAAAATTGAATATGTGGAAGTGAATTTATGCATCCTCATTTTGCTTTCTTTTAGAAAAGTACTTTTTACAAGTGCTGTTTCATAGATGTGAAATCATCTTTAAATATTTCACAAAAAAGCATGTATTTTATTGTTTGTAGTTTCATTTTAACATTTATGTTATTATTTTCAAATTTGAAATGTAGAAGTGAATTTACAGATCTACATTTTGTTTTCTTGTAGAAAAGTGCTTTTTACCTGTGCTGTTTCATTGATGTCAAATCATGTTTAAACATTACTCAAAAAAGCATGTATTTTATGTTTGTAGTTTCATTTTAACATTTATGTTATTCTTTTCAAATTTGAAATGTAGAAGTGAATTTACAGATTTACATTTTGTTTTCTTGTAGAAAAGTGCTTTTTACCTGTGCTGTTTCATTGATGTGAAATCAGGTTTAAACATTACTCAAAAAAGCATGTATTTTAATGTTTGTAGTTTCATTTTAACATTTATGTAGTTGTTTTCAAAATTGAAATGTAGAAGTGAATTTACAGATTTACATTTTGCTTTCTTGTGGAAAAGTACTTTTTACAAGTTCTGTTTCATAGATGTGAAACCATGTTTAAACATTTCTCAAAAAAGCATGTATTTTAATGTTTGTAGTTTCATTTTAACATTTATGTTGTTCTTTTCAAAATTGAAATGTAGAAGTGAATTTACAGATCAACATTTTTTTTCTTGTAGAAAAGTGCTTTTTACCTGTGCTGTTTCATTGATGTGAAATCATGTTTAAACATTACTCAAAAAAGCATGTATTTTAATGTTTGTAGTTTCATTTTAACATTTATGTTATTCTTTTCAAATTTGTAATGTAGAAGTGAATTTACAGATTTACATTTTGCTTTCTTGTGGAAAAGTACTTTTTACAAGTGCTGTTTCATAGATGTGAAACCATGTTTAAACATTTTTTCAAAAAAGCATGTATTTTAATGTTTGTAGTTTCATTTTAACATTTATGTTATTCTTTTCAAAATTGAAATGTTAGAAGTGAATTTACGCATCCTCATTTTGCTTTCTTTTAGAAAAGTACTTTTCACAAGTGCTGTTTCATTGATGTGAAATCATGTTTAAATATATCACAAAAAAGCATGTATTTTATTGTTTGTAGTTTCATTTTAACATTTATGTTATTATTTTCAAATTTGAAATGTAGAACTGAATTTACAGATTTACATTTTGCTTTCATGTGGAAAAGTACTTTTTACAAGTGCTGTTTCATAGATGTGAAACCATGTTTAAACATTTCTCAAAAAAGAATGTATTTTAACGTTTGTAGTTTCATTTTAACATTTATGTTGTTCTTTTCAAAATTGAAATGTAGAAGTGAATTTACAGATCTACATTTTGTTTTCTTGTAGAAAAGTGCTTTTTACCTGTGCTGTTTCATTGATGTCAAATCATGTTTAAACATTACTCAAAAAAGCATGTATTTTATTGTTTGTAGTTTCATTTTAACATTTATGTTATTCTTTTCAAATTTGAAATGTAGAAGTGAATTTACAGATTTACATTTTGCTTTCTTGTGGAAAAGTACTTTTTACAAGTGCTGTTTCATAGATGTGAAACCATGTTTAAACATTTCTCAAAAAAGCATGTATTTTAATGTTTGTAGTTTCATTTTAACATTAATGTTATTCTTTTCAAAATTGAATATGTGGAAGTGAATTTATGCATCCTCATTTTGCTTTCTTTTAGAAAAGTACTTTTTACAAGTGCTGTTTCATAGATGTGAAATCATCTTTAAATATTTCACAAAAAAGCATGTATTTTATTGTTTGTAGTTTCATTTTAACATTTATGTTATTATTTTCAAATTTGAAATGTAGAAGTGAATTTACAGATTTACATTTTGCTTTCTTGTGGAAAAGTACTTTTTACAAGTGCTGTTTCATAGATGTGAAAACATGTTTAAACATTTCTCAAAAAAGCATGTATTTTAATGTTTGTAGTTTCATTTTAACATTTATGTTGTTCTTTTCAAAATTGAAATGTAGAAGTGAATTTACAGATCTACATTTTGTTTTCTTGTAGAAAAGTGCTTTTTACCTGTGCTGTTTCATTGATGTCAAATCATGTTTAAACATTACTCAAAAAAGCATGTATTTTATGTTTGTAGTTTCATTTTAACATTTATGTTATTCTTTTCAAATTTGAAATGTAGAAGTGAATTTACAGATTTACATTTTGCTTTCTTGTGGAAAAGTACTTTTTACAAGTGCTGTTTCATAGATGTGAAACCATGTTTAAACATTTCTCAAAAAAGCATGTATTTTAATGTTTGTAGTTTCATTTTAACATTTATGTTGTTCTTTTCAAAATTGAAATGTAGAAGTGAATTTACAGATCTACATTTTGTTTTCTTGTAGAAAAGTGCTTTTTACCTGTGCTGTTTCATTGATGTGAAATCAGGTTTAAACATTACTCAAAAAAGCATGTATTTTAATGTTTGTAGTTTCATTTTAACATTTATGTTGTTCTTTTCAAAATTGAAATGTAGAAGTGAATTTACAGATCAACATTTTGTTTTCTTGTAGAAAAGTGCTTTTTACCTGTGCTGTTTCATTGATGTGAAATCATGTTTAAACATTACTCAAAAAAGCATGTATTTTAATATTTGTAGTTTCATTTTAACATTTATGTAGTTGTTTTCAAAATTGAAATGTAGAAGTGAATTTACAGATTTACATTTTGCTTTCTTGTGGAAAAGTACTTTTTACAAGTGCTGTTTCATATATGTGAAACCATGTTTAAACATTTCTCAAAAAAGCATGTATTTTAATGTTTGTAGTTTCATTTTAACATTAATGTTATTCTTTTCAAAATTGAATATGTAGAAGTGAATTTATGCATCCTCATTTTGCTTTCTTTTAGAAAAGTACTTTTTACAAGTGCTGTTTCATAGATGTGAAATCATGTTTAAACATTTCTCAAAAAAGCATGTATTTTAATGTTTGTAGTTTCATTTTAACATTTATGTTATTCTTTTCAAATTTGAAATGTAGAAGTGAATTTACAGATTTACATTTTGCTTTCTTGTGGAAAAGTACTTTTTACGTGCTGTTTCATAGATGTGAAACCATGTTTAAACATTTCTCAAAAAAGCATGTATTTTAATGTTTGTAGTTACATTTTAACATTTATGTTGTTCTTTTCAAAATTGAAATGTAGAAGTGAATTTACAGATCTACATTTTGTTTTCTTGTAGAAAAGTGCTTTTTACCTGTGCTGTTTCATTGATGTGAAATCATGTTTAAACATTTCACAAAAAAGCATGTATTTTATTGTTTGTAGTTTCATTTTAACATTTATGTTATTATTTTCAAATTTGAAATGTAGAAGTGAATATACAGATTTACATTTTGCTTTCTTGTGGAAAAGTACTTTTTGCAAGTGCTGTTTCATAGATGTGAAAACATGTTTAAACATTTCTCAAAAAAGCATGTGTTTTAATGTTTGTAGTTTCATTTTAACATTTATGTTGTTCTTTTCAAAATTGAAATGTAGAAGTGAATTTACAGATCAACATTTTGTTTTCTTGTAGAAAAGTGCTTTTTACCTGTGCTGTTTCATTGATGTGAAATCATGTTTAAACATTACTCAAAAAAGAATGTATTTTAATATTTGTAGTTTCATTTTAACATTTATGTAGTTGTTTTCAAAATTGAAATGTAGGTGAATTTACAGATTTACATTTTGCTTTCTTGTGGAAAAGTACTTTTTACAAGTGCTGTTTCATAGATGTGAAACCATGTTTAAACATTTCTCAAAAAAGCATGTATTTTAATGTTTGTAGTTTCATTTTAACATTTATGTTGTTCTTTTCAAAATGAAATGAGAAGTGAATTTACAGATCTACATTTTGTTTTCTTGTAGAAAAGTGCTTTTTACATGTGCTGTTTCATTGATGTGAAATCATGTTTAAATATTTCACAAAAAAGCATGTATTTTATTGTTTGTAGTTTCATTTTAACATTAATGTTATTATTTTCAAATTTGAAATGTAGAAGTGAATTTACAGATTTACATTTTGCTTTCTTGTGGAAAAGTACTTTTTACAAGTGCTGTTTCATAGATGTGAAACCATGTTTAAACATTTCTCAAAAAAGCATGTATTTTAATGTTTGTAGTTTCATTTTAACATTTATGTTGTTCTTTTCAAAATTGAAATGTAGAAGTGAATTTACAGATCTACATTTTGTTTTCTTGTAGAAAAGTGCTTTTTACCTGTGCTGTTTCATTGATGCCAAATCATGTTTAAACATTACTCAAAAAAGCATGTATTTTATTGTTTGTAGTTTCATTTTAACATTTATGTTATTCTTTTCAAATTTGTAATGTAGAAGTGAATTTACAGATTTACATTTTGCTTTCTTGTGGAAAAGTACTTTTTACAAGTGCTGTTTCAGAGATGTGAAACCATGTTTAAACATTTCTCAAAAAAGAATGTATTTTAATGTTTGTAGTTTCATTTTAACATTTATGTTATTCTTTTCAAATTTGAAATGTAGAAGTGAATTTACAGATTTACATTTTGCTTTCTTGTGGAAAAGTACTTTTTACAAGTGCTGTTTCATAGATGTGAAACCATGTTTAAACATTTCTCAAAAAAGCATGTATTTTAATGTTTGTAGTTTCATTTTAACATTAATGTTATTCTTTTCAAAATTGAATATGTGGAAGTGAATTTACGCATCCTCATTTTGCTTTCTTTTAGAAAAGTACTTTTTACAAGTGCTGTTTCATAGATGTGAAATCATCTTTAAATATTTCACAAAAAAGCATGTATTTTATTGTTTGTAGTTTCATTTTAACATTTATGTTATTATTTTCAAATTTGAAATGTAGAAGTGAATTTACAGATCTACATTTTGTTTTCTTGTAGAAAAGTGCTTTTTACCTGTGCTGTTTCATTGATGTCAAATCATGTTTAAACATTACTCAAAAAAGCATGTATTTTATTGTTTGTAGTTTCATTTTAACATTTATGTTATTCTTTTCAAATTTGAAATGTAGAAGTGAATTTACAGATTTACATTTTGCTTTCTTGTGGAAAAGTACTTTTTACAAGTGCTGTTTCATAGATGTGAAACCATGTTTAAACATTTCTCAAAAAAGCATGTATTTTAATGTTTGTAGTTTCATTTTAACATTAATGTTATTCTTTTCAAAATTGAATATGTGGAAGTGAATTTATGCATCCTCATTTTGCTTTCTTTTAGAAAAGTACTTTTTACAAGTGCTGTTTCATAGATGTGAAATCATCTTTAAATATTTCACAAAAAAGCATGTATTTTATTGTTTGTAGTTTCATTTTAACATTTATGTTATTATTTTCAAATTTGAAATGTAGAAGTGAATTTACAGATTTACATTTTGCTTTCTTGTGGAAAAGTACTTTTTACAAGTGCTGTTTCATAGATGTGAAAACATGTTTAAACATTTCTCAAAAAAGCATGTATTTTAATGTTTGTAGTTTCATTTTAACATTTATGTTGTTCTTTTCAAAATTGAAATGTAGAAGTGAATTTACAGATTTACATTTTGCTTTCTTGTGGAAAAGTACTTTTTACAAGTGCTGTTTCATAGATGTGAAACCATGTTTAAACATTTCTCAAAAAAGCATGTATTTTAATGTTTGTAGTTTCATTTTAACATTAATGTTATTCTTTTCAAAATTGAATATGTGGAAGTGATTTTATGCATCCTCATTTTGCTTTCTTTTAGAAAAGTACTTTTTACAAGTGCTGTTTCATAGATGTGAAATCATCTTTAAATATTTCACAAAAAAGCATGTATTTTATTGTTTGTAGTTTCATTTTAACATTTATGTTATTATTTTCAAATTTGAAATGTAGAAGTGAATTTACAGATTTACATTTTGCTTTCTTGTGGAAAAGTACTTTTTACAAGTGCTGTTTCATAGATGTGAAAACATGTTTAAACATTTCTCAAAAAAGCATGTATTTTAACGTTTGTAGTTTCATTTTAACATTTATGTTGTTCTTTTCAAAATTGAAATGTAGAAGTGAATTTACAGATCTACATTTTGTTTTCTTGTAGAAAAGTGCTTTTTACCTGTGCTGTTTCATTGATGTGAAACCATGTTTAAACATTTCTCAAAAAAGCATGTGTTTTAATGTTTGTAGTTTCATTTTAACATTTATGTTGTTCTTTTCAAAATTGAAATGTAGAAGTGAATTTACAGATCAACATTTTGTTTTCTTGTAGAAAAGTGCTTTTTACCTGTGCTGTTTCATTGATGTGAAATCATGTTTAAACATTACTCAAAAAAGCATGTATTTTAATGTTTGTAGTTTCATTTTAACATTTATGTTATTCTTTTCAAATTTGTAATGTAGAAGTGAATTTACAGATTTACATTTTGCTTTCTTGTGGAAAAGTACTTTTTACAAGTGCTGTTTCATAGATGTGAAACCATGTTTAAACATTTTTTCAAAAAAGCATGTATTTTAATGTTTGTAGTTTCATTTTAACATTTATGTTATTCTTTTCAAAATTGAAATGTTAGAAGTGAATTTACGCATCCTCATTTTGCTTTCTTTTAGAAAAGTACTTTTCACAAGTGCTGTTTCATTGATGTGAAATCATGTTTAAATATATCACAAAAAAGCATGTATTTTATTGTTTGTAGTTTCATTTTAACATTTATGTTATTATTTTCAAATTTGAAATGTAGAACTGAATTTACAGATTTACATTTTGCTTTCATGTGGAAAAGTACTTTTTACAAGTGCTGTTTCATAGATGTGAAACCATGTTTAAACATTTCTCAAAAAAGCATGTATTTTAACGTTTGTAGTTTCATTTTAACATTTATGTTGTTCTTTTCAAAATTGAAATGTAGAAGTGAATTTACAGATCTACATTTTGTTTTCTTGTAGAAAAGTGCTTTTTACCTGTGCTGTTTCATTGATGTCAAATCATGTTTAAACATTACTCAAAAAAGCATGTATTTTATTGTTTGTAGTTTCATTTTAACATTTATGTTATTCTTTTCAAATTTGAAATGTAGAAGTGAATTTACAGATTTACATTTTGCTTTCTTGTGGAAAAGTACTTTTTACAAGTGCTGTTTCATAGATGTGAAATCATGTTTAAACATTTCTCAAAAAAGCATGTATTTTAATGTTTGTAGTTTCATTTTAACATTAATGTTATTCTTTTCAAAATTGAATATGTGGAAGTGAATTTATGCATCCTCATTTTGCTTTCTTTTAGAAAAGTACTTTTTACAAGTGCTGTTTCAAAGATGTGAAATCATCTTTAAATATTTCACAAAAAAGCATGTATTTTATTGTTTGTAGTTTCATTTTAACATTTATGTTATTATTTTCAAATTTGAAATGTAGAAGTGAATTTACAGATTTACATTTTGCTTTCTTGTGGAAAAGTACTTTTTACAAGTGCTGTTTCATAGATGTGAAAACATGTTTAAACATTTCTCAAAAAAGCATGTATTTTAATGTTTGTAGTTTCATTTTAACATTTATGTTGTTCTTTTCAAAATTGAAATGTAGAAGTGAATTTACAGATCTACATTTTGTTTTCTTGTAGAAAAGTGCTTTTTACCTGTGCTGTTTCATTCATGTGAAATCATGTTTAAACATTACTCAAAAAAGCATGTATTTTAATATTTATAGTTTCATTTTAACATTTATGTAGTTGTTTTCAAAATTGAAATGTAGAAGTGAATTTACAGATTTACATTTTGCTTTCTTGTGGAAAAGTACTTTTTACAAGTGCTGTTTCATATATGTGAAACCATGTTTAAACATTTCTCAAAAAAGCATGTATTTTAATGTTTGTAGTTTCATTTTAACATTAATGTTATTCTTTTTTAAATTGAATATGTAGAAGTGAATTTATGCATCCTCATTTTGCTTTCTTTTAGAAAAGTACTTTTTACAAGTGCTGTTTCATTGATGTGAAATCATGTTTAAACATTACTCAAAAAAGCATGTATTTTAATGTTTGTAGTTTCATTTTAACATTTATGTTGTTCTTTTCAAAATTGAAATGTAGAAGTGAATTTACAGATCAACATTTTGTTTTCTTGTAGAAAAGTGCTTTTTACCTGTGCTGTTTCATTGATGTGAAATCATGTTTAAACATTACTCAAAAAAGCATGTATTTTAATATTTGTAGTTTCATTTTAACATTTATGTAGTTGTTTTCAAAATTGAAATGTAGAAGTGAATTTACAGATTTACATTTTGCTTTCTTGTGGAAAAGTACTTTTTACAAGTGCTGTTTCATAGATGTGAAACCATGTTTAAACATTTCTCAAAAAAGCATGTATTTTAATGTTTGTAGTTTCATTTTAACATTAATGTTATTCTTTTCAAAATTGAATATGTAGAAGTGAATTTATGCATCCTCATTTTGCTTTCTTTTAGAAAAGTACTTTTTACAAGTGCTGTTTCATAGATGTGAAATCATGTTTAAACATTTCTCAAAAAAGCATGTATTTTAATGTTTGTAGTTTCATTTTAACATTAATGTTATTCTTTTCAAAATTGAATATGTAGAAGTGAATTTATGCATCCTCATTTTGCTTTCTTTTAGAAAAGTACTTTTTACAAGTGCTGTTTCATAGATGTGAAATCATGTTTAAACATTTCTCAAAAAAGCATGTATTTTAATGTTTGTAGTTTCATTTTAACATTTATGTTATTCTTTTCAAATTTGAAATGTAGAAGTGAATTTACAGATTTACATTTTGCTTTCTTGTGGAAAAGTACTTTTTACGTGCTGTTTCATAGATGTGAAACCATGTTTAAACATTTCTCAAAAAAGCATGTATTTTAATGTTTGTAGTTACATTTTAACATTTATGTTGTTCTTTTCAAAATTGAAATGTAGAAGTGAATTTACAGATCTACATTTTGTTTTCTTGTAGAAAAGTGCTTTTTACCTGTGCTGTTTCATTGATGTGAAATCATGTTTAAACATTTCACAAAAAAACATGTATTTTATTGTTTGTAGTTTCATTTTAACATTTATGTTATTATTTTCAAATTTGAAATGTAGAAGTGAATATACAGATTTACATTTTGCTTTCTTGTGGAAAAGTACTTTTTGCAAGTGCTGTTTCATAGATGTGAAAACATGTTTAAACATTTCTCAAAAAAGCATGTGTTTTAATGTTTGTTGTTTCATTTTAACATTTATGTTGTTCTTTTCAAAATTGAAATGTAGAAGTGAATTTACAGATCAACATTTTGTTTTCTTGTAGAAAAGTGCTTTTTACCTGTGCTGTTTCATTGATGTGAAATCATGTTTAAACATTACTCAAAAAAGCATGTATTTTAATATTTGTAGTTTCATTTTAACATTTATGTAGTTGTTTTCAAAATTGAAATGTAGGTGAATTTACAGATTTACATTTTGCTTTCTTGTGGAAAAGTACTTTTTACAAGTGCTGTTTCATAGATGTGAAACCATGTTTAAACATTTCTCAAAAAAGCATGTATTTTATTGTTTGTAGTTTCATTTTAACATTAATGTTATTATTTTCAAATTTGAAATGTAGAAGTGAATTTACAGATTTACATTTTGCTTTCTTGTGGAAAAGTACTTTTTACAAGTGCTGTTTCATAGATGTGAAACCATGTTTAAACATTTCTCAAAAAAGCATGTATTTTAATGTTTGTAGTTTCATTTTAACATTTATGTTGTTCTTTTCAAAATTGAAATGTAGAAGTGAATTTACAGATCTACATTTTGTTTTCTTGTAGAAAAGTGCTTTTTACCTGTGCTGTTTCATTGATGCCAAATCATGTTTAAACATTACTCAAAAAAGCATGTATTTTATTGTTTGTAGTTTCATTTTAACATTTATGTTATTCTTTTCAAATTTGTAATGTAGAAGTGAATTTACAGATTTACATTTTGCTTTCTTGTGGAAAAGTACTTTTTACAAGTGCTGTTTCATAGATGTGAAACCATGTTTAAACATTTCTCAAAAAAGCATGTATTTTAATGTTTGTAGTTTCATTTTAACATTTATGTTATTCTTTTCAAATTTGAAATGTAGAAGTGAATTTACAGATTTACATTTTGCTTTCTTGTGGAAAAGTACTTTTTACAAGTGCTGTTTCATAGATGTGAAACCATGTTTAAACATTTCTCAAAAAAGCATGTATTTTAATGTTTGTAGTTTCATTTTAACATTTATGTTATTCTTTTCAAAATTGAAATGTTAGAAGTGAATTTACGCATCCTCATTTTGCTTTCTTTTAGAAAAGTACTTTTCACAAGTGCTGTTTCATTGATGTGAAATCATGTTTAAATATATCACAAAAAAGCATGTATTTTATTGTTTGTAGTTTCATTTTAACATTTATGTTATTATTTTCAAATTTGAAATGTAGAACTGAATTTACAGATTTACATTTTGCTTTCATGTGGAAAAGTACTTTTTACAAGTGCTGTTTCATAGATGTGAAACCATGTTTAAACATTTCTCAAAAAAGCATGTATTTTAACGTTTGTAGTTTCATTTTAACATTTATGTTGTTCTTTTCAAAATTGAAATGTAGAAGTGAATTTACAGATCTACATTTTGTTTTCTTGTAGAAAAGTGCTTTTTACCTGTGCTGTTTCATTGATGTCAAATCATGTTTAAACATTACTCAAAAAAGCATGTATTTTATTGTTTGTAGTTTCATTTTAACATTTATGTTATTCTTTTCAAATTTGAAATGTAGAAGTGAATTTACAGATTTACATTTTGCTTTCTTGTGGAAAAGTACTTTTTACAAGTGCTGTTTCATAGATGTGAAACCATGTTTAAACATTTCTCAAAAAAGCATGTATTTTAATGTTTGTAGTTTCATTTTAACATTAATGTTATTCTTTTCAAAATTGAATATGTGGAAGTGAATTTATGCATCCTCATTTTGCTTTCTTTTAGAAAAGTACTTTTTACAAGTGCTGTTTCATAGATGTGAAATCATCTTTAAATATTTCACAAAAAAGCATGTATTTTATTGTTTGTAGTTTCATTTTAACATTTATGTTATTATTTTCAAATTTGAAATGTAGAAGTGAATTTACAGATTTACATTTTGCTTTCTTGTGGAAAAGTACTTTTTACAAGTGCTGTTTCATAGATGTGAAAACATGTTTAAACATTTCTCAAAAAAGCATGTATTTTAATGTTTGTAGTTTCATTTTAACATTTATGTTGTTCTTTTCAAAATTGAAATGTAGAAGTGAATTTACAGATCAACATTTTGTTTTCTTGTAGAAAAGTGCTTTTTACCTGTGCTGTTTCATTGATGTGAAATCAGGTTTAAACATTACTCAAAAAAGCATGTATTTTAATGTTTGTAGTTTCATTTTAACATTTATGTTGTTCTTTTCAAAATTGAAATGTAGAAGTGAATTTACAGATCAACATTTTGTTTTCTTGTAGAAAAGTGCTTTTTACCTGTGCTGTTTCATTGATGTGAAATCATGTTTAAACATTACTCAAAAAAGCATGTATTTTAATATTTGTAATTTCATTTTAACATTTATGTAGTTGTTTTCAAAATTGAAATGTAGGTGAATTTACAGATTTACATTTTGCTTTCTTGTGGAAAAGTACTTTTTACAAGTGCTGTTTCATAGATGTGAAACCATGTTTAAACATTTCTCAAAAAAGCATGTATTTTAATGTTTGTAGTTTCATTTTAACATTTATGTTATTCTTTTCAAATTTGTAATGTAGAAGTGAATTTACAGATTTACATTTTGCTTTCTTGTGGAAAAGTACTTTTTACAAGTGCTGTTTCATAGATGTGAAACCATGTTTAAACATTTTTTCAAAAAAGCATGTATTTTAATGTTTGTAGTTTCATTTTAACATTTATGTTATTCTTTTCAAAATTGAAATGTTAGAAGTGAATTTACGCATTCTCATTTTGCTTTCTTTTAGAAAAGTACTTTTCACAAGTGCTGTTTCATTGAGTTGAAATCATGTTTAAATATATCACAAAAAAGCATGTATTTTATTGTTTGTAGTTTCATTTTAACATTTATGTTATTATTTTCAAATTTGAAATGTAGAACTGAATTTACAGATTTACATTTTGCTTTCATGTGGAAAAGTACTTTTTACAAGTGCTGTTTCATAGATGTGAAACCATGTTTAAACATTTCTCAAAAAAGCATGTATTTTAACGTTTGTAGTTTCATTTTAACATTTATGTTGTTCTTTTCAAAATTGAAATGTAGAAGTGAATTTACAGATCTACATTTTGTTTTCTTGTAGAAAAGTGCTTTTTACCTGTGCTGTTTCATTGATGTCAAATCATGTTTAAACATTACTCAAAAAAGCATGTATTTTATTGTTTGTAGTTTCATTTTAACATTTATGTTATTCTTTTCAAATTTGAAATGTAGAAGTGAATTTACAGATTTACATTTTGCTTTCTTGTGGAAAAGTACTTTTTACAAGTGCTGTTTCATAGATGTGAAACCATGTTTAAACATTTCTCAAAAAAGCATGTATTTTAATGTTTGTAGTTTCATTTTAACATTAATGTTATTCTTTTCAAAATTGAATATGTGGAAGTGAATTTATGCATCCTCATTTTGCTTTCTTTTAGAAAAGTACTTTTTACAAGTGCTGTTTCATAGATGTGAAATCATCTTTAAATATTTCACAAAAAAGCATGTATTTTATTGTTTGTAGTTTCATTTTAACATTTATGTTATTATTTTCAAATTTGAAATGTAGAAGTGAATTTACAGATTTACATTTTGCTTTCTTGTGGAAAAGTACTTTTTACAAGTGCTGTTTCATAGATGTGAAAACATGTTTAAACATTACTCAAAAAAGCATGTATTTTATGTTTGTAGTTTCATTTTAACATTTATGTTATTCTTTTCAAATTTGAAATGTAGAAGTGAATTTACAGATTTACATTTTGCTTTCTTGTGGAAAAGTACTTTTTACAAGTGCTGTTTCATAGATGTGAAACCATGTTTAAACATTTCTCAAAAAAGCATGTATTTTAATGTTTGTAGTTTCATTTTAACATTTATGTTGTTCTTTTCAAAATTGAAATGTAGAAGTGAATTTACAGATCTACATTTTGTTTTCTTGTAGAAAAGTGCTTTTTACCTGTGCTGTTTCATTGATGTGAAATCAGGTTTAAACATTACTCAAAAAGCATGTATTTTAATGTTTGTAGTTTCATTTTAACATTTATGTTGTTCTTTTCAAAATTGAAATGTAGAAGTGAATTTACAGATCAACATTTTGTTTTCTTGTAGAAAAGTGCTTTTTACCTGTGCTGTTTCATTGATGTGAAATCATGTTTAAACATTACTCAAAAAAGCATGTATTTTAATATTTGTAGTTTCATTTTAACATTTATGTAGTTGTTTTCAAAATTGAAATGTAGAAGTGAATTTACAGATTTACATTTTGCTTTCTTGTGGAAAAGTACTTTTTACAAGTGCTGTTTCATATATGTGAAACCATGTTTAAACATTTCTCAAAAAAGCATGTATTTTAATGTTTGTAGTTTCATTTTAACATTAATGTTATTCTTTTCAAAATTGAATATGTAGAAGTGAATTTATGCATCCTCATTTTGCTTTCTTTTAGAAAAGTACTTTTTACAAGTGCTGTTTCATAGATGTGAAATCATGTTTAAACATTTCTCAAAAAAGCATGTATTTTAATGTTTGTAGTTTCATTTTAACATTAATGTTATTCTTTTCAAAATTGAATATGTAGAAGTGAATTTATGCATCCTCATTTTGCTTTCTTTTAGAAAAGTACTTTTTACAAGTGCTGTTTCATAGATGTGAAATCATGTTTAAACATTTCTCAAAAAAGCATGTATTTTAATGTTTGTAGTTTCATTTTAACATTTATGTTATTCTTTTCAAATTTGAAATGTAGAAGTGAATTTACAGATTTACATTTTGCTTTCTTGTGGAAAAGTACTTTTTACGTGCTGTTTCATAGATGTGAAACCATGTTTAAACATTTCTCAAAAAAGCATGTATTTTAATGTTTGTAGTTACATTTTAACATTTATGTTGTTCTTTTCAAAATTGAAATGTAGAAGTGAATTTACAGATCTACATTTTGTTTTCTTGTAGAAAAGTGCTTTTTACCTGTGCTGTTTCATTGATGTGAAATCATGTTTAAACATTTCACAAAAAAGCATGTATTTTATTGTTTGTAGTTTCATTTTAACATTTATGTTATTATTTTCAAATTTGAAATGTAGAAGTGAATATACAGATTTACATTTTGCTTTCTTGTGGAAAAGTACTTTTTGCAAGTGCTGTTTCATAGATGTGAAAACATGTTTAAACATTTCTCAAAAAAGCATGTATTTTAATGTTTGTAGTTTCATTTTAACATTTATGTTGTTCTTTTCAAAATTGAAATGTAGAAGTGAATTTACAGATCTACATTTTGTTTTCTTGTAGAAAAGTGCTTTTTACCTGTGCTGTTTCATTGATGTGAAATCAGGTTTAAACATTACTCAAAAAAGCATGTGTTTTAATGTTTGTAGTTTCATTTTTACATTTATGTTGTTCTTTTCAAAATTGAAATGTAGAAGTGAATTTACAGATCAACATTTTGTTTTCTTGTAGAAAAGTGCTTTTTACCTGTGCTGTTTCATTGATGTGAAATCATGTTTAAACATTACTCAAAAAAGCATGTATTTTAATATTTGTAGTTTCATTTTAACATTTATGTTATTATTTTCAAATTTGAAATGTAGAAGTGAATTTACAGATTTACATTTTGCTTTCTTGTGGAAAAGTACTTTTTACAAGTGCTGTTTCATAGATGTGAAACCATGTTTAAACATTTCTCAAAAAAGCATGTATTTTAATGTTTGTAGTTTCATTTTAACATTTATGTTGTTCTTTTCAAAATTGAAATGTAGAAGTGAATTTACAGATCTACATTTTGTTTTCTTGTAGAAAAGTGCTTTTTACCTGTGCTGTTTCATTGATGCCAAATCATGTTTAAACATTACTCAAAAAAGCATGTATTTTATTGTTTGTAGTTTCATTTTAACATTTATGTTATTCTTTTCAAATTTGTAATGTAGAAGTGAATTTACAGATTTACATTTTGCTTTCTTGTGGAAAAGTACTTTTTACAAGTGCTGTTTCAGAGATGTGAAACCATGTTTAAACATTTCTCAAAAAAGAATGTATTTTAATGTTTGTAGTTTCATTTTAACATTTATGTTATTCTTTTCAAATTTGAAATGTAGAAGTGAATTTACAGATTTACATTTTGCTTTCTTGTGGAAAAGTACTTTTTACAAGTGCTGTTTCATAGATGTGAAACCATGTTTAAACATTTCTCAAAAAAGCATGTATTTTAATGTTTGTAGTTTCATTTTAACATTTATGTTGTTCTTTTCAAAATTGAAATGTAGAAGTGAATTTACAGATCTACATTTTGTTTTCTTGTAGAAAAGTGCTTTTTACCTGTGCTGTTTCATTGATGCGAAATCATGTTTAAACATTTCACAAAAAAGCATGTATTTTATTGTTTGTAGTTTCATTTTAACATTTATGTTATTCTTTTCAAATTTGAAATGTAGAAGTGAATATACAGATTTACATTTTGCTTTCATGTGGAAAAGTACTTTTTACAAGTGCTGTTTCATAGATGTGAAACCATGTTTAAACATTTCTCAAAAAAGCATGTATTTTAACGTTTGTAGTTTCATTTTAACATTTATGTTGTTCTTTTCAAAATTGAAATGTAGAAGTGAATTTACAGATCTACATTTTGTTTTCTTGTAGAAAAGTGCTTTTTACCTGTGCTGTTTCATTGATGTCAAATCATGTTTAAACATTACTCAAAAAAGCATGTATTTTATTGTTTGTAGTTTCATTTTAACATTTATGTTATTCTTTTCAAATTTGAAATGTAGAAGTGAATTTACAGATTTACATTTTGCTTTCTTGTGGAAAAGTACTTTTTACAAGTGCTGTTTCATAGATGTGAAACCATGTTTAAACATTTCTCAAAAAAGCATGTATTTTAATGTTTGTAGTTTCATTTTAACATTAATGTTATTCTTTTCAAAATTGAATATGTGGAAGTGAATTTATGCATCCTCATTTTGCTTTCTTTTAGAAAAGTACTTTTTACAAGTGCTGTTTCATAGATGTGAAATCATCTTTAAATATTTCACAAAAAAGCATGTATTTTATTGTTTGTAGTTTCATTTTAACATTTATGTTATTATTTTCAAATTTGAAATGTAGAAGTGAATTTACAGATTTACATTTTGCTTTCTTGTGGAAAAGTACTTTTTACAAGTGCTGTTTCATAGATGTGAAAACATGTTTAAACATTTCTCAAAAAAGCATGTATTTTAATGTTTGTAGTTTCATTTTAACATTTATGTTGTTCTTTTCAAAATTGAAATGTAGAAGTGAATTTACAGATCTACATTTTGTTTTCTTGTAGAAAAGTGCTTTTTACCTGTGCTGTTTCATTGATGTCAAATCATGTTTAAACATTACTCAAAAAAGCATGTATTTTATGTTTGTAGTTTCATTTTAACATTTATGTTATTCTTTTCAAATTTGAAATGTAGAAGTGAATTTACAGATTTACATTTTGCTTTCTTGTGGAAAAGTACTTTTTACAAGTGCTGTTTCATAGATGTGAAACCATGTTTAAACATTTCTCAAAAAAGCATGTATTTTAATGTTTGTAGTTTCATTTTAACATTTATGTTGTTCTTTTCAAAATTGAAATGTAGAAGTGAATTTACAGATCTACATTTTGTTTTCTTGTAGAAAAGTGCTTTTTACCTGTGCTGTTTCATTGATGTGAAATCAGGTTTAAACATTACTCAAAAAAGCATGTATTTTAATGTTTGTAGTTTCATTTTAACATTTATGTTGTTCTTTTCAAAATTGAAATGTAGAAGTGAATTTACAGATCAACATTTTGTTTTCTTGTAGAAAAGTGCTTTTTACCTGTGCTGTTTCATTGATGTGAAATCATGTTTAAACATTACTCAAAAAAGCATGTATTTTAATATTTGTAGTTTCATTTTAACATTTATGTAGTTGTTTTCAAAATTGAAATGTAGAAGTGAATTTACAGATTTACATTTTGCTTTCTTGTGGAAAAGTACTTTTTACAAGTGCTGTTTCATATATGTGAAACCATGTTTAAACATTTCTCAAAAAAGCATGTATTTTAATGTTTGTAGTTTCATTTTAACATTAATGTTATTCTTTTCAAAATTGAATATTTAGAAGTGAATTTATGCATCCTCATTTTGCTTTCTTTTAGAAAAGTACTTTTTACAAGTGCTGTTTCATAGATGTGAAATCATCTTTAAATATTTCACAAAAAAGCATGTATTTTATTGTTTGTAGTTTCATTTTAACATTTATGTTATTATTTTCAAATTTGAAATGTAGAAGTGAATTTACAGATTTACATTTTGCTTTCTTGTGGAAAAGTACTTTTTGCAAGTGCTGTTTCATAGATGTGAAAACATGTTTAAACATTTCTCAAAAAAGCATGTATTTTAATGTTTGTAGTTTCATTTTAACATTTATGTTGTTCTTTTCAAAATTGAAATGTAGAAGTGAATTTACAGATCTACATTTTGTTTTCTTGTAGAAAAGTGCTTTTTACCTGTGCTGTTTCATTGATGTGAAATCAGGTTTAAACATTACTCAAAAAAGCATGTGTTTTAATGTTTGTAGTTTCATTTTAACATTTATGTTGTTCTTTTCAAAATTGAAATGTAGAAGTGAATTTACAGATCAACATTTTGTTTTCTTGTAGAAAAGTGCTTTTTACCTGTGCTGTTTCATTGATGTGAAATCATGTTTAAACATTACTCAAAAAAGCATGTATTTTAATATTTGTAGTTTCATTTTAACATTTATGTAGTTGTTTTCAAAATTGAAATGTAGGTGAATTTACAGATTTACATTTTGCTTTCTTGTGGAAAAGTACTTTTTACAAGTGCTGTTTCATAGATGTGAAACCATGTTTAAACATTTCTCAAAAAAGCATGTATTTTAATGTTTGTAGTTTCATTTTAACATTTATGTTGTTCTTTTCAAAATGAAATGAGAAGTGAATTTACAGATCTACATTTTGTTTTCTTGTAGAAAAGTGCTTTTTACATGTGCTGTTTCATTGATGTGAAATCATGTTTAAATATTTCACAAAAAAGCATGCATTTTATTGTTTGTAGTTTCATTTTAACATTAATGTTATTATTTTCAAATTTGAAATGTAGAAGTGAATTTACAGATTTACATTTTGCTTTCTTGTGGAAAAGTACTTTTTACAAGTGCTGTTTCATAGATGTGAAACCATGTTTAAACATTTCTCAAAAAAGCATGTATTTTAATGTTTGTAGTTTCATTTTAACATTTATGTTGTTCTTTTCAAAATTGAAATGTAGAAGTGAATTTACAGATCTACATTTTGTTTTCTTGTAGAAAAGTGCTTTTTACCTGTGCTGTTTCATTGATGCCAAATCATGTTTAAACATTACTCAAAAAAGCATGTATTTTATTGTTTGTAGTTTCATTTTAACATTTATGTTATTCTTTTCAAATTTGCAATGTAGAAGTGAATTTACAGATTTACATTTTGCTTTCTTGTGGAAAAGTACTTTTTACAAGTGCTGTTTCATAGATGTGAAACCATGTTTAAACATTTTTTCAAAAAAGCATGTATTTTAATGTTTGTAGTTTCATTTTAACATTTATGTTATTCTTTTCAAAATTGAAATGTTAGAAGTGAATTTACGCATCCTCATTTTGCTTTCTTTTAGAAAAGTACTTTTCACAAGTGCTGTTTCATTGATGTGAAATCATGTTTAAATATATCACAAAAAAGCATGTATTTTATTGTTTGTAGTTTCATTTTAACATTTATGTTATTATTTTCAAATTTGAAATGTAGAACTGAATTTACAGATTTACATTTTGCTTTCATGTGGAAAAGTACTTTTTACAAGTGCTGTTTCATAGATGTGAAACCATGTTTAAACATTTCTCAAAAAAGCATGTATTTTAACGTTTGTAGTTTCATTTTAACATTTATGTTGTTCTTTTCAAAATTGAAATGTAGAAGTGAATTTACAGATCTACATTTTGTTTTCTTGTAGAAAAGTGCTTTTTACCTGTGCTGTTTCATTGATGTCAAATCATGTTTAAACATTACTCAAAAAAGCATGTATTTTATTGTTTGTAGTTTCATTTTAACATTTATGTTATTCTTTTCAAATTTGAAATGTAGAAGTGAATTTACAGATTTACATTTTGCTTTCTTGTGGAAAAGTACTTTTTACAAGTGCTGTTTCATAGATGTGAAACCATGTTTAAACATTTCTCAAAAAAGCATGTATTTTAATGTTTGTAGTTTCATTTTAACATTAATGTTATTCTTTTCAAAATTGAATATGTGGAAGTGAATTTATGCATCCTCATTTTGCTTTCTTTTAGAAAAGTACTTTTTACAAGTGCTGTTTCATAGATGTGAAATCATCTTTAAATATTTCACAAAAAAGCATGTATTTTATTGTTTGTAGTTTCATTTTAACATTTATGTTATTATTTTCAAATTTGAAATGTAGAAGTGAATTTACAGATTTACATTTTGCTTTCTTGTGGAAAAGTACTTTTTACAAGTGCTGTTTCATAGATGTGAAAACATGTTTAAACATTTCTCAAAAAAGCATGTATTTTAATGTTTGTAGTTTCATTTTAACATTTATGTTGTTCTTTTCAAAATTGAAATGTAGAAGTGAATTTACAGATCTACATTTTGTTTTCTTGTAGAAAAGTGCTTTTTACCTGTGCTGTTTCATTGATGTCAAATCATGTTTAAACATTACTCAAAAAAGCATGTATTTTATGTTTGTAGTTTCATTTTAACATTTATGTTATTCTTTTCAAATTTGAAATGTAGAAGTGAATTTACAGATTTACATTTTGCTTTCTTGTGGAAAAGTACTTTTTACAAGTGCTGTTTCATAGATGTGAAACCATGTTTAAACATTTCTCAAAAAAGCATGTATTTTAATGTTTGTAGTTTCATTTTAACATTTATGTTGTTCTTTTCAAAATTGAAATGTAGAAGTGAATTTACAGATCTACATTTTGTTTTCTTGTAGAAAAGTGCTTTTTACCTGTGCTGTTTCATTGATGTGAAATCAGGTTTAAACATTACTCAAAAAAGCATGTATTTTAATGTTTGTAGTTTCATTTTAACATTTATGTAGTTGTTTTCAAAATTGAAATGTAGAAGTGAATTTACAGATTTACATTTTGCTTTCTTGTGGAAAAGTACTTTTTACAAGTGCTGTTTCATAGATGTGAAACCATGTTTAAACATTTCTCAAAAAAGCATGTATTTTAATGTTTGTAGTTTCATTTTAACATTTATGTTGTTCTTTTCAAAATTGAAATGTAGAAGTGAATTTACAGATCAACATTTTGTTTTCTTGTAGAAAAGTGCTTTTTACCTGTGCTGTTTCATTGATGTGAAATCATGTTTAAACATTACTCAAAAAAGCATGTATTTTAATATTTGTAGTTTCATTTTAACATTTATGTAGTTGTTTTCAAAATTGAAATGTAGAAGTGAATTTACAGATTTACATTTTGCTTTCTTGTGGAAAAGTACTTTTTACAAGTGCTGTTTCATATATGTGAAACCATGTTTAAACATTTCTCAAAAAAGCATGTATTTTAATGTTTGTAGTTTCATTTTAACATTAATGTTATTCTTTTCAAAATTGAATATGTAGAAGTGAATTTATGCATCCTCATTTTGCTTTCTTTTAGAAAAGTACTTTTTACAAGTGCTGTTTCATAGATGTGAAATCATGTTTAAACATTTCTCAAAAAAGCATGTATTTTAATGTTTGTAGTTTCATTTTAACATTAATGTTATTCTTTTCAAAATTGAATATGTAGAAGTGAATTTATGCATCCTCATTTTGCTTTCTTTTAGAAAAGTACTTTTTACAAGTGCTGTTTCATAGATGTGAAATCATGTTTAAACATTTCTCAAAAAAGCATGTATTTTAATGTTTGTAGTTTCATTTTAACATTTATGTTATTCTTTTCAAATTTGAAATGTAGAAGTGAATTTACAGATTTACATTTTGCTTTCTTGTGGAAAAGTACTTTTTACGTGCTGTTTCATAGATGTGAAACCATGTTTAAACATTTCTCAAAAAAGCATGTATTTTAATGTTTGTAGTTACATTTTAACATTTATGTTGTTCTTTTCAAAATTGAAATGTAGAAGTGAATTTACAGATCTACATTTTGTTTTCTTGTAGAAAAGTGCTTTTTACCTGTGCTGTTTCATTGATGTGAAATCATGTTTAAACATTTCACAAAAAAGCATGTATTTTATTGTTTGTAGTTTCATTTTAACATTTATGTTATTATTTTCAAATTTGAAATGTAGAAGTGAATATACAGATTTACATTTTGCTTTCTTGTGGAAAAGTACTTTTTGCAAGTGCTGTTTCATAGATGTGAAAACATGTTTAAACATTTCTCAAAAAAGCATGTATTTTAATGTTTGTAGTTTCATTTTAACATTTATGTTGTTCTTTTCAAAATTGAAATGTAGAAGTGAATTTACAGATCTACATTTTGTTTTCTTGTAGAAAAGTGCTTTTTACCTGTGCTGTTTCATTGATGTGAAATCAGGTTTAAACATTACTCAAAAAAGCATGTGTTTTAATGTTTGTAGTTTCATTTTAACATTTATGTTGTTCTTTTCAAAATTGAAATGTAGAAGTGAATTTACAGATCAACATTTTGTTTTCTTGTAGAAAAGTGCTTTTTACCTGTGCTGTTTCATTGATGTGAAATCATGTTTAAACATTACTCAAAAAAGCATGTATTTTAATATTTGTAGTTTCATTTTAACATTTATGTAGTTGTTTTCAAAATTGAAATGTAGGTGAATTTACAGATTTACATTTTGCTTTCTTGTGGAAAAGTACTTTTTACAAGTGCTGTTTCATAGATGTGAAACCATGTTTAAACATTTCTCAAAAAAGCATGTATTTTAATGTTTGTAGTTTCATTTTTACATTTATGTTGTTCTTTTCAAAATGAAATGAGAAGTGAATTTACAGATCTACATTTTGTTTTCTTGTAGAAAAGTGATTTTTACATGTGCTGTTTCATTGATGTGAAATCATGTTTAAACATTACTCAAAAAAGCATGTATTTTAATATTTGTAGTTTCATTTTAACATTTATGTAGTTGTTTTCAAAATTGAAATGTAGAAGTGAATTTACAGATTTACATTTTGCTTTCTTGTGGAAAAGTACTTTTTACAAGTGCTGTTTCATATATGTGAAACCATGTTTAAACATTTCTCAAAAAAGCATGTATTTTAATGTTTGTAGTTTCATTTTAACATTAATGTTATTCTTTTCAAAATTGAATATGTAGAAGTGAATTTATGCATCCTCATTTTGCTTTCTTTTAGAAAAGTACTTTTTACAAGTGCTGTTTCATAGATGTGAAATCATGTTTAAACATTTCTCAAAAAAGCATGTATTTTAATGTTTGTAGTTTCATTTTAACATTAATGTTATTCTTTTCAAAATTGAATATGTAGAAGTGAATTTATGCATCCTCATTTTGCTTTCTTTTAGAAAAGTACTTTTTACAAGTGCTGTTTCATAGATGTGAAATCATGTTTAAACATTTCTCAAAAAAGCATGTATTTTAATGTTTGTAGTTTCATTTTAACATTTATGTTATTCTTTTCAAATTTGAAATGTAGAAGTGAATTTACAGATTTACATTTTGCTTTCTTGTGGAAAAGTACTTTTTACGTGCTGTTTCATAGATGTGAAACCATGTTTAAACATTTCTCAAAAAAGCATGTATTTTAATGTTTGTAGTTACATTTTAACATTTATGTTGTTCTTTTCAAAATTGAAATGTAGAAGTGAATTTACAGATCTACACTTTGTTTTCTTGTAGAAAAGTGCTTTTTACCTGTGCTGTTTCATTGATGTGAAATCATGTTTAAACATTTCACAAAAAAGCATGTATTTTATTGTTTGTAGTTTCATTTTAACATTTATGTTATTATTTTCAAATTTGAAATGTAGAAGTGAATATACAGATTTACATTTTGCTTTCTTGTGGAAAAGTACTTTTTGCAAGTGCTGTTTCATAGATGTGAAAACATGTTTAAACATTTCTCAAAAAAGCATGTATTTTAATGTTTGTAGTTTCATTTTAACATTTATGTTGTTCTTTTCAAAATTGAAATGTAGAAGTGAATTTACAGATCTACATTTTGTTTTCTTGTAGAAAAGTGCTTTTTACCTGTGCTGTTTCATTGATGTGAAATCAGGTTTAAACATTACTCAATAAAGCATGTGTTTTAATGTTTGTAGTTTCATTTTAACATTTATGTTGTTCTTTTCAAAATTGAAATGTAGAAGTGAATTTACAGATCAACATTTTGTTTTCTTGTAGAAAAGTGCTTTTTACCTGTGCTGTTTCATTGATGTGAAATCATGTTTAAACATTACTCAAAAAAGCATGTATTTTAATATTTGTAGTTTCATTTTAACATTTATGTAGTTGTTTTCAAAATTGAAATGTAGGTGAATTTACAGATTTACATTTTGCTTTCTTGTGGAAAAGTACTTTTTACAAGTGCTGTTTCATAGATGTGAAACCATGTTTAAACATTTCTCAAAAAAGCATGTATTTTAATGTTTGTAGTTTCATTTTAACATTTATGTTGTTCTTTTCAAAATGAAATGAGAAGTGAATTTACAGATCTACATTTTGTTTTCTTGTAGAAAAGTGCTTTTTACATGTGCTGTTTCATTGATGTGAAATCATGTTTAAATATTTCACAAAAAAGCATGTATTTTATTGTTTGTAGTTTCATTTTAACATTAATGTTATTATTTTCAAATTTGAAATGTAGAAGTGAATTTACAGATTTACATTTTGCTTTCTTGTGGAAAAGTACTTTTTACAAGTGCTGTTTCATAGATGTGAAACCATGTTTAAACATTTCTCAAAAAAGCATGTATTTTAATGTTTGTAGTTTCATTTTAACATTTATGTTGTTCTTTTCAAAATTGAAATGTAGAAGTGAATTTACAGATCTACATTTTTTTTTCTTGTAGAAAAGTGCTTTTTACCTGTGCTGTTTCATTGATGCCAAATCATGTTTAAACATTACTCAAAAAATCATGTATTTTATTGTTTGTAGTTTCATTTTAACATTTATGTTATTCTTTTCAAATTTGTAATGTAGAAGTGAATTTACAGATTTACATTTTGCTTTCTTGTGGAAAAGTACTTTTTACAAGTGCTGTTTCAGAGATGTGAAACCATGTTTAAACATTTCTCAAAAAAGAATGTATTTTAATGTTTGTAGTTTCATTTTAACATTTATGTTATTCTTTTCAAATTTGAAATGTAGAAGTGAATTTACAGATTTACATTTTGCTTTCTTGTGGAAAAGTACTTTTTACAAGTGCTGTTTCATAGATGTGAAACCATGTTTAAACATTTCTCAAAAAAGCATGTATTTTAATATTTGTAGTTTCATTTTAACATTTATGTTGTTCTTTTCAAAATTGAAATGTAGAAGTGAATTTACAGATCTACATTTTGTTTTCTTGTAGAAAAGTGCTTTTTACCTGTGCTGTTTCATTGATGCGAAATCATGTTTAAACATTTCACAAAAAAGCATGTATTTTATTGTTTGTAGTTTCATTTTAACATTTATGTTATTCTTTTCAAATTTGAAATGTAGAAGTGAATATACAGATTTACATTTTGCTTTCATGTGGAAAAGTACTTTTTACAAGTGCTGTTTCATAGATGTGAAACCATGTTTAAACATTTCTCAAAAAAGCATGTATTTTAACGTTTGTAGTTTCATTTTAACATTTATGTTGTTCTTTTCAAAATTGAAATGTAGAAGTGAATTTACAGATCTACATTTTGTTTTCTTGTAGAAAAGTGCTTTTTACCTGTGCTGTTTCATTGATGTCAAATCATGTTTAAACATTACTCAAAAAAGCATGTATTTTATTGTTTGTAGTTTCATTTTAACATTTATGTTATTCTTTTCAAATTTGAAATGTAGAAGTGAATTTACAGATTTACATTTTGCTTTCTTGTGGAAAAGTACTTTTTACAAGTGCTGTTTCATAGATGTGAAACCATGTTTAAACATTTCTCAAAAAAGCATGTATTTTAATGTTTGTAGTTTCATTTTAACATTAATGTTATTCTTTTCAAAATTGAATATGTGGAAGTGAATTTATGCATCCTCATTTTGCTTTCTTTTAGAAAAGTACTTTTTACAAGTGCTGTTTCATAGATGTGAAATCATCTTTAAATATTTCACAAAAAAGCATGTATTTTATTGTTTGTAGTTTCATTTTAACATTTATGTTATTATTTTCAAATTTGAAATGTAGAAGTGAATTTACAGATTTACATTTTGCTTTCTTGTGGAAAAGTACTTTTTACAAGTGCTGTTTCATAGATGTGAAAACATGTTTAAACATTTCTAAAAAAAGCATGTATTTTAATGTTTGTAGTTTCATTTTAACATTTATGTTGTTCTTTTCAAAATTGAAATGTAGAAGTGAATTTACAGATCTACATTTTGTTTTCTTGTAGAAAAGTGCTTTTTACCTGTGCTGTTTCATTGATGTCAAATCATGTTTAAACATTACTCAAAAAAGCATGTATTTTATGTTTGTAGTTTCATTTTAACATTTATGTTATTCTTTTCAAATTTGAAATGTAGAAGTGAATTTACAGATTTACATTTTGCTTTCTTGTGGAAAAGTACTTTTTACAAGTGCTGTTTCATAGATGTGAAACCATGTTTAAACATTTCTCAAAAAAGCATGTATTTTAATGTTTGTAGTTTCATTTTAACATTTATGTTGTTCTTTTCAAAATTGAAATGTAGAAGTGAATTTACAGATCTACATTTTGTTTTCTTGTAGAAAAGTGCTTTTTACCTGTGCTGTTTCATTGATGTGAAATCAGGTTTAAACATTACTCAAAAAAGCATGTATTTTAATGTTTGTAGTTTCATTTTAACATTTATGTTGTTCTTTTCAAAATTGAAATGTAGAAGTGAATTTACAGATCTACATTTTGTTTTCTTGTAGAAAAGTGCTTTTTACCTGTGCTGTTTCATTGATGTCAAATCATGTTTAAACATTACTCAAAAAAGCATGTATTTTATGTTTGTAGTTTCATTTTAACATTTATGTTATTCTTTTCAAATTTGAAATGTAGAAGTGAATTTACAGATTTACATTTTGCTTTCTTGTGGAAAAGTACTTTTTACAAGTGCTGTTTCATAGATGTGAAAACATGTTTAAACATTTCTCAAAAAAGCATGTATTTTAATGTTTGTAGTTTCATTTTAACATTTATGTTGTTCTTTTCAAAATTGAAATGTAGAAGTGAATTTACAGATCAACATTTTGTTTTCTTGTAGAAAAGTGCTTTTTACCTGTGCTGTTTCATTGATGTGAAATCAGGTTTAAACATTACTCAAAAAAGCATGTATTTTAATGTTTGTAGTTTCATTTTAACATTTATGTTGTTCTTTTCAAAATTGAAATGTAGAAGTGAATTTACAGATCAACATTTTGTTTTCTTGTAGAAAAGTGCTTTTTACCTGTGCTGTTTCATTGATGTGAAATCATGTTTAAACATTACTCAAAAAAGCATGTATTTTAATATTTGTAGTTTCATTTTAACATTTATGTAGTTGTTTTCAAAATTGAAATGTAGGTGAATTTACAGATTTACATTTTGCTTTCTTGTGGAAAAGTACTTTTTACAAGTGCTGTTTCATAGATGTGAAACCATGTTTAAACATTTCTCAAAAAAGCATGTATTTTAATGTTTGTAGTTTCATTTTAACATTTATGTTGTTCTTTTCAAAATTGAAATGTAGAAGTGAATTTACAGATCTACATTTTGTTTTCTTGTAGAAAAGTGCTTTTTACCTGTGCTGTTTCATTGATGTCAAATCATGTTTAAACATTACTCAAAAAAGCATGTATTTTATGTTTGTAGTTTCATTTTAACATTTATGTTATTCTTTTCAAATTTGAAATGTAGAAGTGAATTTACAGATTTACATTTTGCTTTCTTGTGGAAAAGTACTTTTTACAAGTGCTGTTTCATAGATGTGAAACCATGTTTAAACATTTCTCAAAAAAGCATGTATTTTAATGTTTGTAGTTTCATTTTAACATTTATGTTGTTCTTTTCAAAATTGAAATGTAGAAGTGAATTTACAGATCTACATTTTGTTTTCTTGTAGAAAAGTGCTTTTTACCTGTGCTGTTTCATTGATGTGAAATCAGGTTTAAACATTACTCAAAAAAGCATGTATTTTAATGTTTGTAGTTTCATTTTAACATTTATGTTGTTCTTTTCAAAATTGAAATGTAGAAGTGAATTTACAGATCAACATTTTGTTTTCTTGTAGAAAAGTGCTTTTTACCTGTGCTGTTTCATTGATGTGAAATCATGTTTAAACATTACTCAAAAAAGCATGTATTTTAATATTTGTAGTTTCATTTTAACATTTATGTAGTTGTTTTCAAAATTGAAATGTAGAAGTGAATTTACAGATTTACATTTTGCTTTCTTGTGGAAAAGTACTTTTTACAAGTGCTGTTTCATATATGTGAAACCATGTTTAAACATTTCTCAAAAAAGCATGTATTTTAATGTTTGTAGTTTCATTTTAACATTAATGTTATTCTTTTCAAAATTGAATATGTAGAAGTGAATTTATGCATCCTCATTTTGCTTTCTTTTAGAAAAGTACTTTTTACAAGTGCTGTTTCATAGATGTGAAATCATCTTTAAATATTTCACAAAAAAGCATGTCTTTTATTGTTTGTAGTTTCATTTTAACATTTATGTTATTATTTTCAAATTTGAAATGTAGAAGTGAATTTACAGATTTACATTTTGCTTTCTTGTGGAAAAGTACTTTTTACAAGTGCTGTTTCATAGATGTGAAACCATGTTTAAACATTTCTCAAAAAAGCATGTATTTTAATGTTTGTAGTTACATTTTAACATTTATGTTGTTCTTTTCAAAATTGAAATGTAGAAGTGAATTTACAGATCTACATTTTGTTTTCTTGTAGAAAAGTGCTTTTTACCTGTGCTGTTTCATTGATGTGAAATCAGGTTTAAACATTACTCAAAAAAGCATGTGTTTTAATGTTTGTAGTTTCATTTTAACATTTATGTTGTTCTTTTCAAAATTGAAATGTAGAAGTGAATTTACAGATCAACATTTTGTTTTCTTGTAGAAAAGTGCTTTTTACCTGTGCTGTTTCATTGATGTGAAATCATGTTTAAACATTACTCAAAAAAGCATGTATTTTAATATTTGTAGTTTCATTTTAACATTTATGTAGTTGTTTTCAAAATTGAAATGTAGGTGAATTTACAGATTTACATTTTGCTTTCTTGTGGAAAAGTACTTTTTACAAGTGCTGTTTCATAGATGTGAAACCATGTTTAAACATTTCTCAAAAAAGCATGTATTTTAATGTTTGTAGTTTCATTTTAACATTTATGTTGTTCTTTTCAAAATGAAATGAGAAGTGAATTTACAGATCTACATTTTGTTTTCTTGTAGAAAAGTGCTTTTTACATGTGCTGTTTCATTGATGTGAAATCATGTTTAAATATTTCACAAAAAAGCATGTATTTTATTGTTTGTAGTTTCATTTTAACATTAATGTTATTATTTTCAAATTTGAAATGTAGAAGTGAATTTACAGATTTACATTTTGCTTTCTTGTGGAAAAGTACTTTTTACAAGTGCTGTTTCATAGATGTGAAACCATGTTTAAACATTTCTCAAAAAAGCATGTATTTTAATGTTTGTAGTTTCATTTTAACATTTATGTTGTTCTTTTCAAAATTGAAATGTAGAAGTGAATTTACAGATCTACATTTTGTTTTCTTGTAGAAAAGTGCTTTTTACCTGTGCTGTTTCATTGATGTGAAATCATGTTTAAACATTTCACAAAAAAGCATGTATTTTATTGTTTGTAGTTTCATTTTAACATTTATGTTATTATTTTCAAATTTGAAATGTAGAAGTGAATATACAGATTTACATTTTGCTTTCTTGTGGAAAAGTACTTTTTGCAAGTGCTGTTTCATAGATGTGAAAACATGTTTAAACATTTCTCAAAAAAGCATGTATTTTAATGTTTGTAGTTTCATTTTAACATTTATGTTGTTCTTTTCAAAATTGAAATGTAGAAGTGAATTTACAGATCTACATTTTGTTTTCTTGTAGAAAAGTGCTTTTTACCTGTGCTGTTTCATTGATGTGAAATCAGGTTTAAACATTACTCAAAAAAGCATGTGTTTTAATGTTTGTAGTTTCATTTTAACATTTATGTTGTTCTTTTCAAAATTGAAATGTAGAAGTGAATTTACAGATCAACATTTTGTTTTCTTGTAGAAAAGTGCTTTTTACCTGTGCTGTTTCATTGATGTGAAATCATGTTTAAACATTACTCAAAAAAGCATGTATTTTAATATTTGTAGTTTCATTTTAACATTTATGTAGTTGTTTTCAAAATTGAAATGTAGGTGAATTTACAGATTTACATTTTGCTTTCTTGTGGAAAAGTACTTTTTACAAGTGCTGTTTCATAGATGTGAAACCATGTTTAAACATTTCTCAAAAAAGCATGTATTTTAATGTTTGTAGTTTCATTTTAACATTTATGTTGTTCTTTTCAAAATGAAATGAGAAGTGAATTTACAGATCTACATTTTGTTTTCTTGTAGAAAAGTGCTTTTTACATGTGCTGTTTCATTGATGTGAAATCATGTTTAAATATTTCACAAAAAAGCATGTATTTTATTGTTTGTAGTTTCATTTTAACATTAATGTTATTATTTTCAAATTTGAAATGTAGAAGTGAATTTACAGATTTACATTTTGCTTTCTTGTGGAAAAGTACTTTTTACAAGTGCTGTTTCATAGATGTGAAACCATGTTTAAACATTTCTCAAAAAAGCATGTATTTTAATGTTTGTAGTTTCATTTTAACATTTATGTTGTTCTTTTCAAAATTGAAATGTAGAAGTGAATTTACAGATCTACATTTTGTTTTCTTGTAGAAAAGTGCTTTTTACCTGTGCTGTTTCATTGATGCCAAATCATGTTTAAACATTACTCAAAAAAGCATGTATTTTATTGTTTGTAGTTTCATTTTAACATTTATGTTATTCTTTTCAAATTTGTAATGTAGAAGTGAATTTACAGATTTACATTTTGCTTTCTTGTGGAAAAGTACTTTTTACAAGTGCTGTTTCATAGATGTGAAACCATGTTTAAACATTTTTTCAAAAAAGCATGTATTTTAATGTTTGTAGTTTCATTTTAACATTTATGTTATTCTTTTCAAAATTGAAATGTTAGAAGTGAATTTACGCATCCTCATTTTGCTTTCTTTTAGAAAAGTACTTTTCACAAGTGCTGTTTCATTGATGTGAAATCATGTTTAAATATATCACAAAAAAGCATGTATTTTATTGTTTGTAGTTTCATTTTAACATTTATGTTATTATTTTCAAATTTGAAATGTAGAACTGAATTTACAGATTTACATTTTGCTTTCATGTGGAAAAGTACTTTTTACAAGTGCTGTTTCATAGATGGGAAACCATGTTTAAACATTTCTCAAAAAAGCATGTATTTTAACGTTTGTAGTTTCATTTTAACATTTATGTTGTTCTTTTCAAAATTGAAATGTAGAAGTGAATTTACAGATCAACATTTTGTTTTCTTGTAGAAAAGTGCTTTTTACCTGTGCTGTTTCATTGATGTGAAATCAGGTTTAAACATTACTCAAAAAAGCATGTATTTTAATGTTTGTAGTTTCATTTTAACATTTATGTTGTTCTTTTCAAAATTGAAATGTAGAAGTGAATTTACAGATCAACATTTTGTTTTCTTGTAGAAAAGTGCTTTTTACCTGTGCTGTTTCATTGATGTGAAATCATGTTTATACATTACTCAAAAAAGCATGTATTTTAATATTTGTAGTTTCATTTTAACATTTATGTAGTTGTTTTCAAAATTGAAATGTAGGTGAATTTACAGATTTACATTTTGCTTTCTTGTGGAAAAGTACTTTTTACAAGTGCTGTTTCATAGATGTGAAACCATGTTTAAACATTTCTCAAAAAAGCATGTATTTTAATGTTTGTAGTTTCATTTTAACATTTATGTTGTTCTTTTCAAAATTGAAATGTAGAAGTGAATTTACAGATCTACATTTTGTTTTCTTGTAGAAAAGTGCTTTTTACCTGTGCTGTTTCATTGATGTCAAATCATGTTTAAACATTACTCAAAAAAGCATGTATTTTATGTTTGTAGTTTCATTTTAACATTTATGTTATTCTTTTCAAATTTGAAATGTAGAAGTGAATTTACAGATTTACATTTTGCTTTCTTGTGGAAAAGTACTTTTTACAAGTGCTGTTTCATAGATGTGAAACCATGTTTAAACATTTCTCAAAAAAGCATGTATTTTAATGTTTGTAGTTTCATTTTAACATTTATGTTGTTCTTTTCAAAATTGAAATGTAGAAGTGAATTTACAGATCTACATTTTGTTTTCTTGTAGAAAAGTGCTTTTTACCTGTGCTGTTTCATTGATGTGAAATCATGTTTAAACATTTCACAAAAAAGCATGTATTTTATTGTTTGTAGTTTCATTTTAACATTTATGTTATTATTTTCAAATTTGAAATGTAGAAGTGAATATACAGATTTACATTTTGCTTTCTTGTGGAAAAGTACTTTTTGCAAGTGCTGTTTCATAGATGTGAAAACATGTTTAAACATTTCTCAAAAAAGCATGTATTTTAATGTTTGTAGTTTCATTTTAACATTTATGTTGTTCTTTTCAAAATTGAAATGTAGAAGTGAATTTACAGATCTACATTTTGTTTTCTTGTAGAAAAGTGCTTTTTACCTGTGCTGTTTCATTGATGTGAAATCAGGTTTAAACATTACTCAAAAAAGCATGTGTTTTAATGTTTGTAGTTTCATTTTAACATTTATGTTGTTCTTTTCAAAATTGAAATGTAGAAGTGAATTTACAGATCAACATTTTGTTTTCTTGTAGAAAAGTGCTTTTTACCTGTGCTGTTTCATTGATGTGAAATCATGTTTAAACATTACTCAAAAAAGCATGTATTTTAATATTTGTAGTTTCATTTTAACATTTATGTAGTTGTTTTCAAAATTGAAATGTAGGTGAATTTACAGATTTACATTTTGCTTTCTTGTGGAAAAGTACTTTTTACAAGTGCTGTTTCATAGATGTGAAACCATGTTTAAACATTTCTCAAAAAAGCATGTATTTTAATGTTTGTAGTTTCATTTTAACATTTATGTTGTTCTTTTCAAAATGAAATGAGAAGTGAATTTACAGATCTACATTTTGTTTTCTTGTAGAAAAGTGCTTTTTACATGTGCTGTTTCATTGATGTGAAATCATGTTTAAATATTTCACAAAAAAGCATGTATTTTATTGTTTGTAGTTTCATTTTAACATTAATGTTATTATTTTCAAATTTGAAATGTAGAAGTGAATTTACAGATTTACATTTTGCTTTCTTGTGGAAAAGTACTTTTTACAAGTGCTGTTTCATAGATGTGAAACCATGTTTAAACATTTCTCAAAAAAGCATGTATTTTAATGTTTGTAGTTTCATTTTAACATTTATGTTGTTCTTTTCAAAATTGAAATGTAGAAGTGAATTTACAGATCTACATTTTGTTTTCTTGTAGAAAAGTGCTTTTTACCTGTGCTGTTTCATTGATGCCAAATCATGTTTAAACATTACTCAAAAAAGCATGTATTTTATTGTTTGTAGTTTCATTTTAACATTTATGTTATTCTTTTCAAATTTGTAATGTAGAAGTGAATTTACAGATTTACATTTTGCTTTCTTGTGGAAAAGTACTTTTTACAAGTGCTGTTTCATAGATGTGAAACCATGTTTAAACATTTTTTCAAAAAAGCATGTATTTTAATGTTTGTAGTTTCATTTTAACATTTATGTTATTCTTTTCAAAATTGAAATGTTAGAAGTGAATTTACGCATCCTCATTTTGCTTTCTTTTAGAAAAGTACTTTTCACAAGTGCTGTTTCATTGATGTGAAATCATGTTTAAATATATCACAAAAAAGCATGTATTTTATTGTTTGTAGTTTCATTTTAACATTTATGTTATTATTTTCAAATTTGAAATGTAGAACTGAATTTACAGATTTACATTTTGCTTTCATGTGGAAAAGTACTTTTTACAAGTGCTGTTTCATAGATGGGAAACCATGTTTAAACATTTCTCAAAAAAGCATGTATTTTAATGTTTGTAGTTTCATTTTAACATTAATGTTATTCTTTTCAAAATTGAATATGTGGAAGTGAATTTATGCATCCTCATTTTGCTTTCTTTTAGAAAAGTACTTTTTACAAGTGCTGTTTCATAGATGTGAAATCATGTTTAAACATTTCTCAAAAAAGCATGTATTTTAATGTTTGTAGTTTCATTTTAACATTTATGTTATTCTTTTCAAATTTGAAATGTAGAAGTGAATTTACAGATTTACATTTTGCTTTCTTGTGGAAAAGTACCTTTTACGTGCTGTTTCATAGATGTGAAACCATGTTTAAACATTTCTCAAAAAAGCATGTATTTTAATGTTTGTAGTTACATTTTAACATTTATGTTGTTCTTTTCAAAATTGAATATGTGGAAGTGAATTTATGCATCCTCATTTTGCTTTCTTTTAGAAAAGTACTTTTTACAAGTGCTGTTTCATAGATGTGAAATCATCTTTAAATATTTCACAAAAAAGCATGTATTTTATTGTTTGTAGTTTCATTTTAACATTTATGTTATTATTTTCAAATTTGAAATGTAGAAGTGAATATACAGATTTACATTTTGCTTTCTTGTGGAAAAGTACTTTTTGCAAGTGCTGTTTCATAGATGTGAAAACATGTTTAAACATTTCTCAAAAAAGCATGTATTTTAATGTTTGTAGTTTCATTTTAACATTTATGTTGTTCTTTTCAAAATTGAAATGTAGAAGTGAATTTACAGATCTACATTTTGTTTTCTTGTAGAAAAGTGCTTTTTACCTGTGCTGTTTCATTGATGTGAAATCAGGTTTAAACATTACTCAAAAAAGCATGTGTTTTAATGTTTGTAGTTTCATTTTAACATTTATGTTGTTCTTTTCAAAATTGAAATGTAGAAGTGAATTTACAGATCAACATTTTGTTTTCTTGTAGAAAAGTGCTTTTTACCTGTGCTGTTTCATTGATGTGAAATCATGTTTAAACATTACTCAAAAAAGCATGTATTTTAATATTTGTAGTTTCATTTTAACATTTATGTAGTTGTTTTCAAAATTGAAATGTAGGTGAATTTACAGATTTACATTTTGCTTTCTTGTGGAAAAGTACTTTTTACAAGTGCTGTTTCATAGATGTGAAACCATGTTTAAACATTTCTCAAAAAAGCATGTATTTTAATGTTTGTAGTTTCATTTTAACATTTATGTTGTTCTTTTCAAAATGAAATGAGAAGTGAATTTACAGATCTACATTTTGTTTTCTTGTAGAAAAGTGCTTTTTACATGTGCTGTTTCATTGATGTGAAATCATGTTTAAATATTTCACAAAAAAGCATGTATTTTATTGTTTGTAGTTTCATTTTAACATTAATGTTATTATTTTCAAATTTGAAATGTAGAAGTGAATTTACAGATTTACATTTTGCTTTCTTGTGGAAAAGTACTTTTTACAAGTGCTGTTTCATAGATGTGAAACCATGTTTAAACATTTCTCAAAAAAGCATGTATTTTAATGTTTGTAGTTTCATTTTAACATTTATGTTGTTCTTTTCAAAATTGAAATGTAGAAGTGAATTTACAGATCTACATTTTGTTTTCTTGTAGAAAAGTGCTTTTTACCTGTGCTGTTTCATTGATGCCAAATCATGTTTAAACATTACTCAAAAAAGCATGTATTTTATTGTTTGTAGTTTCATTTTAACATTTATGTTATTCTTTTCAAATTTGTAATGTAGAAGTGAATTTACAGATTTACATTTTGCTTTCTTGTGGAAAAGTACTTTTTACAAGTGCTGTTTCATAGATGTGAAACCATGTTTAAACATTTTTTCAAAAAAGCATGTATTTTAATGTTTGTAGTTTCATTTTAACATTTATGTTATTCTTTTCAAAATTGAAATGTTAGAAGTGAATTTACGCATCCTCATTTTGCTTTCTTTTAGAAAAGTACTTTTCACAAGTGCTGTTTCATTGATGTGAAATCATGTTTAAATATATCACAAAAAAGCATGTATTTTATTGTTTGTAGTTTCATTTTAACATTTATGTTATTATTTTCAAATTTGAAATGTAGAACTGAATTTACAGATTTACATTTTGCTTTCATGTGGAAAAGTACTTTTTACAAGTGCTGTTTCATAGATGGGAAACCATGTTTAAACATTTCTCAAAAAAGCATGTATTTTAACGTTTGTAGTTTCATTTTAACATTTATGTTGTTCTTTTCAAAATTGAAATGTAGAAGTGAATTTACAGATCTACATTTTGTTTTCTTGTAGAAAAGTGCTTTTTACCTGTGCTGTTTCATTGATGTCAAATCATGTTTAAACATTACTCAAAAAAGCATGTATTTTATTGTTTGTAGTTTCATTTTAACATTTATGTTATTCTTTTCAAATTTGAAATGTAGAAGTGAATTTACAGATTTACATTTTGCTTTCTTGTGGAAAAGTACTTTTTACAAGTGCTGTTTCATAGATGTGAAACCATGTTTAAACATTTCTCAAAAAAGCATGTATTTTAATGTTTGTAGTTTCATTTTAACATTAATGTTATTCTTTTCAAAATTGAATATGTGGAAGTGAATTTATGCATCCTCATTTTGCTTTCTTTTAGAAAAGTACTTTTTGCAAGTGCTGTTTCATAGATGTGAAATCATCTTTAAATATTTCACAAAAAAGCATGTATTTTATTGTTTGTAGTTTCATTTTAACATTTATGTTATTATTTTCAAATTTGAAATGTAGAAGTGAATTTACAGATTTACATTTTGCTTTCTTGTGGAAAAGTACTTTTTACAAGTGCTGTTTCATAGATGTGAAAACATGTTTAAACATTTCTCAAAAAAGCATGTATTTTAATGTTTGTAGTTTCATTTTAACATTTATGTTGTTCTTTTCAAAATTGAAATGTAGAAGTGAATTTACAGATCTACATTTTGTTTTCTTGTAGAAAAGTGCTTTTTACCTGTGCTGTTTCATTGATGTCAAATCATGTTTAAACATTACTCAAAAAAGCATGTATTTTATGTTTGTAGTTTCATTTTAACATTTATGTTATTCTTTTCAAATTTGAAATGTAGAAGTGAATTTACAGATTTACATTTTGCTTTCTTGTGGAAAAGTACTTTTTACAAGTGCTGTTTCATAGATGTGAAACCATGTTTAAACATTTCTCAAAAAAGCATGTATTTTAATGTTTGTAGTTTCATTTTAACATTTATGTTGTTCTTTTCAAAATTGAAATGTAGAAGTGAATTTACAGATCTACATTTTGTTTTCTTGTAGAAAAGTGCTTTTTACCTGTGCTGTTTTCATTGATGTGAAATCAGGTTTAAACATTACTCAAAAAAGCATGTATTTTAATGTTTGTAGTTTCATTTTAACATTTATGTAGTTGTTTTCAAAATTGAAATGTAGAAGTGAATTTACAGATTTACATTTTGCTTTCTTGTGGAAAAGTACTTTTTACAAGTGCTGTTTCATAGATGTGAAACCATGTTTAAACATTTCTCAAAAAAGCATGTATTTTAATGTTTGTAGTTTCATTTTAACATTTATGTTGTTCTTTTCAAAATTGAAATGTAGAAGTGAATTTACAGATCAACATTTTGTTTTCTTGTAGAAAAGTGCTTTTTACCTGTGCTGTTTCATTGATGTGAAATCATGTTTAAACATTACTCAAAAAAGCATGTATTTTAATATTTGTAGTTTCATTTTAACATTTATGTAGTTGTTTTCAAAATTGAAATGTAGAAGTGAATTTACAGATTTACATTTTGCTTTCTTGTGGAAAAGTACTTTTTACAAGTGCTGTTTCATATATGTGAAACCATGTTTAAACATTTCTCAAAAAAGCATGTATTTTAATGTTTGTAGTTTCATTTTAACATTAATGTTATTCTTTTCAAAATTGAATATGTAGAAGTGAATTTATGCATCCTCATTTTGCTTTCTTTTAGAAAAGTACTTTTTACAAGTGCTGTTTCATAGATGTGAAATCATGTTTAAACATTTCTCAAAAAAGCATGTATTTTAATGTTTGTAGTTTCATTTTAACATTAATGTTATTCTTTTCAAAATTGAATATGTAGAAGTGAATTTATGCATCCTCATTTTGCTTTCTTTTAGAAAAGTACTTTTTACAAGTGCTGTTTCATAGATGTGAAATCATGTTTAAACATTTCTCAAAAAAGCATGTATTTTAATGTTTGTAGTTTCATTTTAACATTTATGTTATTCTTTTCAAATTTGAAATGTAGTAGTGAATTTACAGATTTACATTTTGCTTTCTTGTGGAAAAGTACTTTTTACGTGCTGTTTCATAGATGTGAAACCATGTTTAAACATTTCTCAAAAAAGCATGTATTTTAATGTTTGTAGTTACATTTTAACATTTATGTTGTTCTTTTCAAAATTGAAATGTAGAAGTGAATTTACAGATCAACATTTTGTTTTCTTGTAGAAAAGTGCTTTTTACCTGTGCTGTTTCATTGATGTGAAATCATGTTTAAACATTTCACAAAAAAGCATGTATTTTATTGTTTGTAGTTTCATTTTAACATTTATGTTATTATTTTCAAATTTGAAATGTAGAAGTGAATATACAGATTTACATTTTGCTTTCTTGTGGAAAAGTACTTTTTGCAAGTGCTGTTCCATAGATGTGAAAACATGTTTAAACATTTCTCAAAAAAGCATGTATTTTAATGTTTGTAGTTTCATTTTAACATTTATGTTGTTCTTTTCAAAATTGAAATGTAGAAGTGAATTTACAGATCTACATTTTGTTTTCTTGTAGAAAAGTGCTTTTTACCTGTGCTGTTTCATTGATGTGAAATCAGGTTTAAACATTACTCAAAAAAGCATGTGTTTTAATGTTTGTAGTTTCATTTTAACATTTATGTTGTTCTTTTCAAAATTGAAATGTAGAAGTGAATTTACAGATCAACATTTTGTTTTCTTGTAGAAAAGTGCTTTTTACCTGTGCTGTTTCATTGATGTGAAATCATGTTTAAACATTACTCAAAAAAGCATGTATTTTAATATTTGTAGTTTCATTTTAACATTTATGTAGTTGTTTTCAAAATTGAAATGTAGGTGAATTTACAGATTTACATTTTGCTTTCTTGTGGAAAAGTACTTTTTACAAGTGCTGTTTCATAGATGTGAAACCATGTTTAAACATTTCTCAAAAAAGCATGTATTTTAATGTTTGTAGTTTCATTTTAACATTTATGTTGTTCTTTTCAAAATGAAATGAGAAGTGAATTTACAGATCTACATTTTGTTTTCTTGTAGAAAAGTGCTTTTTACATGTGCTGTTTCATTGATGTGAAATCATGTTTAAATATTTCACAAAAAAGCATGTATTTTATTGTTTGTAGTTTCATTTTAACATTAATGTTATTATTTTCAAATTTGAAATGTAGAAGTGAATTTACAGATTTACATTTTGCTTTCTTGTGGAAAAGTACTTTTTACAAGTGCTGTTTCATAGATGTGAAACCATGTTTAAACATTTCTCAAAAAAGCATGTATTTTAATGTTTGTAGTTTCATTTTAACATTTATGTTGTTCTTTTCAAAATTGAAATGTAGAAGTGAATTTACAGATCTACATTTTGTTTTCTTGTAGAAAAGTGCTTTTTACCTGTGCTGTTTCATTGATGCCAAATCATGTTTAAACATTACTCAAAAAAGCATGTATTTTATTGTTTGTAGTTTCATTTTAACATTTATGTTATTCTTTTCAAATTTGTAATGTAGAAGTGAATTTATGCATCCTCATTTTGCTTTCTTTTAGAAAAGTACTTTTTACAAGTGCTGTTTCATAGATGTGAAATCATGTTTAAACATTTCTCAAAAAAGCATGTATTTTAATGTTTGTAGTTTCATTTTAACATTTATGTTATTCTTTTCAAATTTGAAATGTAGAAGTGAATTTACAGATTTACATTTTGCTTTCTTGTGGAAAAGTACTTTTTACGTGCTGTTTCATAGATGTGAAACCATGTTTAAACATTTCTCAAAAAAGCATGTATTTTAATGTTTGTAGTTACATTTTAACATTTATGTTGTTCTTTTCAAAATTGAAATGTAGAAGTGAATTTACAGATCTACATTTTGTTTTCTTGTAGAAAAGTGCTTTTTACCTGTGCTGTTTCATTGATGTGAAATCATGTTTAAACATTTCACAAAAAAGCATGTATTTTATTGTTTGTAGTTTCATTTTAACATTTATGTTATTATTTTCAAATGTGAAATGTAGAAGTGAATATACAGATTTACATTTTGCTTTCTTGTGGAAAAGTAGTTTTTGCAAGTGCTGTTTCATAGATGTGAAAACATGTTTAAACATTTCTCAAAAAAGCATGTATTTTAATGTTTGTAGTTTCATTTTAACATTTATGTTGTTCTTTTCAAAATTGAAATGTAGAAGTGAATTTACAGATCTACATTTTGTTTTCTTGTAGAAAAGTGCTTTTTACCTGTGCTGTTTCATTGATGTGAAATCAGGTTTAAACATTACTCAATAAAGCATGTGTTTTAATGTTTGTAGTTTCATTTTAACATTTATGTTGTTCTTTTCAAAATTGAAATGTAGAAGTGAATTTACAGATCAACATTTTGTTTTCTTGTAGAAAAGTGCTTTTTACCTGTGCTGTTTCATTGATGTGAAATCATGTTTAAACATTACTCAAAAAAGCATGTATTTTAATATTTGTAGTTTCATTTTAACATTTATGTAGTTGTTTTCAAAATTGAAATGTAGGTGAATTTACAGATTTACATTTTGCTTTCTTGTGGAAAAGTACTTTTTACAAGTGCTGTTTCATAGATGTGAAACCATGTTTAAACATTTCTCAAAAAAGCATGTATTTTAATGTTTGTAGTTTCATTTTAACATTTATGTTGTTCTTTTCAAAATGAAATGAGAAGTGAATTTACAGATCTACATTTTGTTTTCTTGTAGAAAAGTGCTTTTTACATGTGCTGTTTCATTGATGTGAAATCATGTTTAAATATTTCACAAAAAAGCATGTATTTTATTGTTTGTAGTTTCATTTTAACATTAATGTTATTATTTTCAAATTTGAAATGTAGAAGTGAATTTACAGATTTACATTTTGCTTTCTTGTGGAAAAGTACTTTTTACAAGTGCTGTTTCATAGATGTGAAAACATGTTTAAACATTTCTCAAAAAAGCATGTATTTTAATGTTTGTAGTTTCATTTTAACATTTATGTTGTTCTTTTCAAAATTGAAATGTAGAAGTGAATTTACAGATCTACATTTTTTTTTCTTGTAGAAAAGTGCTTTTTACCTGTGCTGTTTCATTGATGCCAAATCATGTTTAAACATTACTCAAAAAAGCATGTATTTTATTGTTTGTAGTTTCATTTTAACATTTATGTTATTCTTTTCAAATTTGTAATGTAGAAGTGAATTTACAGATTTACATTTTGCTTTCTTGTGGAAAAGTACTTTTTACAAGTGCTGTTTCAGAGATGTGAAACCATGTTTAAACATTTCTCAAAAAAGAATGTATTTTAATGTTTGTAGTTTCATTTTAACATTTATGTTATTCTTTTCAAATTTGAAATGTAGAAGTGAATTTACAGATTTACATTTTGCTTTCTTGTGGAAAAGTACTTTTTACAAGTGCTGTTTCATAGATGTGAAACCATGTTTAAACATTTCTCAAAAAAGCATGTATTTTAATGTTTGTAGTTTCATTTTAACATTTATGTTGTTCTTTTCAAAATTGAAATGTAGAAGTGAATTTACAGATCTACATTTTGTTTTCTTGTAGAAAAGTGCTTTTTACCTGTGCTGTTTCATTGATGCGAAATCATGTTTAAACATTTCACAAAAAAGCATGTATTTTATTGTTTGTAGTTTCATTTTAACATTTATGTTATTCTTTTCAAATTTGAAATGTAGAAGTGAATATACAGATTTACATTTTGCTTTCATGTGGAAAAGTACTTTTTACAAGTGCTGTTTCATAGATGTGAAACCATGTTTAAACATTTCTCAAAAAAGCATGTATTTTAACGTTTGTAGTTTCATTTTAACATTTATGTTGTTCTTTTCAAAATTGAAATGTAGAAGTGAATTTACAGATCTACATTTTGTTTTCTTGTAGAAAAGTGCTTTTTACCTGTGCTGTTTCATTGATGTCAAATCATGTTTAAACATTACTCAAAAAAGCATGTATTTTATTGTTTGTAGTTTCATTTTAACATTTATGTTATTCTTTTCAAATTTGAAATGTAGAAGTGAATTTACAGATTTACATTTTGCTTTCTTGTGGAAAAGTACTTTTTACAAGTGCTGTTTCATAGATGTGAAACCATGTTTAAACATTTCTCAAAAAAGCATGTATTTTAATGTTTGTAGTTTCATTTTAACATTAATGTTATTCTTTTCAAAATTGAATATGTGGAAGTGAATTTATGCATCCTCATTTTGCTTTCTTTTAGAAAAGTACTTTTTACAAGTGCTGTTTCATAGATGTGAAATCATCTTTAAATATTTCACAAAAAAGCATGTATTTTATTGTTTGTAGTTTCATTTTAACATTTATGTTATTATTTTCAAATTTGAAATGTAGAAGTGAATTTACAGATTTACATTTTGCTTTCTTGTGGAAAAGTACTTTTTACAAGTGCTGTTTCATAGATGTGAAAACATGTTTAAACATTTCTCAAAAAAGCATGTATTTTAATGTTTGTAGTTTCATTTTAACATTTATGTTGTTCTTTTCAAAATTGAAATGTAGAAGTGAATTTACAGATCTACATTTTGTTTTCTTGTAGAAAAGTGCTTTTTACCTGTGCTGTTTCATTGATGTCAAATCATGTTTAAACATTACTCAAAAAAGCATGTATTTTATGTTTGTAGTTTCATTTTAACATTTATGTTATTCTTTTCAAATTTGAAATGTAGAAGTGAATTTACAGATTTACATTTTGCTTTCTTGTGGAAAAGTACTTTTTACAAGTGCTGTTTCATAGATGTGAAACCATGTTTAAACATTTCTCAAAAATGCATGTATTTTAATGTTTGTAGTTTCATTTTAACATTTATGTTGTTCTTTTCAAAATTGAAATGTAGAAGTGAATTTACAGATCTACATTTTGTTTTCTTGTAGAAAAGTGCTTTTTACCTGTGCTGTTTCATTGATGTGAAATCAGGTTTAAACATTACTCAAAAAAGCATGTATTTTAATGTTTGTAGTTTCATTTTAACATTTATGTTGTTCTTTTCAAAATTGAAATGTAGAAGTGAATTTACAGATCAACATTTTGTTTTCTTGTAGAAAAGTGCTTTTTACCTGTGCTGTTTCATTGATGTGAAATCATGTTTAAACATTACTCAAAAAAGCATGTATTTTAATATTTGTAGTTTCATTTTAACATTTATGTAGTTGTTTTCAAAATTGAAATGTAGAAGTGAATTTACAGATTTACATTTTGCTTTCTTGTGGAAAAGTACTTTTTACAAGTGCTGTTTCATATATGTGAAACCATGTTTAAACATTTCTCAAAAAAGCATGTATTTTAATGTTTGTAGTTTCATTTTAACATTAATGTTATTCTTTTCAAAATTGAATATGTAGAAGTGAATTTATGCATCCTCATTTTGCTTTCTTTTAGAAAAGTACTTTTTACAAGTGCTGTTTCATAGATGTGAAATCATCTTTAAATATTTCACAAAAAAGCATGTATTTTATTGTTCGTAGTTTCATTTTAACATTTATGTTATTATTTTCAAATTTGAAATGTAGAAGTGAATTTACAGATTTACATTTTGCTTTCTTGTGGAAAAGTACTTTTTACAAGTGCTGTTTCATAGATGTGAAAACATGTTTAAACATTTCTCAAAAAAGCATGTATTTTAATGTTTGTAGTTTCATTTTAACATTTATGTTGTTCTTTTCAAAATTGAAATGTAGAAGTGAATTTACAGATCTACATTTTGTTTTCTTGTAGAAAAGTGCTTTTTACCTGTGCTGTTTCATTGATGTCAAATCATGTTTAAACATTACTCAAAAAAGCATGTATTTTATGTTTGTAGTTTCATTTTAACATTTATGTTATTCTTTTCAAATTTGAAATGTAGAAGTGAATTTACAGATTTACATTTTGCTTTCTTGTGGAAAAGTACTTTTTACAAGTGCTGTTTCATAGATGTGAAACCATGTTTAAACATTTCTCAAAAAAGCATGTATTTTAATGTTTGTAGTTTCATTTTAACATTTATGTTGTTCTTTTCAAAATTGAAATGTAGAAGTGAATTTACAGATCTACATTTTGTTTTCTTGTAGAAAAGTGCTTTTTACCTGTGCTGTTTCATTGATGTGAAATCAGGTTTAAACATTACTCAAAAAAGCATGTATTTTAATGTTTGTAGTTTCATTTTAACATTTATGTTGTTCTTTTCAAAATTGAAATGTAGAAGTGAATTTACAGATCAACATTTTGTTTTCTTGTAGAAAAGTGCTTTTTACCTGTGCTGTTTCATTGATGTGAAATCATGTTTAAACATTACTCAAAAAAGCATGTATTTTAATATTTGTAGTTTCATTTTAACATTTATGTAGTTGTTTTCAAAATTGAAATGTAGAAGTGAATTTACAGATTTACATTTTGCTTTCTTGTGGAAAAGTACTTTTTACAAGTGCTGTTTCATATATGTGAAACCATGTTTAAACATTTCTCAAAAAAGCATGTATTTTAATGTTTGTAGTTTCATTTTAACATTAATGTTATTCTTTTCAAAATTGAATATGTAGAAGTGAATTTATGCATCCTCATTTTGCTTTCTTTTAGAAAAGTACTTTTTACAAGTGCTGTTTCATAGATGTGAAATCATGTTTAAACATTTCTCAAAAAAGCATGTATTTTAATGTTTGTAGTTTCATTTTAACATTTATGTTATTCTTTTCAAATTTGAAATGTAGAAGTGAATTTACAGATTTACATTTTGCTTTCTTGTGGAAAAGTACCTTTTACGTGCTGTTTCATAGATGTGAAACCATGTTTAAACATTTCTCAAAAAAGCATGTATTTTAATGTTTGTAGTTACATTTTAACATTTATGTTGTTCTTTTCAAAATTGAATATGTGGAAGTGAATTTATGCATCCTCATTTTGCTTTCTTTTAGAAAAGTACTTTTTACAAGTGCTGTTTCATAGATGTGAAATCATCTTTAAATATTTCACAAAAAAGCATGTATTTTATTGTTTGTAGTTTCATTTTAACATTTATGTTATTATTTTCAAATTTGAAATGTAGAAGTGAATTTACAGATTGACATTTTGCTTTCTTGTGGAAAAGTACTTTTTACAAGTGCTGTTTCATAGATGTGAAAACATGTTTAAACATTTCTCAAAAAAGCATGTATTTTAATGTTTGTAGTTTCATTTTAACATTTATGTTGTTCTTTTCAAAATTGAAATGTAGAAGTGAATTTACAGATCAACATTTTGTTTTCTTGTAGAGAAGTGCTTTTTACCTGTGCTGTTTCATTGATGTGAAATCAGGTTTAAACATTACTCAAAAAAGCATGTATTTTAATGTTTGTAGTTTCATTTTAACATTTATGTTGTTCTTTTCAAAATTGAAATGTAGAAGTGAATTTACAGATCAACATTTTGTTTTCTTGTAGAAAAGTGCTTTTTACCTGTGCTGTTTCATTGATGTGAAATCATGTTTAAACATTACTCAAAAAAGCATGTATTTTAATATTTGTAGTTTCATTTTAACATTTATGTAGTTGTTTTCAAAATTGAAATGTAGAAGTGAATTTACAGATTTACATTTTGCTTTCTTGTGGAAAAGTACTTTTTACAAGTGCTGTTTCATATATGTGAAACCATGTTTAAACATTTCTCAAAAAAGCATGTATTTTAATGTTTGTAGTTTCATTTTAACATTAATGTTATTCTTTTCAAAATTGAATATGTAGAAGTGAATTTATGCATCCTCATTTTGCTTTCTTTTAGAAAAGTACTTTTTACAAGTGCTGTTTCATAGATGTGAAATCATGTTTAAACATTTCTCAAAAAAGCATGTATTTTAATGTTTGTAGTTTCATTTTAACATTTATGTTATTCTTTTCAAATTTGAAATGTAGAAGTGAATTTACAGATTTACATTTTGCTTTCTTGTGGAAAAGTACCTTTTACGTGCTGTTTCATAGATGTGAAACCATGTTTAAACATTTCTCAAAAAAGCATGTATTTTAATGTTTGTAGTTACATTTTAACATTTATGTTGTTCTTTTCAAAATTGAATATGTGGAAGTGAATTTATGCATCCTCATTTTGCTTTCTTTTAGAAAAGTACTTTTTACAAGTGCTGTTTCATAGATGTGAAATCATCTTTAAATATTTCACAAAAAAGCATGTATTTTATTGTTTGTAGTTTCATTTTAACATTTATGTTATTATTTTCAAATTTGAAATGTAGAAGTGAATTTACAGATTGACATTTTGCTTTCTTGTGGAAAAGTACTTTTTACAAGTGCTGTTTCATAGATGTGAAAACATGTTTAAACATTTCTCAAAAAAGCATGTATTTTAATGTTTGTAGTTTCATTTTAACATTTATGTTATTCTTTTCAAAATTGAATATGTGGAAGTGAATTTATGCATCCTCATTTTGCTTTCTTTTAGAAAAGTACTTTTTACAAGTGCTGTTTCATAGATGTGAAATCATCTTTAAATATTTCACAAAAAAGCATGTATTTTATTGTTTGTAGTTACATTTTAACATTTATGTTGTTCTTTTCAAAATTGAAATGTAGAAGTGAATTTATACATCCTCATTTTGCTTTCTTTTAGAAAAGTACTTTTTACAAGTGCTGTTTCATAGATGTGAAATCATCTTTAAATATTTCACAAAAAAGCATGTATTTTATTGTTTGTAGTTTCATTTTAACATTTATGTTATTATTTTCAAATTTGAAATGTAGAAGTGAATTTACAGATTTACATTTTGCTTTCTTGTGGAAAAGTACTTTTTACAAGTGCTGTTTCATAGATGTGAAAACATGTTTAAACATTTCTCAAAAAAGCATGTATTTTAATGTTTGTAGTTTCATTTTAACATTTATGTTATTCTTTTCAAATTTGAAATGTAGAAGTGAATATACAGATTTACATTTTGCTTTCATGTGGAAAAGTACTTTTTACAAGTGCTGTTTCATAGATGTGAAACCATGTTTAAACATTTCTCAAAAAAGCATGTATTTTAACGTTTGTAGTTTCATTTTAACATTTATGTTGTTCTTTTCAAAATTGAAATGTAGAAGTGAATTTACAGATCAACATTTTGTTTTCTTGTAGAAAAGTGCTTTTTACCTGTGCTGTTTCATTGATGTGAAATCATGTTTAAACATTACTCAAAAAAGCATGTATTTTAATATTTGTAGTTTCATTTTAACATTTATGTAGTTGTTTTCAAAATTGAAATGTAGAAGTGAATTTACAGATTTACATTTTGCTTTCTTGTGGAAAAGTACTTTTTACAAGTGCTGTTTCATATATGTGAAACCATGTTTAAACATTTCTCAAAAAAGCATGTATTTTAATGTTTGTAGTTTCATTTTAACATTAATGTTATTCTTTTCAAAATTGAATATGTAGAAGTGAATTTATGCATCCTCATTTTGCTTTCTTTTAGAAAAGTACTTTTTACAAGTGCTGTTTCATAGATGTGAAATCATGTTTAAACATTTCTCAAAAAAGCATGTATTTTAATGTTTGTAGTTTCATTTTAACATTTATGTTATTCTTTTCAAATTTGAAATGTAGAAGTGAATTTACAGATTTACATTTTGCTTTCTTGTGGAAAAGTACCTTTTACGTGCTGTTTCATAGATGTGAAACCATGTTTAAACATTTCTCAAAAAAGCATGTATTTTAATGTTTGTAGTTACATTTTAACATTTATGTTGTTCTTTTCAAAATTGAATATGTGGAAGTGAATTTATGCATCCTCATTTTGCTTTCTTTTAGAAAAGTACTTTTTACAAGTGCTGTTTCATAGATGTGAAATCATCTTTAAATATTTCACAAAAAAGCATGTATTTTATTGTTTGTAGTTTCATTTTAACATTTATGTTATTATTTTCAAATTTGAAATGTAGAAGTGAATTTACAGATTGACATTTTGCTTTCTTGTGGAAAAGTACTTTTTACAAGTGCTGTTTCATAGATGTGAAAACATGTTTAAACATTTCTCAAAAAAGCATGTATTTTAATGTTTGTAGTTTCATTTTAACATTTATGTTGTTCTTTTCAAAATTGAAATGTAGAAGTGAATTTACAGATCAACATTTTGTTTTCTTGTAGAAAAGTGCTTTTTACCTGTGCTGTTTCATTGATGTGAAATCAGGTTTAAACATTACTCAAAAAAGCATGTATTTTAATGTTTGTAGTTTCATTTTAACATTTATGTTGTTCTTTTCAAAATTGAAATGTAGAAGTGAATTTACAGATCAACATTTTGTTTTCTTGTAGAAAAGTGCTTTTTACCTGTGCTGTTTCATTGATGTGAAATCATGTTTAAACATTACTCAAAAAAGCATGTATTTTAACGTTTGTAGTTTCATTTTAACATTTATGTAGTTGTTTTCAAAATTGAAATGTAGAAGTGAATTTACAGATCTACATTTTGTTTTCTTGTAGAAAAGTGCTTTTTACCTGTGCTGTTTCATTGATGTCAAATCATGTTTAAACATTACTCAAAAAAGCATGTATTTTATTGATTGTAGTTTCATTTTAACATTTATGTTATTCTTTTCAAATTTGAAATGTAGAAGTGAATTTACAGATTTACATTTTGCTTTCTTGTGGAAAAGTACTTTTTACAAGTGCTGTTTCATAGATGTGAAACCATGTTTAAACATTTCTCAAAAAAGCATGTATTTTAATGTTTGTAGTTTCATTTTAACATTAATGTTATTCTTTTCAAAATTGAATATGTGGAAGTGAATTTATGCATCCTCATTTTGCTTTCTTTTAGAAAAGTACTTTTTACAAGTGCTGTTTCATAGATGTGAAATCATCTTTAAATATTTCACAAAAAAGCATGTATTTTATTGTTTGTAGTTTCATTTTAACATTTATGTTATTATTTTCAAATTTGAAATGTAGAAGTGAATTTACAGATTTACATTTTGCTTTCTTGTGGAAAAGTACTTTTTACAAGTGCTGTTTCATAGATGTGAAAACATGTTTAAACATTTCTCAAAAAAGCATGTATTTTAATGTTTGTAGTTTCATTTTAACATTTATGTTATTCTTTTCAAATTTGAAATGTAGAAGTGAATATACAGATTTACATTTTGCTTTCATGTGGAAAAGTACTTTTTACAAGTGCTGTTTCATAGATGTGAAACCATGTTTAAACATTTCTCAAAAAAGCATGTATTTTAACGTTTGTAGTTTCATTTTAACATTTATGTTGTTCTTTTCAAAATTGAAATGTAGAAGTGAATTTACAGATCAACATTTTGTTTTCTTGTAGAAAAGTGCTTTTTACCTGTGCTGTTTCATTGATGTGAAATCATGTTTAAACATTACTCAAAAAAGCATGTATTTTAATATTTGTAGTTTCATTTTAACATTTATGTAGTTGTTTTCAAAATTGAAATGTAGAAGTGAATTTACAGATTTACATTTTGCTTTCTTGTGGAAAAGTACTTTTTACAAGTGCTGTTTCATATATGTGAAACCATGTTTAAACATTTCTCAAAAAAGCATGTATTTTAATGTTTGTAGTTTCATTTTAACATTAATGTTATTCTTTTCAAAATTGAATATGTAGAAGTGAATTTATGCATCCTCATTTTGCTTTCTTTTAGAAAAGTACTTTTTACAAGTGCTGTTTCATAGATGTGAAATCATGTTTAAACATTTCTCAAAAAAGCATGTATTTTAATGTTTGTAGTTTCATTTTAACATTTATGTTATTCTTTTCAAATTTGAAATGTAGAAGTGAATTTACAGATTTACATTTTGCTTTCTTGTGGAAAAGTACCTTTTACGTGCTGTTTCATAGATGTGAAACCATGTTTAAACATTTCTCAAAAAAGCATGTATTTTAATGTTTGTAGTTACATTTTAACATTTATGTTGTTCTTTTCAAAATTGAATATGTGGAAGTGAATTTATGCATCCTCATTTTGCTTTCTTTTAGAAAAGTACTTTTTACAAGTGCTGTTTCATAGATGTGAAATCATCTTTAAATATTTCACAAAAAAGCATGTATTTTATTGTTTGTAGTTTCATTTTAACATTTATGTTATTATTTTCAAATTTGAAATGTAGAAGTGAATTTACAGATTTACATTTTGCTTTCTTGTGGAAAAGTACTTTTTACAAGTGCTGTTTCATAGATGTGAAAACATGTTTAAACATTTCTCAAAAAAGCATGTATTTTAATGTTTGTAGTTTCATTTTAACATTTATGTTGTTCTTTTCAAAATTGAAATGTAGAAGTGAATTTACAGATCAACATTTTGTTTTCTTGTAGAAAAGTGCTTTTTACCTGTGCTGTTTCATTGATGTGAAATCAGGTTTAAACATTACTCAAAAAAGCATGTATTTTAATGTTTGTAGTTTCATTTTAACATTTATGTTGTTCTTTTCAAAATTGAAATGTAGAAGTGAATTTACAGATCAACATTTTGTTTTCTTGTAGAAAAGTGCTTTTTACCTGTGCTGTTTCATTGATGTGAAATCATGTTTAAACATTACTCAAAAAAGCATGTATTTTAATATTTGTAGTTTCATTTTAACATTTATGTAGTTGTTTTCAAAATTGAAATGTAGGTGAATTTACAGATTTACATTTTGCTTTCTTGTGCAAAAGTACTTTTTACAAGTGCTGTTTCATAGATGTGAAACCATGTTTAAACATTTCTCAAAAAAGCATGTATTTTAATGTTTGTAGTTTCATTTTAACATTTATGTTGTTCTTTTCAAAATTGAAATGTAGAAGTGAATTTACAGATCTACATTTTGTTTTCTTGTAGAAAAGTGCTTTTTACCTGTGCTGTTTCATTGATGTCAAATCATGTTTAAACATTACTCAAAAAAGCATGTATTTTATGTTTGTAGTTTCATTTTAACATTTATGTTATTCTTTTCAAATTTGAAATGTAGAAGTGAATTTACAGATTTACATTTTGCTTTCTTGTGGAAAAGTACTTTTTACAAGTGCTGTTTCATAGATGTGAAACCATGTTTAAACATTTCTCAAAAAAGCATGTATTTTAATGTTTGTAGTTTCATTTTAACATTTATGTTGTTCTTTTCAAAATTGAAATGTAGAAGTGAATTTACAGATCTACATTTTGTTTTCTTGTAGAAAAGTGCTTTTTACCTGTGCTGTTTCATTGATGTGAAATCAGGTTTAAACATTACTCAAAAAAGCATGTATTTTAATGTTTGTAGTTTCATTTTAACATTTATGTTGTTCTTTTCAAAATTGAAATGTAGAAGTGAATTTACAGATCAACATTTTGTTTTCTTGTAGAAAAGTGCTTTTTACCTGTGCTGTTTCATTGATGTGAAATCATGTTTAAACATTACTCAAAAAAGCATGTATTTTAATATTTGTAGTTTCATTTTAACATTTATGTAGTTGTTTTCAAAATTGAAATGTAGAAGTGAATTTACAGATTTACATTTTGCTTTCTTGTGGAAAAGTACTTTTTACAAGTGCTGTTTCATATATGTGAAACCATGTTTAAACATTTCTCAAAAAAGCATGTATTTTAATGTTTGTAGTTTCATTTTAACATTTATGTTGTTCTTTTCAAAATGAAATGAGAAGTGAATTTACAGATCTACATTTTGTTTTCTTGTAGAAAAGTGCTTTTTACATGTGCTGTTTCATTGATGTGAAATCATGTTTAAATATTTCACAAAAAAGCATGTATTTTATTGTTTGTAGTTTCATTTTAACATTAATGTTATTATTTTCAAATTTGAAATGTAGAAGTGAATTTACAGATTTACATTTTGCTTTCTTGTGGAAAAGTACTTTTTACAAGTGCTGTTTCATAGATGTGAAACCATGTTTAAACATTTCTCAAAAAAGCATGTATTTTAATGTTTGTAGTTTCATTTTAACATTTATGTTGTTCTTTTCAAAATTGAAATGTAGAAGTGAATTTACAGATCTACATTTTGTTTTCTTGTAGAAAAGTGCTTTTTACCTGTGCTGTTTCATTGATGCCAAATCATGTTTAAACATTACTCAAAAAAGCATGTATTTTATTGTTTGTAGTTTCATTTTAACATTTATGTTATTCTTTTCAAATTTGTAATGTAGAAGTGAATTTACAGATTTACATTTTGCTTTCTTGTGGAAAAGTACTTTTTACAAGTGCTGTTTCATAGATGTGAAACCATGTTTAAACATTTTTTCAAAAAAGCATGTATTTTAATGTTTGTAGTTTCATTTTAACATTTATGTTATTCTTTTCAAAATTGAAATGTTAGAAGTGAATTTACGCATCCTCATTTTGCTTTCTTTTAGAAAAGTACTTTTCACAAGTGCTGTTTCATTGATGTGAAATCATGTTTAAATATATCACAAAAAAGCATGTATTTTATTGTTTGTAGTTTCATTTTAACATTTATGTTATTATTTTCAAATTTGAAATGTAGAACTGAATTTACAGATTTACATTTTGCTTTCATGTGGAAAAGTACTTTTTACAAGTGCTGTTTCATAGATGGGAAACCATGTTTAAACATTTCTCAAAAAAGCATGTATTTTAACGTTTGTAGTTTCATTTTAACATTTATGTTGTTCTTTTCAAAATTGAAATGTAGAAGTGAATTTACAGATCTACATTTTGTTTTCTTGTAGAAAAGTGCTTTTTACCTGTGCTGTTTCATTGATGTCAAATCATGTTTAAACATTACTCAAAAAAGCATGTATTTTATTGTTTGTAGTTTCATTTTAACATTTATGTTATTCTTTTCAAATTTGAAATGTAGAAGTGAATTTACAGATTTACATTTTGCTTTCTTGTGGAAAAGTACTTTTTACAAGTGCTGTTTCATAGATGTGAAACCATGTTTAAACATTTCTCAAAAAAGCATGTATTTTAATGTTTGTAGTTTCATTTTAACATTAATGTTATTCTTTTCAAAATTGAATATGTGGAAGTGAATTTATGCATCCTCATTTTGCTTTCTTTTAGAAAAGTACTTTTTACAAGTGCTGTTTCATAGATGTGAAATCATCTTTAAATATTTCACAAAAAAGATGTATTTTATTGTTTGTAGTTTCATTTTAACATTTATGTTATTATTTTCAAATTTGAAATGTAGAAGTGAATTTACAGATTTACATTTTGCTTTCTTGTGGAAAAGTACTTTTTACAAGTGCTGTTTCATAGATGTGAAAACATGTTTAAACATTTCTCAAAAAAGCATGTATTTTAATGTTTGTAGTTTCATTTTAACATTTATGTTGTTCTTTTCAAAATTGAAATGTAGAAGTGAATTTACAGATCTACATTTTGTTTTCTTGTAGAAAAGTGCTTTTTACCTGTGCTGTTTCATTGATGTCAAATCATGTTTAAACATTACTCAAAAAAGCATGTATTTTATGTTTGTAGTTTCATTTTAACATTTATGTTATTCTTTTCAAATTTGAAATGTAGAAGTGAATTTACAGATTTACATTTTGCTTTCTTGTGGAAAAGTACTTTTTACAAGTGCTGTTTCATAGATGTGAAACCATGTTTAAACATTTCTCAAAAAAGCATGTATTTTAATGTTTGTAGTTTCATTTTAACATTTATGTTGTTCTTTTCAAAATTGAAATGTAGAAGTGAATTTACAGATCTACATTTTGTTTTCTTGTAGAAAAGTGCTTTTTACCTGTGCTGTTTTCATTGATGTGAAATCAGGTTTAAACATTACTCAAAAAAGCATGTATTTTAATGTTTGTAGTTTCATTTTAACATTTATGTAGTTGTTTTCAAAATTGAAATGTAGAAGTGAATTTACAGATTTACATTTTGCTTTCTTGTGGAAAAGTACTTTTTACAAGTGCTGTTTCATAGATGTGAAACCATGTTTAAACATTTCTCAAAAAAGCATGTATTTTAATGTTTGTAGTTTCATTTTAACATTTATGTTGTTCTTTTCAAAATTGAAATGTAGAAGTGAATTTACAGATCAACATTTTGTTTTCTTGTAGAAAAGTGCTTTTTACCTGTGCTGTTTCATTGATGTGAAATCATGTTTAAACATTACTCAAAAAAGCATGTATTTTAATATTTGTAGTTTCATTTTAACATTTATGTAGTTGTTTTCAAAATTGAAATGTAGAAGTGAATTTACAGATTTACATTTTGCTTTCTTGTGGAAAAGTACTTTTTACAAGTGCTGTTTCATATATGTGAAACCATGTTTAAACATTTCTCAAAAAAGCATGTATTTTAATGTTTGTAGTTTCATTTTAACATTAATGTTATTCTTTTCAAAATTGAATATGTAGAAGTGAATTTATGCATCCTCATTTTGCTTTCTTTTAGAAAAGTACTTTTTACAAGTGCTGTTTCATAGATGTGAAATCATGTTTAAACATTTCTCAAAAAAGCATGTATTTTAATGTTTGTAGTTTCATTTTAACATTAATGTTATTCTTTTCAAAATTGAATATGTAGAAGTGAATTTATGCATCCTCATTTTGCTTTCTTTTAGAAAAGTACTTTTTACAAGTGCTGTTTCATAGATGTGAAATCATGTTTAAACATTTCTCAAAAAAGCATGTATTTTAATGTTTGTAGTTTCATTTTAACATTTATGTTATTCTTTTCAAATTTGAAATGTAGAAGTGAATTTACAGATTTACATTTTGCTTTCTTGTGGAAAAGTACTTTTTACGTGCTGTTTCATAGATGTGAAACCATGTTTAAACATTTCTCAAAAAAGCATGTATTTTAATGTTTGTAGTTACATTTTAACATTTATGTTGTTCTTTTCAAAATTGAAATGTAGAAGTGAATTTACAGATCAACATTTTGTTTTCTTGTAGAAAAGTGCTTTTTACCTGTGCTGTTTCATTGATGTGAAATCATGTTTAAACATTTCACAAAAAAGCATGTATTTTATTGTTTGTAGTTTCATTTTAACATTTATGTTATTATTTTCAAATTTGAAATGTAGAAGTGAATATACAGATTTACATTTTGCTTTCTTGTGGAAAAGTACTTTTTGCAAGTGCTGTTCCATAGATGTGAAAACATGTTTAAACATTTCTCAAAAAAGCATGTATTTTAATGTTTGTAGTTTCATTTTAACATTTATGTTGTTCTTTTCAAAATTGAAATGTAGAAGTGAATTTACAGATCTACATTTTGTTTTCTTGTAGAAAAGTGCTTTTTACCTGTGCTGTTTCATTGATGTGAAATCATGTTTAAACATTTCACAAAAAAGCATGTATTTTATTGTTTGTAGTTTCATTTTAACATTTATGTTATTATTTTCAAATTTGAAATGTAGAAGTGAATATACAGATTTACATTTTGCTTTCTTGTGGAAAAGTACTTTTTGCAAGTGCTGTTTCATAGATGTGAAAACATGTTTAAACATTTCTCAAAAAAGCATGTATTTTAATGTTTGTAGTTTCATTTTAACATTTATGTTGTTCTTTTCAAAATTGAAATGTAGAAGTGAATTTACAGATCTACATTTTGTTTTCTTGTAGAAAAGTGCTTTTTACCTGTGCTGTTTCATTGATGTGAAATCAGGTTTAAACATTACTCAAAAAAGCATGTGTTTTAATGTTTGTAGTTTCATTTTAACATTTATGTTGTTCTTTTCAAAATTGAAATGTAGAAGTGAATTTACAGATCAACATTTTGTTTTCTTGTAGAAAAGTGCTTTTTACCTGTGCTGTTTCATTGATGTGAAATCATGTTTAAACATTACTCAAAAAAGCATGTATTTTAATATTTGTAGTTTCATTTTAACATTTATGTAGTTGTTTTCAAAATTGAAATGTAGGTGAATTTACAGATTTACATTTTGCTTTCTTGTGGAAAAGTACTTTTTACAAGTGCTGTTTCATAGATGTGAAACCATGTTTAAACATTTCTCAAAAAAGCATGTATTTTAATGTTTGTAGTTTCATTTTAACATTTATGTTGTTCTTTTCAAAATGAAATGAGAAGTGAATTTACAGATCTACATTTTGTTTTCTTGTAGAAAAGTGCTTTTTACATGTGCTGTTTCATTGATGTGAAATCATGTTTAAATATTTCACAAAAAAGCATGTATTTTATTGTTTGTAGTTTCATTTTAACATTAATGTTATTATTTTCAAATTTGAAATGTAGAAGTGAATTTACAGATTTACATTTTGCTTTCTTGTGGAAAAGTACTTTTTACAAGTGCTGTTTCATAGATGTGAAACCATGTTTAAACATTTCTCAAAAAAGCATGTATTTTAATGTTTGTAGTTTCATTTTAACATTTATGTTGTTCTTTTCAAAATTGAAATGTAGAAGTGAATTTACAGATCTACATTTTGTTTTCTTGTAGAAAAGTGCTTTTTACCTGTGCTGTTTCATTGATGCCAAATCATGTTTAAACATTACTCAAAAAAGCATGTATTTTATTGTTTGTAGTTTCATTTTAACATTTATGTTATTCTTTTCAAATTTGTAATGTAGAAGTGAATTTACAGATTTACATTTTGCTTTCTTGTGGAAAAGTACTTTTTACAAGTGCTGTTTCATAGATGTGAAACCATGTTTAAACATTTTTTCAAAAAAGCATGTATTTTAATGTTTGTAGTTTCATTTTAACATTTATGTTATTCTTTTCAAAATTGAAATGTTAGAAGTGAATTTACGCATCCTCATTTTGCTTTCTTTTAGAAAAGTACTTTTCACAAGTGCTGTTTCATTGATGTGAAATCATGTTTAAATATATCACAAAAAAGCATGTATTTTATTGTTTGTAGTTTCATTTTAACATTTATGTTATTATTTTCAAATTTGAAATGTAGAACTGAATTTACAGATTTACATTTTGCTTTCATGTGGAAAAGTACTTTTTACAAGTGCTGTTTCATAGATGGGAAACCATGTTTAAACATTTCTCAAAAAAGCATGTATTTTAACGTTTGTAGTTTCATTTTAACATTTATGTTGTTCTTTTCAAAATTGAAATGTAGAAGTGAATTTACAGATCTACATTTTGTTTTCTTGTAGAAAAGTGCTTTTTACCTGTGCTGTTTCATTGATGTCAAATCATGTTTAAACATTACTCAAAAAAGCATGTATTTTATTGTTTGTAGTTTCATTTTAACATTTATGTTATTCTTTTCAAATTTGAAATGTAGAAGTGAATTTACAGATTTACATTTTGCTTTCTTGTGGAAAAGTACTTTTTACAAGTGCTGTTTCATAGATGTGAAACCATGTTTAAACATTTCTCAAAAAAGCATGTATTTTAATGTTTGTAGTTTCATTTTAACATTAATGTTATTCTTTTCAAAATTGAATATGTGGAAGTGAATTTATGCATCCTCATTTTGCTTTCTTTTAGAAAAGTACTTTTTACAAGTGCTGTTTCATAGATGTGAAATCATCTTTAAATATTTCACAAAAAAGCATGTATTTTATTGTTTGTAGTTTCATTTTAACATTTATGTTATTATTTTCAAATTTGAAATGTAGAAGTGAATTTACAGATTTACATTTTGCTTTCTTGTGGAAAAGTACTTTTTACAAGTGCTGTTTCATAGATGTGAAAACATGTTTAAACATTTCTCAAAAAAGCATGTATTTTAATGTTTGTAGTTTCATTTTAACATTTATGTTGTTCTTTTCAAAATTGAAATGTAGAAGTGAATTTACAGATCTACATTTTGTTTTCTTGTAGAAAAGTGCTTTTTACCTGTGCTGTTTCATTGATGTCAAATCATGTTTAAACATTACTCAAAAAAGCATGTATTTTATGTTTGTAGTTTCATTTTAACATTTATGTTATTCTTTTCAAATTTGAAATGTAGAAGTGAATTTACAGATTTACATTTTGCTTTCTTGTGGAAAAGTACTTTTTACAAGTGCTGTTTCATAGATGTGAAACCATGTTTAAACATTTCTCAAAAAAGCATGTATTTTAATGTTTGTAGTTTCATTTTATCATTTATGTTGTTCCTTTCAAAATTGAAATGTAGAAGTGAATTTACAGATCTACATTTTGTTTTCTTGTAGAAAAGTGCTTTTTACCTGTGCTGTTTTCATTGATGTGAAATCAGGTTTAAACATTACTCAAAAAAGCATGTATTTTAATGTTTGTAGTTTCATTTTAACATTTATGTAGTTGTTTTCAAAATTGAAATGTAGAAGTGAATTTACAGATTTACATTTTGCTTTCTTGTGGAAAAGTACTTTTTACAAGTGCTGTTTCATAGATGTGAAACCATGTTTAAACATTTCTCAAAAAAGCATGTATTTTAATGTTTGTAGTTTCATTTTAACATTTATGTTGTTCTTTTCAAAATTGAAATGTAGAAGTGAATTTACAGATCAACATTTTGTTTTCTTGTAGAAAAGTGCTTTTTACCTGTGCTGTTTCATTGATGTGAAATCATGTTTAAACATTACTCAAAAAAGCATGTATTTTAATATTTGTAGTTTCATTTTAACATTTATGTAGTTGTTTTCAAAATTGAAATGTAGAAGTGAATTTACAGATTTACATTTTGCTTTCTTGTGGAAAAGTACTTTTTACAAGTGCTGTTTCATATATGTGAAACCATGTTTAAACATTTCTCAAAAAAGCATGTATTTTAATGTTTGTAGTTTCATTTTAACATTAATGTTATTCTTTTCAAAATTGAATATGTAGAAGTGAATTTATGCATCCTCATTTTGCTTTCTTTTAGAAAAGTACTTTTTACAAGTGCTGTTTCATAGATGTGAAATCATGTTTAAACATTTCTCAAAAAAGCATGTATTTTAATGTTTGTAGTTTCATTTTAACATTAATGTTATTCTTTTCAAAATTGAATATGTAGAAGTGAATTTATGCATCCTCATTTTGCTTTCTTTTAGAAAAGTACTTTTTACAAGTGCTGTTTCATAGATGTGAAATCATGTTTAAACATTTCTCAAAAAAGCATGTATTTTAATGTTTGTAGTTTCATTTTAACATTTATGTTATTCTTTTCAAATTTGAAATGTAGAAGTGAATTTACAGATTTACATTTTGCTTTCTTGTGGAAAAGTACTTTTTACGTGCTGTTTCATAGATGTGAAACCATGTTTAAACATTTCTCAAAAAAGCATGTATTTTAATGTTTGTAGTTACATTTTAACATTTATGTTGTTCTTTTCAAAATTGAAATGTAGAAGTGAATTTACAGATCAACATTTTGTTTTCTTGTAGAAAAGTGCTTTTTACCTGTGCTGTTTCATTGATGTGAAATCATGTTTAAACATTTCACAAAAAAGCATGTATTTTATTGTTTGTAGTTTCATTTTAACATTTATGTTATTATTTTCAAATTTGAAATGTAGAAGTGAATATACAGATTTACATTTTGCTTTCTTGTGGAAAAGTACTTTTTGCAAGTGCTGTTCCATAGATGTGAAAACATGTTTAAACATTTCTCAAAAAAGCATGTATTTTAATGTTTGTAGTTTCATTTTAACATTTATGTTGTTCTTTTCAAAATTGAAATGTAGAAGTGAATTTACAGATCTACATTTTGTTTTCTTGTAGAAAAGTGCTTTTTACCTGTGCTGTTTCATTGATGTGAAATCAGGTTTAAACATTACTCAAAAAAGCATGTGTTTTAATGTTTGTAGTTTCATTTTAACATTTATGTTGTTCTTTTCAAAATTGAAATGTAGAAGTGAATTTACAGATCAACATTTTGTTTTCTTGTAGAAAAGTGCTTTTTACCTGTGCTGTTTCATTGATGTGAAATCATGTTTAAACATTACTCAAAAAAGCATGTATTTTAATATTTGTAGTTTCATTTTAACATTTATGTAGTTGTTTTCAAAATTGAAATGTAGGTGAATTTACAGATTTACATTTTGCTTTCTTGTGGAAAAGTACTTTTTACAAGTGCTGTTTCATAGATGTGAAACCATGTTTAAACATTTCTCAAAAAAGCATGTATTTTAATGTTTGTAGTTTCATTTTAACATTTATGTTGTTCTTTTCAAAATGAAATGAGAAGTGAATTTACAGATCTACATTTTGTTTTCTTGTAGAAAAGTGATTTTTACATGTGCTGTTTCATTGATGTGAAATCATGTTTAAACATTACTCAAAAAAGCATGTATTTTAATATTTGTAGTTTCATTTTAACATTTATGTAGTTGTTTTCAAAATTGAAATGTAGAAGTGAATTTACAGATTTACATTTTGCTTTCTTGTGGAAAAGTACTTTTTACAAGTGCTGTTTCATATATGTGAAACCATGTTTAAACATTTCTCAAAAAAGCATGTATTTTAATGTTTGTAGTTTCATTTTAACATTAATGTTATTCTTTTCAAAATTGAATATGTAGAAGTGAATTTATGCATCCTCATTTTGCTTTCTTTTAGAAAAGTACTTTTTACAAGTGCTGTTTCATAGATGTGAAATCATGTTTAAACATTTCTCAAAAAAGCATGTATTTTAATGTTTGTAGTTTCATTTTAACATTAATGTTATTCTTTTCAAAATTGAATATGTAGAAGTGAATTTATGCATCCTCATTTTGCTTTCTTTTAGAAAAGTACTTTTTACAAGTGCTGTTTCATAGATGTGAAATCATGTTTAAACATTTCTCAAAAAAGCATGTATTTTAATGTTTGTAGTTTCATTTTAACATTTATGTTATTCTTTTCAAATTTGAAATGTAGAAGTGAATTTACAGATTTACATTTTGCTTTCTTGTGGAAAAGTACTTTTTACGTGCTGTTTCATAGATGTGAAACCATGTTTAAACATTTCTCAAAAAAGCATGTATTTTAATGTTTGTAGTTACATTTTAACATTTATGTTGTTCTTTTCAAAATTGAAATGTAGAAGTGAATTTACAGATCTACATTTTGTTTTCTTGTAGAAAAGTGCTTTTTACCTGTGCTGTTTCATTGATGTGAAATCATGTTTAAACATTTCACAAAAAAGCATGTATTTTATTGTTTGTAGTTTCATTTTAACATTTATGTTATTATTTTCAAATTTGAAATGTAGAAGTGAATATACAGATTTACATTTTGCTTTCTTGTGGAAAAGTAGTTTTTGCAAGTGCTGTTTCATAGATGTGAAAACATGTTTAAACATTTCTCAAAAAAGCATGTATTTTAATGTTTGTAGTTTCATTTTAACATTTATGTTGTTCTTTTCAAAATTGAAATGTAGAAGTGAATTTACAGATCTACATTTTGTTTTCTTGTAGAAAAGTGCTTTTTACCTGTGCTGTTTCATTGATGTGAAATCAGGTTTAAACATTACTCAATAAAGCATGTGTTTTAATGTTTGTAGTTTCATTTTAACATTTATGTTGTTCTTTTCAAAATTGAAATGTAGAAGTGAATTTACAGATCAACATTTTGTTTTCTTGTAGAAAAGTGCTTTTTACCTGTGCTGTTTCATTGATGTGAAATCATGTTTAAACATTACTCAAAAAAGCATGTATTTTAATATTTGTAGTTTCATTTTAACATTTATGTAGTTGTTTTCAAAATTGAAATGTAGGTGAATTTACAGATTTACATTTTGCTTTCTTGTGGAAAAGTACTTTTTACAAGTGCTGTTTCATAGATGTGAAACCATGTTTAAACATTTCTCAAAAAAGCATGTATTTTAATGTTTGTAGTTTCATTTTAACATTTATGTTGTTCTTTTCAAAATGAAATGAGAAGTGAATTTACAGATCTACATTTTGTTTTCTTGTAGAAAAGTGCTTTTTACATGTGCTGTTTCATTGATGTGAAATCATGTTTAAATATTTCACAAAAAAGCATGTATTTTATTGTTTGTAGTTTCATTTTAACATTAATGTTATTATTTTCAAATTTGAAATGTAGAAGTGAATTTACAGATTTACATTTTGCTTTCTTGTGGAAAAGTACTTTTTACAAGTGCTGTTTCATAGATGTGAAAACATGTTTAAACATTTCTCAAAAAAGCATGTATTTTAATGTTTGTAGTTTCATTTTAACATTTATGTTGTTCTTTTCAAAATTGAAATGTAGAAGTGAATTTACAGATCTACATTTTTTTTTCTTGTAGAAAAGTGCTTTTTACCTGTGCTGTTTCATTGATGCCAAATCATGTTTAAACATTACTCAAAAAAGCATGTATTTTATTGTTTGTAGTTTCATTTTAACATTTATGTTATTCTTTTCAAATTTGTAATGTAGAAGTGAATTTACAGATTTACATTTTGCTTTCTTGTGGAAAAGTAGTTTTTACAAGTGCTGTTTCAGAGATGTGAAACCATGTTTAAACATTTCTCAAAAAAGAATGTATTTTAATGTTTGTAGTTTCATTTTAACATTTATGTTATTCTTTTCAAATTTGAAATGTAGAAGTGAATTTACAGATTTACATTTTGCTTTCTTGTGGAAAAGTACTTTTTACAAGTGCTGTTTCATAGATGTGAAACCATGTTTAAACATTTCTCAAAAAAGCATGTATTTTAATGTTTGTAGTTTCATTTTAACATTTATGTTGTTCTTTTCAAAATTGAAATGTAGAAGTGAATTTACAGATCTACATTTTGTTTTCTTGTAGAAAAGTGCTTTTTACCTGTGCTGTTTCATTGATGCGAAATCATGTTTAAACATTTCACAAAAAAGCATGTATTTTATTGTTTGTAGTTTCATTTTAACATTTATGTTATTCTTTTCAAATTTGAAATGTAGAAGTGAATATACAGATTTACATTTTGCTTTCATGTGGAAAAGTACTTTTTACAAGTGCTGTTTCATAGATGTGAAACCATGTTTAAACATTTCTCAAAAAAGCATGTATTTTAACGTTTGTAGTTTCATTTTAACATTTATGTTGTTCTTTTCAAAATTGAAATGTAGAAGTGAATTTACAGATCTACATTTTGTTTTCTTGTAGAAAAGTGCTTTTTACCTGTGCTGTTTCATTGATGTCAAATCATGTTTAAACATTACTCAAAAAAGCATGTATTTTATTGTTTGTAGTTTCATTTTAACATTTATGTTATTCTTTTCAAATTTGAAATGTAGAAGTGAATTTACAGATTTACATTTTGCTTTCTTGTGGAAAAGTACTTTTTACAAGTGCTGTTTCATAGATGTGAAACCATGTTTAAACATTTCTCAAAAAAGCATGTATTTTAATGTTTGTAGTTTCATTTTAACATTAATGTTATTCTTTTCAAAATTGAATATGTGGAAGTGAATTTATGCATCCTCATTTTGCTTTCTTTTAGAAAAGTACTTTTTACAAGTGCTGTTTCATAGATGTGAAATCATCTTTAAACATTTTCACAAAAAAGCATGTATTTTATTGTTTGTAGTTTCATTTTAACATTTATGTTATTATTTTCAAATTTGAAATGTAGAAGTGAATTTACAGATTTACATTTTGCTTTCTTGTGGAAAAGTACTTTTTACAAGTGCTGTTTCATAGATGTGAAAACATGTTTAAACATTTCTCAAAAAAGCATGTATTTTAATGTTTGTAGTTTCATTTTAACATTTATGTTGTTCTTTTCAAAATTGAAATGTAGAAGTGAATTTACAGATCTACATTTTGTTTTCTTGTAGAAAAGTGCTTTTTACCTGTGCTGTTTCATTGATGTCAAATCATGTTTAAACATTACTCAAAAAAGCATGTATTTTATGTTTGTAGTTTCATTTTAACATTTATGTTATTCTTTTCAAATTTGAAATGTAGAAGTGAATTTACAGATTTACATTTTGCTTTCTTGTGGAAAAGTACTTTTTACAAGTGCTGTTTCATAGATGTGAAACCATGTTTAAACATTTCTCAAAAAAGCATGTATTTTAATGTTTGTAGTTTCATTTTAACATTTATGTTGTTCTTTTCAAAATTGAAATGTAGAAGTGAATTTACAGATCTACATTTTGTTTTCTTGTAGAAAAGTGCTTTTTACCTGTGCTGTTTCATTGATGTGAAATCAGGTTTAAACATTACTCAAAAAAGCATGTATTTTAATGTTTGTAGTTTCATTTTAACATTTATGTTGTTCTTTTCAAAATTGAAATGTAGAAGTGAATTTACAGATCAACATTTTGTTTTCTTGTAGAAAAGTGCTTTTTACCTGTGCTGTTTCATTGATGTGAAATCATGTTTAAACATTACTCAAAAAAGCATGTATTTTAATATTTGTAGTTTCATTTTAACATTTATGTTATTCTTTTCAAATTTGAAATGTAGAAGTGAATTTACAGATTTACATTTTGCTTTCTTGTGGAAAAGTACCTTTTACGTGCTGTTTCATAGATGTGAAACCATGTTTAAACATTTCTCAAAAAAGCATGTATTTTAATGTTTGTAGTTACATTTTAACATTTATGTTGTTCTTTTCAAAATTGAATATGTGGAAGTGAATTTATGCATCCTCATTTTGCTTTCTTTTAGAAAAGTACTTTTTACAAGTGCTGTTTCATAGATGTGAAATCATCTTTAAATATTTCACAAAAAAGCATGTATTTTATTGTTTGTAGTTTCATTTTAACATTTATGTTATTATTTTCAAATTTGAAATGTAGAAGTGAATTTACAGATTGACATTTTGCTTTCTTGTGGAAAAGTACTTTTTACAAGTGCTGTTTCATAGATGTGAAAACATGTTTAAACATTTCTCAAAAAAGCATGTATTTTAATGTTTGTAGTTTCATTTTAACATTTATGTTGTTCTTTTCAAAATTGAAATGTAGAAGTGAATTTACAGATCAACATTTTGTTTTCTTGTAGAAAAGTGCTTTTTACCTGTGCTGTTTCATTGATGTGAAATCAGGTTTAAACATTACTCAAAAAAGCATGTATTTTAATGTTTGTAGTTTCATTTTAACATTTATGTTGTTCTTTTCAAAATTGAAATGTAGAAGTGAATTTACAGATCAACATTTTGTTTTCTTGTAGAAAAGTGCTTTTTACCTGTGCTGTTTCATTGATGTGAAATCATGTTTAAACATTACTCAAAAAAGCATGTATTTTAATATTTGTAGTTTCATTTTAACATTTATGTAGTTGTTTTCAAAATTGAAATGTAGGTGAATTTACAGATTTACATTTTGCTTTCTTGTGGAAAAGTACTTTTTACAAGTGCTGTTTCATAGATGTGAAACCATGTTTAAACATTTCTCAAAAAAGCATGTATTTTAATGTTTGTAGTTTCATTTTAACATTTATATTATTCTTTTCAAATTTGTAATGTAGAAGTGAATTTACAGATTTACATTTTGCTTTCTTGTGGAAAAGTACTTTTTACAAGTGCTGTTTCATAGATGTGAAACCATGTTTAAACATTTTTTCAAAAAAGCATGTATTTTAATGTTGGTAGTTTCATTTTAACATTTATGTTATTCTTTTCAAAATTGAAATGTTAGAAGTGAATTTACGCATCCTCATTTTGCTTTCTTTTAGAAAAGTACTTTTTACAAGTGCTGTTTCATAGATGTGAAACCATGTTTAAACATTTCTCAAAAAAGCATGTATTTTAACGTTTGTAGTTTCATTTTAACATTTATGTTGTTCTTTTCAAAATTGAAATGTAGAAGTGAATTTACAGATCAACATTTTGTTTTCTTGTAGAAAAGTGCTTTTTACCTGTGCTGTTTCATTGATGTGAAATCATGTTTAAACATTACTCAAAAAAGCATGTATTTTAATATTTGTAGTTTCATTTTAACATTTATGTAGTTGTTTTCAAAATTGAAATGTAGAAGTGAATTTACAGATTTACATTTTGCTTTCTTGTGGAAAAGTACTTTTTACAAGTGCTGTTTCATATATGTGAAACCATGTTTAAACATTTCTCAAAAAAGCATGTATTTTAATGTTTGTAGTTTCATTTTAACATTAATGTTATTCTTTTCAAAATTGAATATGTAGAAGTGAATTTATGCATCCTCATTTTGCTTTCTTTTAGAAAAGTACTTTTTACAAGTGCTGTTTCATAGATGTGAAATCATGTTTAAACATTTCTCAAAAAAGCATGTATTTTAATGTTTGTAGTTTCATTTTAACATTTATGTTATTCTTTTCAAATTTGAAATGTAGAAGTGAATTTACAGATTTACATTTTGCTTTCTTGTGGAAAAGTACCTTTTACGTGCTGTTTCATAGATGTGAAACCATGTTTAAACATTTCTCAAAAAAGCATGTATTTTAATGTTTGTAGTTACATTTTAACATTTATGTTGTTCTTTTCAAAATTGAATATGTGGAAGTGAATTTATGCATCCTCATTTTGCTTTCTTTTAGAAAAGTACTTTTTACAAGTGCTGTTTCATAGATGTGAAATCATCTTTAAATATTTCACAAAAAAGCATGTATTTTATTGTTTGTAGTTTCATTTTAACATTTATGTTATTATTTTCAAATTTGAAATGTAGAAGTGAATTTACAGATTGACATTTTGCTTTCTTGTGGAAAAGTACTTTTTACAAGTGCTGTTTCATAGATGTGAAAACATGTTTAAACATTTCTCAAAAAAGCATGTATTTTAATGTTTGTAGTTTCATTTTAACATTTATGTTGTTCTTTTCAAAATTGAAATGTAGAAGTGAATTTACAGATCAACATTTTGTTTTCTTGTAGAAAAGTGCTTTTTACCTGTGCTGTTTCATTGATGTGAAATCAGGTTTAAACATTACTCAAAAAAGCATGTATTTTAATGTTTGTAGTTTCATTTTAACATTTATGTTGTTCTTTTCAAAATTGAAATGTAGAAGTGAATTTACAGATCAACATTTTGTTTTCTTGTAGAAAAGTGCTTTTTACCTGTGCTGTTTCATTGATGTGAAATCATGTTTAAACATTTCACAAAAAAGCATGTATTTTATTGTTTGTAGTTTCATTTTAACATTTATGTTATTATTTTCAAATTTGAAATGTAGAAGTGAATATACAGATTTACATTTTGCTTTCTTGTGGAAAAGTACTTTTTGCAAGTGCTGTTCCATAGATGTGAAAACATGTTTAAACATTTCTCAAAAAAGCATGTATTTTAATGTTTGTAGTTTCATTTTAACATTTATGTTGTTCTTTTCAAAATTGAAATGTAGAAGTGAATTTACAGATCTACATTTTGTTTTCTTGTAGAAAAGTGCTTTTTACCTGTGCTGTTTCATTGATGTGAAATCAGGTTTAAACATTACTCAAAAAAGCATGTGTTTTAATGTTTGTAGTTTCATTTTAACATTTATGTTGTTCTTTTCAAAATTGAAATGTAGAAGTGAATTTACAGATCAACATTTTGTTTTCTTGTAGAAAAGTGCTTTTTACCTGTGCTGTTTCATTGATGTGAAATCATGTTTAAACATTACTCAAAAAAGCATGTATTTTAATATTTGTAGTTTCATTTTAACATTTATGTAGTTGTTTTCAAAATTGAAATGTAGGTGAATTTACAGATTTACATTTTGCTTTCTTGTGGAAAAGTACTTTTTACAAGTGCTGTTTCATAGATGTGAAACCATGTTTAAACATTTCTCAAAAAAGCATGTATTTTAATGTTTGTAGTTTCATTTTAACATTTATGTTGTTCTTTTCAAAATGAAATGAGAAGTGAATTTACAGATCTACATTTTGTTTTCTTGTAGAAAAGTGATTTTTACATGTGCTGTTTCATTGATGTGAAATCATGTTTAAACATTACTCAAAAAAGCATGTATTTTAATATTTGTAGTTTCATTTTAACATTTATGTAGTTGTTTTCAAAATTGAAATGTAGAAGTGAATTTACAGATTTACATTTTGCTTTCTTGTGGAAAAGTACTTTTTACAAGTGCTGTTTCATATATGTGAAACCATGTTTAAACATTTCTCAAAAAAGCATGTATTTTAATGTTTGTAGTTTCATTTTAACATTAATGTTATTCTTTTCAAAATTGAATATGTAGAAGTGAATTTATGCATCCTCATTTTGCTTTCTTTTAGAAAAGTACTTTTTACAAGTGCTGTTTCATAGATGTGAAATCATGTTTAAACATTTCTCAAAAAAGCATGTATTTTAATGTTTGTAGTTTCATTTTAACATTAATGTTATTCTTTTCAAAATTGAATATGTAGAAGTGAATTTATGCATCCTCATTTTGCTTTCTTTTAGAAAAGTACTTTTTACAAGTGCTGTTTCATAGATGTGAAATCATGTTTAAACATTTCTCAAAAAAGCATGTATTTTAATGTTTGTAGTTTCATTTTAACATTTATGTTATTCTTTTCAAATTTGAAATGTAGAAGTGAATTTACAGATTTACATTTTGCTTTCTTGTGGAAAAGTACTTTTTACGTGCTGTTTCATAGATGTGAAACCATGTTTAAACATTTCTCAAAAAAGCATGTATTTTAATGTTTGTAGTTACATTTTAACATTTATGTTGTTCTTTTCAAAATTGAAATGTAGAAGTGAATTTACAGATCTACATTTTGTTTTCTTGTAGAAAAGTGCTTTTTACCTGTGCTGTTTCATTGATGTGAAATCATGTTTAAACATTTCACAAAAAAGCATGTATTTTATTGTTTGTAGTTTCATTTTAACATTTATGTTATTATTTTCAAATTTGAAATGTAGAAGTGAATATACAGATTTACATTTTGCTTTCTTGTGGAAAAGTAGTTTTTGCAAGTGCTGTTTCATAGATGTGAAAACATGTTTAAACATTTCTCAAAAAAGCATGTATTTTAATGTTTGTAGTTTCATTTTAACATTTATGTTGTTCTTTTCAAAATTGAAATGTAGAAGTGAATTTACAGATCTACATTTTGTTTTCTTGTAGAAAAGTGCTTTTTACCTGTGCTGTTTCATTGATGTGAAATCAGGTTTAAACATTACTCAATAAAGCATGTGTTTTAATGTTTGTAGTTTCATTTTAACATTTATGTTGTTCTTTTCAAAATTGAAATGTAGAAGTGAATTTACAGATCAACATTTTGTTTTCTTGTAGAAAAGTGCTTTTTACCTGTGCTGTTTCATTGATGTGAAATCATGTTTAAACATTACTCAAAAAAGCATGTATTTTAATATTTGTAGTTTCATTTTAACATTTATGTAGTTGTTTTCAAAATTGAAATGTAGGTGAATTTACAGATTTACATTTTGCTTTCTTGTGGAAAAGTACTTTTTACAAGTGCTGTTTCATAGATGTGAAACCATGTTTAAACATTTCTCAAAAAAGCATGTATTTTAATGTTTGTAGTTTCATTTTAACATTTATGTTGTTCTTTTCAAAATGAAATGAGAAGTGAATTTACAGATCTACATTTTGTTTTCTTGTAGAAAAGTGCTTTTTACATGTGCTGTTTCATTGATGTGAAATCATGTTTAAATATTTCACAAAAAAGCATGTATTTTATTGTTTGTAGTTTCATTTTAACATTAATGTTATTATTTTCAAATTTGAAATGTAGAAGTGAATTTACAGATTTACATTTTGCTTTCTTGTGGAAAAGTACTTTTTACAAGTGCTGTTTCATAGATGTGAAAACATGTTTAAACATTTCTCAAAAAAGCATGTATTTTAATGTTTGTAGTTTCATTTTAACATTTATGTTGTTCTTTTCAAAATTGAAATGTAGAAGTGAATTTACAGATCTACATTTTTTTTTCTTTTAGAAAAGTGCTTTTTACCTGTGCTGTTTCATTGATGCCAAATCATGTTTAAACATTACTCAAAAAAGCATGTATTTTATTGTTTGTAGTTTCATTTTAACATTTATGTTATTCTTTTCAAATTTGTAATGTAGAAGTGAATTTACAGATTTACATTTTGCTTTCTTGTGGAAAAGTACTTTTTACAAGTGCTGTTTCAGAGATGTGAAACCATGTTTAAACATTTCTCAAAAAAGAATGTATTTTAATGTTTGTAGTTTCATTTTAACATTTATGTTATTCTTTTCAAATTTGAAATGTAGAAGTGAATTTACAGATTTACATTTTGCTTTCTTGTGGAAAAGTACTTTTTACAAGTGCTGTTTCATAGATGTGAAACCATGTTTAAACATTTCTCAAAAAAGCATGTATTTTAATGTTTGTAGTTTCATTTTAACATTTATGTTGTTCTTTTCAAAATTGAAATGTAGAAGTGAATTTACAGATCTACATTTTGTTTTCTTGTAGAAAAGTGCTTTTTACCTGTGCTGTTTCATTGATGCGAAATCATGTTTAAACATTTCACAAAAAAGCATGTATTTTATTGTTTGTAGTTTCATTTTAACATTTATGTTATTCTTTTCAAATTTGAAATGTAGAAGTGAATATACAGATTTACATTTTGCTTTCATGTGGAAAAGTACTTTTTACAAGTGCTGTTTCATAGATGTGAAACCATGTTTAAACATTTCTCAAAAAAGCATGTATTTTAACGTTTGTAGTTTCATTTTAACATTTATGTTGTTCTTTTCAAAATTGAAATGTAGAAGTGAATTTACAGATCTACATTTTGTTTTCTTGTAGAAAAGTGCTTTTTACCTGTGCTGTTTCATTGATGTCAAATCATGTTTAAACATTACTCAAAAAAGCATGTATTTTATTGTTTGTAGTTTCATTTTAACATTTATGTTATTCTTTTCAAATTTGAAATGTAGAAGTGAATTTACAGATTTACATTTTGCTTTCTTGTGGAAAAGTACTTTTTACAAGTGCTGTTTCATAGATGTGAAACCATGTTTAAACATTTCTCAAAAAAGCATGTATTTTAATGTTTGTAGTTTCATTTTAACATTAATGTTATTCTTTTCAAAATTGAATATGTGGAAGTGAATTTATGCATCCTCATTTTGCTTTCTTTTAGAAAAGTACTTTTTACAAGTGCTGTTTCATAGATGTGAAATCATCTTTAAACATTTTCACAAAAAAGCATGTATTTTATTGTTTGTAGTTTCATTTTAACATTTATGTTATTATTTTCAAATTTGAAATGTAGAAGTGAATTTACAGATTTACATTTTGCTTTCTTGTGGAAAAGTACTTTTTACAAGTGCTGTTTCATAGATGTGAAAACATGTTTAAACATTTCTCAAAAAAGCATGTATTTTAATGTTTGTAGTTTCATTTTAACATTTATGTTGTTCTTTTCAAAATTGAAATGTAGAAGTGAATTTACAGATCTACATTTTGTTTTCTTGTAGAAAAGTGCTTTTTACCTGTGCTGTTTCATTGATGTCAAATCATGTTTAAACATTACTCAAAAAAGCATGTATTTTATGTTTGTAGTTTCATTTTAACATTTATGTTATTCTTTTCAAATTTGAAATGTAGAAGTGAATTTACAGATTTACATTTTGCTTTCTTGTGGAAAAGTACTTTTTACAAGTGCTGTTTCATAGATGTGAAATCAGGTTTAAACATTACTCAAAAAAGCATGTATTTTAATGTTTGTAGTTTCATTTTAACATTTATGTTGTTCTTTTCAAAATTGAAATGTAGAAGTGAATTTACAGATCAACATTTTGTTTTCTTGTAGAAAAGTGCTTTTTACCTGTGCTGTTTCATTGATGTGAAATCATGTTTAAACATTACTCAAAAAAGCATGTATTTTAATATTTGTAGTTTCATTTTAACATTTATGTTATTCTTTTCAAATTTGAAATGTAGAAGTGAATTTACAGATTTACATTTTGCTTTCTTGTGGAAAAGTACCTTTTACGTGCTGTTTCATAGATGTGAAACCATGTTTAAACATTTCTCAAAAAAGCATGTATTTTAATGTTTGTAGTTACATTTTAACATTTATGTTGTTCTTTTCAAAATTGAATATGTGGAAGTGAATTTATGCATCCTCATTTTGCTTTCTTTTAGAAAAGTACTTTTTACAAGTGCTGTTTCATAGATGTGAAATCATCTTTAAATATTTCACAAAAAAGCATGTATTTTATTGTTTGTAGTTTCATTTTAACATTTATGTTATTATTTTCAAATTTGAAATGTAGAAGTGAATTTACAGATTGACATTTTGCTTTCTTGTGGAAAAGTACTTTTTACAAGTGCTGTTTCATAGATGTGAAAACATGTTTAAACATTTCTCAAAAAAGCATGTATTTTAATGTTTGTAGTTTCATTTTAACATTTATGTTGTTCTTTTCAAAATTGAAATGTAGAAGTGAATTTACAGATCAACATTTTGTTTTCTTGTAGAAAAGTGCTTTTTACCTGTGCTGTTTCATTGATGTGAAATCAGGTTTAAACATTACTCAAAAAAGCATGTATTTTAATGTTTGTAGTTTCATTTTAACATTTATGTTGTTCTTTTCAAAATTGAAATGTAGAAGTGAATTTACAGATCAACATTTTGTTTTCTTGTAGAAAAGTGCTTTTTACCTGTGCTGTTTCATTGATGTGAAATCATGTTTAAACATTACTCAAAAAAGCATGTATTTTAATATTTGTAGTTTCATTTTAACATTTATGTAGTTGTTTTCAAAATTGAAATGTAGGTGAATTTACAGATTTACATTTTGCTTTCTTGTGGAAAAGTACTTTTTACAAGTGCTGTTTCATAGATGTGAAACCATGTTTAAACATTTCTCAAAAAAGCATGTATTTTAATGTTTGTAGTTTCATTTTAACATTTATATTATTCTTTTCAAATTTGTAATGTAGAAGTGAATTTACAGATTTACATTTTGCTTTCTTGTGGAAAAGTACTTTTTACAAGTGCTGTTTCATAGATGTGAAACCATGTTTAAACATTTTTTCAAAAAAGCATGTATTTTAATGTTGGTAGTTTCATTTTAACATTTATGTTATTCTTTTCAAAATTGAAATGTTAGAAGTGAATTTACGCATCCTCATTTTGCTTTCTTTTAGAAAAGTACTTTTTACAAGTGCTGTTTCATAGATGTGAAACCATGTTTAAACATTTCTCAAAAAAGCATGTATTTTAACGTTTGTAGTTTCATTTTAACATTTATGTTGTTCTTTTCAAAATTGAAATGTAGAAGTGAATTTACAGATCAACATTTTGTTTTCTTGTAGAAAAGTGTTTTTTACCTGTGCTGTTTCATTGATGTGAAATCATGTTTAAACATTACTCAAAAAAGCATGTATTTTAATATTTGTAGTTTCATTTTAACATTTATGTAGTTGTTTTCAAAATTGAAATGTAGAAGTGAATTTACAGATTTACATTTTGCTTTCTTGTGGAAAAGTACTTTTTACAAGTGCTGTTTCATATATGTGAAACCATGTTTAAACATTTCTCAAAAAAGCATGTATTTTAATGTTTGTAGTTTCATTTTAACATTAATGTTATTCTTTTCAAAATTGAATATGTAGAAGTGAATTTATGCATCCTCATTTTGCTTTCTTTTAGAAAAGTACTTTTTACAAGTGCTGTTTCATAGATGTGAAATCATGTTTAAACATTTCTCAAAAAAGCATGTATTTTAATGTTTGTAGTTTCATTTTAACATTTATGTTATTCTTTTCAAATTTGAAATGTAGAAGTGAATTTACAGATTTACATTTTGCTTTCTTGTGGAAAAGTACCTTTTACGTGCTGTTTCATAGATGTGAAACCATGTTTAAACATTTCTCAAAAAAGCATGTATTTTAATGTTTGTAGTTACATTTTAACATTTATGTTGTTCTTTTCAAAATTGAATATGTGGAAGTGAATTTATGCATCCTCATTTTGCTTTCTTTTAGAAAAGTACTTTTTACAAGTGCTGTTTCATAGATGTGAAATCATCTTTAAATATTTCACAAAAAAGCATGTATTTTATTGTTTGTAGTTTCATTTTAACATTTATGTTATTATTTTCAAATTTGAAATGTAGAAGTGAATTTACAGATTGACATTTTGCTTTCTTGTGGAAAAGTACTTTTTACAAGTGCTGTTTCATAGATGTGAAAACATGTTTAAACATTTCTCAAAAAAGCATGTATTTTAATGTTTGTAGTTTCATTTTAACATTTATGTTGTTCTTTTCAAAATTGAAATGTAGAAGTGAATTTACAGATCAACATTTTGTTTTCTTGTAGAAAAGTGCTTTTTACCTGTGCTGTTTCATTGATGTGAAATCAGGTTTAAACATTACTCAAAAAAGCATGTATTTTAATGTTTGTAGTTTCATTTTAACATTTATGTTGTTCTTTTCAAAATTGAAATGTAGAAGTGAATTTACAGATCAACATTTTGTTTTCTTGTAGAAAAGTGCTTTTTACCTGTGCTGTTTCATTGATGTGAAATCATGTTTAAACATTTCACAAAAAAGCATGTATTTTATTGTTTGTAGTTTCATTTTAACATTTATGTTATTATTTTCAAATTTGAAATGTAGAAGTGAATATACAGATTTACATTTTGCTTTCTTGTGGAAAAGTACTTTTTGCAAGTGCTGTTCCATAGATGTGAAAACATGTTTAAACATTTCTCAAAAAAGCATGTATTTTAATGTTTGTAGTTTCATTTTAACATTTATGTTGTTCTTTTCAAAATTGAAATGTAGAAGTGAATTTACAGATCTACATTTTGTTTTCTTGTAGAAAAGTGCTTTTTACCTGTGCTGTTTCATTGATGTGAAATCAGGTTTAAACATTACTCAAAAAAGCATGTGTTTTAATGTTTGTAGTTTCATTTTAACATTTATGTTGTTCTTTTCAAAATTGAAATGTAGAAGTGAATTTACAGATCAACATTTTGTTTTCTTGTAGAAAAGTGCTTTTTACCTGTGCTGTTTCATTGATGTGAAATCATGTTTAAACATTACTCAAAAAAGCATGTATTTTAATATTTGTAGTTTCATTTTAACATTTATGTAGTTGTTTTCAAAATTGAAATGTAGGTGAATTTACAGATTTACATTTTGCTTTCTTGTGGAAAAGTACTTTTTACAAGTGCTGTTTCATAGATGTGAAACCATGTTTAAACATTTCTCAAAAAAGCATGTATTTTAATGTTTGTAGTTTCATTTTAACATTTATGTTGTTCTTTTCAAAATGAAATGAGAAGTGAATTTACAGATCTACATTTTGTTTTCTTGTAGAAAAGTGATTTTTACATGTGCTGTTTCATTGATGTGAAATCATGTTTAAACATTACTCAAAAAAGCATGTATTTTAATATTTGTAGTTTCATTTTAACATTTATGTAGTTGTTTTCAAAATTGAAATGTAGAAGTGAATTTACAGATTTACATTTTGCTTTCTTGTGGAAAAGTACTTTTTACAAGTGCTGTTTCATATATGTGAAACCATGTTTAAACATTTCTCAAAAAAGCATGTATTTTAATGTTTGTAGTTTCATTTTAACATTAATGTTATTCTTTTCAAAATTGAATATGTAGAAGTGAATTTATGCATCCTCATTTTGCTTTCTTTTAGAAAAGTACTTTTTACAAGTGCTGTTTCATAGATGTGAAATCATGTTTAAACATTTCTCAAAAAAGCATGTATTTTAATGTTTGTAGTTTCATTTTAACATTAATGTTATTCTTTTCAAAATTGAATATGTAGAAGTGAATTTATGCATCCTCATTTTGCTTTCTTTTAGAAAAGTACTTTTTACAAGTGCTGTTTCATAGATGTGAAATCATGTTTAAACATTTCTCAAAAAAGCATGTATTTTAATGTTTGTAGTTTCATTTTAACATTTATGTTATTCTTTTCAAATTTGAAATGTAGAAGTGAATTTACAGATTTACATTTTGCTTTCTTGTGGAAAAGTACTTTTTACGTGCTGTTTCATAGATGTGAAACCATGTTTAAACATTTCTCAAAAAAGCATGTATTTTAATGTTTGTAGTTACATTTTAACATTTATGTTGTTCTTTTCAAAATTGAAATGTAGAAGTGAATTTACAGATCTACATTTTGTTTTCTTGTAGAAAAGTGCTTTTTACCTGTGCTGTTTCATTGATGTGAAATCATGTTTAAACATTTCACAAAAAAGCATGTATTTTATTGTTTGTAGTTTCATTTTAACATTTATGTTATTATTTTCAAATTTGAAATGTAGAAGTGAATATACAGATTTACATTTTGCTTTCTTGTGGAAAAGTAGTTTTTGCAAGTGCTGTTTCATAGATGTGAAAACATGTTTAAACATTTCTCAAAAAAGCATGTATTTTAATGTTTGTAGTTTCATTTTAACATTTATGTTGTTCTTTTCAAAATTGAAATGTAGAAGTGAATTTACAGATCTACATTTTGTTTTCTTGTAGAAAAGTGCTTTTTACCTGTGCTGTTTCATTGATGTGAAATCAGGTTTAAACATTACTCAATAAAGCATGTGTTTTAATGTTTGTAGTTTCATTTTAACATTTATGTTGTTCTTTTCAAAATTGAAATGTAGAAGTGAATTTACAGATCAACATTTTGTTTTCTTGTAGAAAAGTGCTTTTTACCTGTGCTGTTTCATTGATGTGAAATCATGTTTAAACATTACTCAAAAAAGCATGTATTTTAATATTTGTAGTTTCATTTTAACATTTATGTAGTTGTTTTCAAAATTGAAATGTAGGTGAATTTACAGATTTACATTTTGCTTTCTTGTGGAAAAGTACTTTTTACAAGTGCTGTTTCATAGATGTGAAACCATGTTTAAACATTTCTCAAAAAAGCATGTATTTTAATGTTTGTAGTTTCATTTTAACATTTATGTTGTTCTTTTCAAAATGAAATGAGAAGTGAATTTACAGATCTACATTTTGTTTTCTTGTAGAAAAGTGCTTTTTACATGTGCTGTTTCATTGATGTGAAATCATGTTTAAATATTTCACAAAAAAGCATGTATTTTATTGTTTGTAGTTTCATTTTAACATTAATGTTATTATTTTCAAATTTGAAATGTAGAAGTGAATTTACAGATTTACATTTTGCTTTCTTGTGGAAAAGTACTTTTTACAAGTGCTGTTTCATAGATGTGAAAACATGTTTAAACATTTCTCAAAAAAGCATGTATTTTAATGTTTGTAGTTTCATTTTAACATTTATGTTGTTCTTTTCAAAATTGAAATGTAGAAGTGAATTTACAGATCTACATTTTTTTTCTTGTAGAAAAGTGCTTTTTACCTGTGCTGTTTCATTGATGCCAAATCATGTTTAAACATTACTCAAAAAAGCATGTATTTTATTGTTTGTAGTTTCATTTTAACATTTATGTTATTCTTTTCAAATTTGTAATGTAGAAGTGAATTTACAGATTTACATTTTGCTTTCTTGTGGAAAAGTACTTTTTACAAGTGCTGTTTCAGAGATGTGAAACCATGTTTAAACATTTCTCAAAAAAGAATGTATTTTAATGTTTGTAGTTTCATTTTAACATTTATGTTATTCTTTTCAAATTTGAAATGTAGAAGTGAATTTACAGATTTACATTTTGCTTTCTTGTGGAAAAGTACTTTTTACAAGTGCTGTTTCATAGATGTGAAACCATGTTTAAACATTTCTCAAAAAAGCATGTATTTTAATGTTTGTAGTTTCATTTTAACATTTATGTTGTTCTTTTCAAAATTGAAATGTAGAAGTGAATTTACAGATCTACATTTTGTTTTCTTGTAGAAAAGTGCTTTTTACCTGTGCTGTTTCATTGATGCGAAATCATGTTTAAACATTTCACAAAAAAGCATGTATTTTATTGTTTGTAGTTTCATTTTAACATTTATGTTATTCTTTTCAAATTTGAAATGTAGAAGTGAATATACAGATTTACATTTTGCTTTCATGTGGAAAAGTACTTTTTACAAGTGCTGTTTCATAGATGTGAAACCATGTTTAAACATTTCTCAAAAAAGCATGTATTTTAACGTTTGTAGTTTCATTTTAACATTTATGTTGTTCTTTTCAAAATTGAAATGTAGAAGTGAATTTACAGATCTACATTTTGTTTTCTTGTAGAAAAGTGCTTTTTACCTGTGCTGTTTCATTGATGTCAAATCATGTTTAAACATTACTCAAAAAAGCATGTATTTTATTGTTTGTAGTTTCATTTTAACATTTATGTTATTCTTTTCAAATTTGAAATGTAGAAGTGAATTTACAGATTTACATTTTGCTTTCTTGTGGAAAAGTACTTTTTACAAGTGCTGTTTCATAGATGTGAAACCATGTTTAAACATTTCTCAAAAAAGCATGTATTTTAATGTTTGTAGTTTCATTTTAACATTAATGTTATTCTTTTCAAAATTGAATATGTGGAAGTGAATTTATGCATCCTCATTTTGCTTTCTTTTAGAAAAGTACTTTTTACAAGTGCTGTTTCATAGATGTGAAATCATCTTTAAACATTTTCACAAAAAAGCATGTATTTTATTGTTTGTAGTTTCATTTTAACATTTATGTTATTATTTTCAAATTTGAAATGTAGAAGTGAATTTACAGATTTACATTTTGCTTTCTTGTGGAAAAGTACTTTTTACAAGTGCTGTTTCATAGATGTGAAAACATGTTTAAACATTTCTCAAAAAAGCATGTATTTTAATGTTTGTAGTTTCATTTTAACATTTATGTTGTTCTTTTCAAAATTGAAATGTAGAAGTGAATTTACAGATCTACATTTTGTTTTCTTGTAGAAAAGTGCTTTTTACCTGTGCTGTTTCATTGATGTCAAATCATGTTTAAACATTACTCAAAAAAGCATGTATTTTATGTTTGTAGTTTCATTTTAACATTTATGTTATTCTTTTCAAATTTGAAATGTAGAAGTGAATTTACAGATTTACATTTTGCTTTCTTGTGGAAAAGTACTTTTTACAAGTGCTGTTTCATAGATGTGAAACCATGTTTAAACATTTCTCAAAAAAGCATGTATTTTAATGTTTGTAGTTTCATTTTAACATTTATGTTGTTCTTTTCAAAATTGAAATGTAGAAGTGAATTTACAGATCTACATTTTGTTTTCTTGTAGAAAAGTGCTTTTTACCTGTGCTGTTTCATTGATGTGAAATCAGGTTTAAACATTACTCAAAAAAGCATGTATTTTAATGTTTGTAGTTTCATTTTAACATTTATGTTGTTCTTTTCAAAATTGAAATGTAGAAGTGAATTTACAGATCAACATTTTGTTTTCTTGTAGAAAAGTGCTTTTTACCTGTGCTGTTTCATTGATGTGAAATCATGTTTAAACATTACTCAAAAAAGCATGTATTTTAATATTTGTAGTTTCATTTTAACATTTATGTTATTCTTTTCAAATTTGAAATGTAGAAGTGAATTTACAGATTTACATTTTGCTTTCTTGTGGAAAAGTACCTTTTACGTGCTGTTTCATAGATGTGAAACCATGTTTAAACATTTCTCAAAAAAGCATGTATTTTAATGTTTGTAGTTACATTTTAACATTTATGTTGTTCTTTTCAAAATTGAATATGTGGAAGTGAATTTATGCATCCTCATTTTGCTTTCTTTTAGAAAAGTACTTTTTACAAGTGCTGTTTCATAGATGTGAAATCATCTTTAAATATTTCACAAAAAAGCATGTATTTTATTGTTTGTAGTTTCATTTTAACATTTATGTTATTATTTTCAAATTTGAAATGTAGAAGTGAATTTACAGATTGACATTTTGCTTTCTTGTGGAAAAGTACTTTTTACAAGTGCTGTTTCATAGATGTGAAAACATGTTTAAACATTTCTCAAAAAAGCATGTATTTTAATGTTTGTAGTTTCATTTTAACATTTATGTTGTTCTTTTCAAAATTGAAATGTAGAAGTGAATTTACAGATCAACATTTTGTTTTCTTGTAGAAAAGTGCTTTTTACCTGTGCTGTTTCATTGATGTGAAATCAGGTTTAAACATTACTCAAAAAAGCATGTATTTTAATGTTTGTAGTTTCATTTTAACATTTATGTTGTTCTTTTCAAAATTGAAATGTAGAAGTGAATTTACAGATCAACATTTTGTTTTCTTGTAGAAAAGTGCTTTTTACCTGTGCTGTTTCATTGATGTGAAATCATGTTTAAACATTACTCAAAAAAGCATGTATTTTAATATTTGTAGTTTCATTTTAACATTTATGTAGTTGTTTTCAAAATTGAAATGTAGGTGAATTTACAGATTTACATTTTGCTTTCTTGTGGAAAAGTACTTTTTACAAGTGCTGTTTCATAGATGTGAAACCATGTTTAAACATTTCTCAAAAAAGCATGTATTTTAATGTTTGTAGTTTCATTTTAACATTTATATTATTCTTTTCAAATTTGTAATGTAGAAGTGAATTTACAGATTTACATTTTGCTTTCTTGTGGAAAAGTACTTTTTACAAGTGCTGTTTCATAGATGTGAAACCATGTTTAAACATTTTTTCAAAAAAGCATGTATTTTAATGTTGGTAGTTTCATTTTAACATTTATGTTATTCTTTTCAAAATTGAAATGTTAGAAGTGAATTTACGCATCCTCATTTTGCTTTCTTTTAGAAAAGTACTTTTTACAAGTGCTGTTTCATAGATGTGAAACCATGTTTAAACATTTCTCAAAAAAGCATGTATTTTAACGTTTGTAGTTTCATTTTAACATTTATGTTGTTCTTTTCAAAATTGAAATGTAGAAGTGAATTTACAGATCAACATTTTGTTTTCTTGTAGAAAAGTGCTTTTTACCTGTGCTGTTTCATTGATGTGAAATCATGTTTAAACATTACTCAAAAAAGCATGTATTTTAATATTTGTAGTTTCATTTTAACATTTATGTAGTTGTTTTCAAAATTGAAATGTAGAAGTGAATTTACAGATTTACATTTTGCTTTCTTGTGGAAAAGTACTTTTTACAAGTGCTGTTTCATATATGTGAAACCATGTTTAAACATTTCTCAAAAAAGCATGTATTTTAATGTTTGTAGTTTCATTTTAACATTAATGTTATTCTTTTCAAAATTGAATATGTAGAAGTGAATTTATGCATCCTCATTTTGCTTTCTTTTAGAAAAGTACTTTTTACAAGTGCTGTTTCATAGATGTGAAATCATGTTTAAACATTTCTCAAAAAAGCATGTATTTTAATGTTTGTAGTTTCATTTTAACATTTATGTTATTCTTTTCAAATTTGAAATGTAGAAGTGAATTTACAGATTTACATTTTGCTTTCTTGTGGAAAAGTACCTTTTACGTGCTGTTTCATAGATGTGAAACCATGTTTAAACATTTCTCAAAAAAGCATGTATTTTAATGTTTGTAGTTACATTTTAACATTTATGTTGTTCTTTTCAAAATTGAATATGTGGAAGTGAATTTATGCATCCTCATTTTGCTTTCTTTTAGAAAAGTACTTTTTACAAGTGCTGTTTCATAGATGTGAAATCATCTTTAAATATTTCACAAAAAAGCATGTATTTTATTGTTTGTAGTTTCATTTTAACATTTATGTTATTATTTTCAAATTTGAAATGTAGAAGTGAATTTACAGATTGACATTTTGCTTTCTTGTGGAAAAGTACTTTTTACAAGTGCTGTTTCATAGATGTGAAAACATGTTTAAACATTTCTCAAAAAAGCATGTATTTTAATGTTTGTAGTTTCATTTTAACATTTATGTTGTTCTTTTCAAAATTGAAATGTAGAAGTGAATTTACAGATCAACATTTTGTTTTCTTGTAGAAAAGTGCTTTTTACCTGTGCTGTTTCATTGATGTGAAATCAGGTTTAAACATTACTCAAAAAAGCATGTATTTTAATGTTTGTAGTTTCATTTTAACATTTATGTTGTTCTTTTCAAAATTGAAATGTAGAAGTGAATTTACAGATCAACATTTTGTTTTCTTGTAGAAAAGTGCTTTTTACCTGTGCTGTTTCATTGATGTGAAATCATGTTTAAACATTACTCAAAAAAGCATGTATTTTAATATTTGTAGTTTCATTTTAACATTTATGTAGTTGTTTTCAAAATTGAAATGTAGGTGAATTTACAGATTTACATTTTGCTTTCTTGTGGAAAAGTACTTTTTACAAGTGCTGTTTCATAGATGTGAAACCATGTTTAAACATTTCTCAAAAAAGCATGTATTTTAATGTTTGTAGTTTCATTTTAACATTTATGTTGTTCTTTTCAAAATTGAAATGTAGAAGTGAATTTACAGATCTACATTTTGTTTTCTTGTAGAAAAGTGCTTTTTACCTGTGCTGTTTCATTGATGTCAAATCATGTTTAAACATTACTCAAAAAAGCATGTATTTTATGTTTGTAGTTTCATTTTAACATTTATGTTATTCTTTTCAAATTTGAAATGTAGAAGTGAATTTACAGATTTACATTTTGCTTTCTTGTGGAAAAGTACTTTTTACAAGTGCTGTTTCATAGATGTGAAACCATGTTTAAACATTTCTCAAAAAAGCATGTATTTTAATGTTTGTAGTTTCATTTTAACATTTATGTTGTTCTTTTCAAAATTGAAATGTAGAAGTGAATTTACAGATCTACATTTTGTTTTCTTGTAGAAAAGTGCTTTTTACCTGTGCTGTTTCATTGATGTGAAATCAGGTTTAAACATTACTCAAAAAAGCATGTATTTTAATGTTTGTAGTTTCATTTTAACATTTATGTTGTTCTTTTCAAAATTGAAATGTAGAAGTGAATTTACAGATCAACATTTTGTTTTCTTGTAGAAAAGTGCTTTTTACCTGTGCTGTTTCATTGATGTGAAATCATGTTTAAACATTACTCAAAAAAGCATGTATTTTAATATTTGTAGTTTCATTTTAACATTTATGTAGTTGTTTTCAAAATTGAAATGTAGAAGTGAATTTACAGATTTACATTTTGCTTTCTTGTGGAAAAGTACTTTTTACAAGTGCTGTTTCATATATGTGAAACCATGTTTAAACATTTCTCAAAAAAGCATGTATTTTAATGTTTGTAGTTTCATTTTAACATTAATGTTATTCTTTTCAAAATTGAATATGTAGAAGTGAATTTATGCATCCTCATTTTGCTTTCTTTTAGAAAAGTACTTTTTACAAGTGCTGTTTCATAGATGTGAAATCATCTTTAAATATTTCACAAAAAAGCATGTATTTTATTGTTTGTAGTTTCATTTTAACATTTATGTTATTATTTTCAAATTTGAAATGTAGAAGTGAATTTACAGATTTACATTTTGCTTTCTTGTGGAAAAGTACTTTTTACAAGTGCTGTTTCATAGATGTGAAACCATGTTTAAACATTTCTCAAAAAAGCATGTATTTTAATGTTTGTAGTTACATTTTAACATTTATGTTGTTCTTTTCAAAATTGAAATGTAGAAGTGAATTTACAGATCTACATTTTGTTTTCTTGTAGAAAAGTGCTTTTTACCTGTGCTGTTTCATTGATGTGAAATCATGTTTAAACATTTCACAAAAAAGCATGTATTTTATTGTTTGTAGTTTCATTTTAACATTTATGTTATTATTTTCAAATTTGAAATGTAGAAGTGAATATACAGATTTACATTTTGCTTTCTTGTGGAAAAGTACTTTTTGCAAGTGCTGTTTCATAGATGTGAAAACATGTTTAAACATTTCTCAAAAAAGCATGTATTTTAATGTTTGTAGTTTCATTTTAACATTTATGTTGTTCTTTTCAAAATTGAAATGTAGAAGTGAATTTACAGATCTACATTTTGTTTTCTTGTAGAAAAGTGCTTTTTACCTGTGCTGTTTCATTGATGTGAAATCAGGTTTAAACATTACTCAAAAAAGCATGTGTTTTAATGTTTGTAGTTTCATTTTAACATTTATGTTGTTCTTTTCAAAATTGAAATGTAGAAGTGAATTTACAGATCAACATTTTGTTTTCTTGTAGAAAAGTGCTTTTTACCTGTGCTGTTTCATTGATGTGAAATCATGTTTAAACATTACTCAAAAAAGCATGTATTTTAATATTTGTAGTTTCATTTTAACATTTATGTAGTTGTTTTCAAAATTGAAATGTAGGTGAATTTACAGATTTACATTTTGCTTTCTTGTGGAAAAGTACTTTTTACAAGTGCTGTTTCATAGATGTGAAACCATGTTTAAACATTTCTCAAAAAAGCATGTATTTTAATGTTTGTAGTTTCATTTTAACATTTATGTTGTTCTTTTCAAAATGAAATGAGAAGTGAATTTACAGATCTACATTTTGTTTTCTTGTAGAAAAGTGCTTTTTACATGTGCTGTTTCATTGATGTGAAATCATGTTTAAATATTTCACAAAAAAGCATGTATTTTATTGTTTGTAGTTTCATTTTAACATTAATGTTATTATTTTCAAATTTGAAATGTAGAAGTGAATTTACAGATTTACATTTTGCTTTCTTGTGGAAAAGTACTTTTTACAAGTGCTGTTTCATAGATGTGAAACCATGTTTAAACATTTCTCAAAAAAGCATGTATTTTAATGTTTGTAGTTTCATTTTAACATTTATGTTGTTCTTTTCAAAATTGAAATGTAGAAGTGAATTTACAGATCTACATTTTGTTTTCTTGTAGAAAAGTGCTTTTTACCTGTGCTGTTTCATTGATGCCAAATCATGTTTAAACATTACTCAAAAAAGCATGTATTTTATTGTTTGTAGTTTCATTTTAACATTTATGTTATTCTTTTCAAATTTGTAATGTAGAAGTGAATTTACAGATTTACATTTTGCTTTCTTGTGGAAAAGTACTTTTTACAAGTGCTGTTTCATAGATGTGAAACCATGTTTAAACATTTTTTCAAAAAAGCATGTATTTTAATGTTTGTAGTTTCATTTTAACATTTATGTTATTCTTTTCAAAATTGAAATGTTAGAAGTGAATTTACGCATCCTCATTTTGCTTTCTTTTAGAAAAGTACTTTTCACAAGTGCTGTTTCATTGATGTGAAATCATGTTTAAATATATCACAAAAAAGCATGTATTTTATTGTTTGTAGTTTCATTTTAACATTTATGTTATTATTTTCAAATTTGAAATGTAGAACTGAATTTACAGATTTACATTTTGCTTTCATGTGGAAAAGTACTTTTTACAAGTGCTGTTTCATAGATGGGAAACCATGTTTAAACATTTCTCAAAAAAGCATGTATTTTAACGTTTGTAGTTTCATTTTAACATTTATGTTGTTCTTTTCAAAATTGAAATGTAGAAGTGAATTTACAGATCTACATTTTGTTTTCTTGTAGAAAAGTGCTTTTTACCTGTGCTGTTTCATTGATGTCAAATCATGTTTAAACATTACTCAAAAAAGCATGTATTTTATTGTTTGTAGTTTCATTTTAACATTTATGTTATTCTTTTCAAATTTGAAATGTAGAAGTGAATTTACAGATTTACATTTTGCTTTCTTGTGGAAAAGTACTTTTTACAAGTGCTGTTTCATAGATGTGAAACCATGTTTAAACATTTCTCAAAAAAGCATGTATTTTAATGTTTGTAGTTTCATTTTAACATTAATGTTATTCTTTTCAAAATTGAATATGTGGAAGTGAATTTATGCATCCTCATTTTGCTTTCTTTTAGAAAAGTACTTTTTACAAGTGCTGTTTCATAGATGTGAAATCATCTTTAAATATTTCACAAAAAAGATGTATTTTATTGTTTGTAGTTTCATTTTAACATTTATGTTATTATTTTCAAATTTGAAATGTAGAAGTGAATTTACAGATTTACATTTTGCTTTCTTGTGGAAAAGTACTTTTTACAAGTGCTGTTTCATAGATGTGAAAACATGTTTAAACATTTCTCAAAAAAGCATGTATTTTAATGTTTGTAGTTTCATTTTAACATTTATGTTGTTCTTTTCAAAATTGAAATGTAGAAGTGAATTTACAGATCTACATTTTGTTTTCTTGTAGAAAAGTGCTTTTTACCTGTGCTGTTTCATTGATGTCAAATCATGTTTAAACATTACTCAAAAAAGCATGTATTTTATGTTTGTAGTTTCATTTTAACATTTATGTTATTCTTTTCAAATTTGAAATGTAGAAGTGAATTTACAGATTTACATTTTGCTTTCTTGTGGAAAAGTACTTTTTACAAGTGCTGTTTCATAGATGTGAAACCATGTTTAAACATTTCTCAAAAAAGCATGTATTTTAATGTTTGTAGTTTCATTTTAACATTTATGTTGTTCTTTTCAAAATTGAAATGTAGAAGTGAATTTACAGATCTACATTTTGTTTTCTTGTAGAAAAGTGCTTTTTACCTGTGCTGTTTTCATTGATGTGAAATCAGGTTTAAACATTACTCAAAAAAGCATGTATTTTAATGTTTGTAGTTTCATTTTAACATTTATGTAGCTGTTTTCAAAATTGAAATGTAGAAGTGAATTTACAGATTTACATTTTGCTTTCTTGTGGAAAAGTACTTTTTACAAGTGCTGTTTCATAGATGTGAAACCATGTTTAAACATTTCTCAAAAAAGCATGTATTTTAATGTTTGTAGTTTCATTTTAACATTTATGTTGTTCTTTTCAAAATTGAAATGTAGAAGTGAATTTACAGATCAACATTTTGTTTTCTTGTAGAAAAGTGCTTTTTACCTGTGCTGTTTCATTGATGTGAAATCATGTTTAAACATTACTCAAAAAAGCATGTATTTTAATATTTGTAGTTTCATTTTAACATTTATGTAGTTGTTTTCAAAATTGAAATGTAGAAGTGAATTTACAGATTTACATTTTGCTTTCTTGTGGAAAAGTACTTTTTACAAGTGCTGTTTCATATATGTGAAACCATGTTTAAACATTTCTCAAAAAAGCATGTATTTTAATGTTTGTAGTTTCATTTTAACATTAATGTTATTCTTTTCAAAATTGAATATGTAGAAGTGAATTTATGCATCCTCATTTTGCTTTCTTTTAGAAAAGTACTTTTTACAAGTGCTGTTTCATAGATGTGAAATCATGTTTAAACATTTCTCAAAAAAGCATGTATTTTAATGTTTGTAGTTTCATTTTAACATTAATGTTATTCTTTTCAAAATTGAATATGTAGAAGTGAATTTATGCATCCTCATTTTGCTTTCTTTTAGAAAAGTACTTTTTACAAGTGCTGTTTCATAGATGTGAAATCATGTTTAAACATTTCTCAAAAAAGCATGTATTTTAATGTTTGTAGTTTCATTTTAACATTTATGTTATTCTTTTCAAATTTGAAATGTAGAAGTGAATTTACAGATTTACATTTTGCTTTCTTGTGGAAAAGTACTTTTTACGTGCTGTTTCATAGATGTGAAACCATGTTTAAACATTTCTCAAAAAAGCATGTATTTTAATGTTTGTAGTTACATTTTAACATTTATGTTGTTCTTTTCAAAATTGAAATGTAGAAGTGAATTTACAGATCAACATTTTGTTTTCTTGTAGAAAAGTGCTTTTTACCTGTGCTGTTTCATTGATGTGAAATCATGTTTAAACATTTCACAAAAAAGCATGTATTTTATTGTTTGTAGTTTCATTTTAACATTTATGTTATTATTTTCAAATTTGAAATGTAGAAGTGAATATACAGATTTACATTTTGCTTTCTTGTGGAAAAGTACTTTTTGCAAGTGCTGTTCCATAGATGTGAAAACATGTTTAAACATTTCTCAAAAAAGCATGTATTTTAATGTTTGTAGTTTCATTTTAACATTTATGTTGTTCTTTTCAAAATTGAAATGTAGAAGTGAATTTACAGATCTACATTTTGTTTTCTTGTAGAAAAGTGCTTTTTACCTGTGCTGTTTCATTGATGTGAAATCATGTTTAAACATTTCACAAAAAAGCATGTATTTTATTGTTTGTAGTTTCATTTTAACATTTATGTTATTATTTTCAAATTTGAAATGTAGAAGTGAATATACAGATTTACATTTTGCTTTCTTGTGGAAAAGTACTTTTTGCAAGTGCTGTTTCATAGATGTGAAAACATGTTTAAACATTTCTCAAAAAAGCATGTATTTTAATGTTTGTAGTTTCATTTTAACATTTATGTTGTTCTTTTCAAAATTGAAATGTAGAAGTGAATTTACAGATCTACATTTTGTTTTCTTGTAGAAAAGTGCTTTTTACCTGTGCTGTTTCATTGATGTGAAATCAGGTTTAAACATTACTCAAAAAAGCATGTGTTTTAATGTTTGTAGTTTCATTTTAACATTTATGTTGTTCTTTTCAAAATTGAAATGTAGAAGTGAATTTACAGATCAACATTTTGTTTTCTTGTAGAAAAGTGCTTTTTACCTGTGCTGTTTCATTGATGTGAAATCATGTTTAAACATTACTCAAAAAAGCATGTATTTTAATATTTGTAGTTTCATTTTAACATTTATGTAGTTGTTTTCAAAATTGAAATGTAGGTGAATTTACAGATTTACATTTTGCTTTCTTGTGGAAAAGTACTTTTTACAAGTGCTGTTTCATAGATGTGAAACCATGTTTAAACATTTCTCAAAAAAGCATGTATTTTAATGTTTGTAGTTTCATTTTAACATTTATGTTGTTCTTTTCAAAATGAAATGAGAAGTGAATTTACAGATCTACATTTTGTTTTCTTGTAGAAAAGTGCTTTTTACATGTGCTGTTTCATTGATGTGAAATCATGTTTAAATATTTCACAAAAAAGCATGTATTTTATTGTTTGTAGTTTCATTTTAACATTAATGTTATTATTTTCAAATTTGAAATGTAGAAGTGAATTTACAGATTTACATTTTGCTTTCTTGTGGAAAAGTACTTTTTACAAGTGCTGTTTCATAGATGTGAAACCATGTTTAAACATTTCTCAAAAAAGCATGTATTTTAATGTTTGTAGTTTCATTTTAACATTTATGTTGTTCTTTTCAAAATTGAAATGTAGAAGTGAATTTACAGATCTACATTTTGTTTTCTTGTAGAAAAGTGCTTTTTACCTGTGCTGTTTCATTGATGCCAAATCATGTTTAAACATTACTCAAAAAAGCATGTATTTTATTGTTTGTAGTTTCATTTTAACATTTATGTTATTCTTTTCAAATTTGTAATGTAGAAGTGAATTTACAGATTTACATTTTGCTTTCTTGTGGAAAAGTACTTTTTACAAGTGCTGTTTCATAGATGTGAAACCATGTTTAAACATTTTTTCAAAAAAGCATGTATTTTAATGTTTGTAGTTTCATTTTAACATTTATGTTATTCTTTTCAAAATTGAAATGTTAGAAGTGAATTTACGCATCCTCATTTTGCTTTCTTTTAGAAAAGTACTTTTCACAAGTGCTGTTTCATTGATGTGAAATCATGTTTAAATATATCACAAAAAAGCATGTATTTTATTGTTTGTAGTTTCATTTTAACATTTATGTTATTATTTTCAAATTTGAAATGTAGAACTGAATTTACAGATTTACATTTTGCTTTCATGTGGAAAAGTACTTTTTACAAGTGCTGTTTCATAGATGGGAAACCATGTTTAAACATTTCTCAAAAAAGCATGTATTTTAACGTTTGTAGTTTCATTTTAACATTTATGTTGTTCTTTTCAAAATTGAAATGTAGAAGTGAATTTACAGATCTACATTTTGTTTTCTTGTAGAAAAGTGCTTTTTACCTGTGCTGTTTCATTGATGTCAAATCATGTTTAAACATTACTCAAAAAAGCATGTATTTTATTGTTTGTAGTTTCATTTTAACATTTATGTTATTCTTTTCAAATTTGAAATGTAGAAGTGAATTTACAGATTTACATTTTGCTTTCTTGTGGAAAAGTACTTTTTACAAGTGCTGTTTCATAGATGTGAAACCATGTTTAAACATTTCTCAAAAAAGCATGTATTTTAATGTTTGTAGTTTCATTTTAACATTAATGTTATTCTTTTCAAAATTGAATATGTGGAAGTGAATTTATGCATCCTCATTTTGCTTTCTTTTAGAAAAGTACTTTTTACAAGTGCTGTTTCATAGATGTGAAATCATCTTTAAATATTTCACAAAAAAGCATGTATTTTATTGTTTGTAGTTTCATTTTAACATTTATGTTATTATTTTCAAATTTGAAATGTAGAAGTGAATTTACAGATTTACATTTTGCTTTCTTGTGGAAAAGTACTTTTTACAAGTGCTGTTTCATAGATGTGAAAACATGTTTAAACATTTCTCAAAAAAGCATGTATTTTAATGTTTGTAGTTTCATTTTAACATTTATGTTGTTCTTTTCAAAATTGAAATGTAGAAGTGAATTTACAGATCTACATTTTGTTTTCTTGTAGAAAAGTGCTTTTTACCTGTGCTGTTTCATTGATGTCAAATCATGTTTAAACATTACTCAAAAAAGCATGTATTTTATGTTTGTAGTTTCATTTTAACATTTATGTTATTCTTTTCAAATTTGAAATGTAGAAGTGAATTTACAGATTTACATTTTGCTTTCTTGTGGAAAAGTACTTTTTACAAGTGCTGTTTCATAGATGTGAAACCATGTTTAAACATTTCTCAAAAAAGCATGTATTTTAATGTTTGTAGTTTCATTTTATCATTTATGTTGTTCCTTTCAAAATTGAAATGTAGAAGTGAATTTACAGATCTACATTTTGTTTTCTTGTAGAAAAGTGCTTTTTACCTGTGCTGTTTTCATTGATGTGAAATCAGGTTTAAACATTACTCAAAAAAGCATGTATTTTAATGTTTGTAGTTTCATTTTAACATTTATGTAGTTGTTTTCAAAATTGAAATGTAGAAGTGAATTTACAGATTTACATTTTGCTTTCTTGTGGAAAAGTACTTTTTACAAGTGCTGTTTCATAGATGTGAAACCATGTTTAAACATTTCTCAAAAAAGCATGTATTTTAATGTTTGTAGTTTCATTTTAACATTTATGTTGTTCTTTTCAAAATTGAAATGTAGAAGTGAATTTACAGATCAACATTTTGTTTTCTTGTAGAAAAGTGCTTTTTACCTGTGCTGTTTCATTGATGTGAAATCATGTTTAAACATTACTCAAAAAAGCATGTATTTTAATATTTGTAGTTTCATTTTAACATTTATGTAGTTGTTTTCAAAATTGAAATGTAGAAGTGAATTTACAGATTTACATTTTGCTTTCTTGTGGAAAAGTACTTTTTACAAGTGCTGTTTCATATATGTGAAACCATGTTTAAACATTTCTCAAAAAAGCATGTATTTTAATGTTTGTAGTTTCATTTTAACATTAATGTTATTCTTTTCCAAATTGAATATGTAGAAGTGAATTTATGCATCCTCATTTTGCTTTCTTTTAGAAAAGTACTTTTTACAAGTGCTGTTTCATAGATGTGAAATCATGTTTAAACATTTCTCAAAAAAGCATGTATTTTAATGTTTGTAGTTTCATTTTAACATTAATGTTATTCTTTTCAAAATTGAATATGTAGAAGTGAATTTATGCATCCTCATTTTGCTTTCTTTTAGAAAAGTACTTTTTACAAGTGCTGTTTCATAGATGTGAAATCATGTTTAAACATTTCTCAAAAAAGCATGTATTTTAATGTTTGTAGTTTCATTTTAACATTTATGTTATTCTTTTCAAATTTGAAATGTAGAAGTGAATTTACAGATTTACATTTTGCTTTCTTGTGGAAAAGTACTTTTTACGTGCTGTTTCATAGATGTGAAACCATGTTTAAACATTTCTCAAAAAAGCATGTATTTTAATGTTTGTAGTTACATTTTAACATTTATGTTGTTCTTTTCAAAATTGAAATGTAGAAGTGAATTTACAGATCAACATTTTGTTTTCTTGTAGAAAAGTGCTTTTTACCTGTGCTGTTTCATTGATGTGAAATCATGTTTAAACATTTCACAAAAAAGCATGTATTTTATTGTTTGTAGTTTCATTTTAACATTTATGTTATTATTTTCAAATTTGAAATGTAGAAGTGAATATACAGATTTACATTTTGCTTTCTTGTGGAAAAGTACTTTTTGCAAGTGCTGTTCCATAGATGTGAAAACATGTTTAAACATTTCTCAAAAAAGCATGTATTTTAATGTTTGTAGTTTCATTTTAACATTTATGTTGTTCTTTTCAAAATTGAAATGTAGAAGTGAATTTACAGATCTACATTTTGTTTTCTTGTAGAAAAGTGCTTTTTACCTGTGCTGTTTCATTGATGTGAAATCAGGTTTAAACATTACTCAAAAAAGCATGTGTTTTAATGTTTGTAGTTTCATTTTAACATTTATGTTGTTCTTTTCAAAATTGAAATGTAGAAGTGAATTTACAGATCAACATTTTGTTTTCTTGTAGAAAAGTGCTTTTTACCTGTGCTGTTTCATTGATGTGAAATCATGTTTAAACATTACTCAAAAAAGCATGTATTTTAATATTTGTAGTTTCATTTTAACATTTATGTAGTTGTTTTCAAAATTGAAATGTAGGTGAATTTACAGATTTACATTTTGCTTTCTTGTGGAAAAGTACTTTTTACAAGTGCTGTTTCATAGATGTGAAACCATGTTTAAACATTTCTCAAAAAAGCATGTATTTTAATGTTTGTAGTTTCATTTTAACATTTATGTTGTTCTTTTCAAAATGAAATGAGAAGTGAATTTACAGATCTACATTTTGTTTTCTTGTAGAAAAGTGATTTTTACATGTGCTGTTTCATTGATGTGAAATCATGTTTAAACATTACTCAAAAAAGCATGTATTTTAATATTTGTAGTTTCATTTTAACATTTATGTAGTTGTTTTCAAAATTGAAATGTAGAAGTGAATTTACAGATTTACATTTTGCTTTCTTGTGGAAAAGTACTTTTTACAAGTGCTGTTTCATATATGTGAAACCATGTTTAAACATTTCTCAAAAAAGCATGTATTTTAATGTTTGTAGTTTCATTTTAACATTAATGTTATTCTTTTCAAAATTGAATATGTAGAAGTGAATTTATGCATCCTCATTTTGCTTTCTTTTAGAAAAGTACTTTTTACAAGTGCTGTTTCATAGATGTGAAATCATGTTTAAACATTTCTCAAAAAAGCATGTATTTTAATGTTTGTAGTTTCATTTTAACATTAATGTTATTCTTTTCAAAATTGAATATGTAGAAGTGAATTTATGCATCCTCATTTTGCTTTCTTTTAGAAAAGTACTTTTTACAAGTGCTGTTTCATAGATGTGAAATCATGTTTAAACATTTCTCAAAAAAGCATGTATTTTAATGTTTGTAGTTTCATTTTAACATTTATGTTATTCTTTTCAAATTTGAAATGTAGAAGTGAATTTACAGATTTACATTTTGCTTTCTTGTGGAAAAGTACTTTTTACGTGCTGTTTCATAGATGTGAAACCATGTTTAAACATTTCTCAAAAAAGCATGTATTTTAATGTTTGTAGTTACATTTTAACATTTATGTTGTTCTTTTCAAAATTGAAATGTAGAAGTGAATTTACAGATCTACATTTTGTTTTCTTGTAGAAAAGTGCTTTTTACCTGTGCTGTTTCATTGATGTGAAATCATGTTTAAACATTTCACAAAAAAGCATGTATTTTATTGTTTGTAGTTTCATTTTAACATTTATGTTATTATTTTCAAATTTGAAATGTAGAAGTGAATATACAGATTTACATTTTGCTTTCTTGTGGAAAAGTAGTTTTTGCAAGTGCTGTTTCATAGATGTGAAAACATGTTTAAACATTTCTCAAAAAAGCATGTATTTTAATGTTTGTAGTTTCATTTTAACATTTATGTTGTTCTTTTCAAAATTGAAATGTAGAAGTGAATTTACAGATCTACATTTTGTTTTCTTGTAGAAAAGTGCTTTTTACCTGTGCTGTTTCATTGATGTGAAATCAGGTTTAAACATTACTCAATAAAGCATGTGTTTTAATGTTTGTAGTTTCATTTTAACATTTATGTTGTTCTTTTCAAAATTGAAATGTAGAAGTGAATTTACAGATCAACATTTTGTTTTCTTGTAGAAAAGTGCTTTTTACCTGTGCTGTTTCATTGATGTGAAATCATGTTTAAACATTACTCAAAAAAGCATGTATTTTAATATTTGTAGTTTCATTTTAACATTTATGTAGTTGTTTTCAAAATTGAAATGTAGGTGAATTTACAGATTTACATTTTGCTTTCTTGTGGAAAAGTACTTTTTACAAGTGCTGTTTCATAGATGTGAAACCATGTTTAAACATTTCTCAAAAAAGCATGTATTTTAATGTTTGTAGTTTCATTTTAACATTTATGTTGTTCTTTTCAAAATGAAATGAGAAGTGAATTTACAGATCTACATTTTGTTTTCTTGTAGAAAAGTGCTTTTTACATGTGCTGTTTCATTGATGTGAAATCATGTTTAAATATTTCACAAAAAAGCATGTATTTTATTGTTTGTAGTTTCATTTTAACATTAATGTTATTATTTTCAAATTTGAAATGTAGAAGTGAATTTACAGATTTACATTTTGCTTTCTTGTGGAAAAGTACTTTTTACAAGTGCTGTTTCATAGATGTGAAAACATGTTTAAACATTTCTCAAAAAAGCATGTATTTTAATGTTTGTAGTTTCATTTTAACATTTATGTTGTTCTTTTCAAAATTGAAATGTAGAAGTGAATTTACAGATCTACATTTTGTTTTCTTGTAGAAAAGTGCTTTTTACCTGTGCTGTTTCATTGATGTCAAATCATGTTTAAACATTACTCAAAAAAGCATGTATTTTATGTTTGTAGTTTCATTTTAACATTTATGTTATTCTTTTCAAATTTGAAATGTAGAAGTGAATTTACAGATTTACATTTTGCTTTCTTGTGGAAAAGTACTTTTTACAAGTGCTGTTTCATAGATGTGAAACCATGTTTAAACATTTCTCAAAAAAGCATGTATTTTAATGTTTGTAGTTTCATTTTAACATTTATGTTGTTCTTTTCAAAATTGAAATGTAGAAGTGAATTTACAGATCTACATTTTGTTTTCTTGTAGAAAAGTGCTTTTTACCTGTGCTGTTTCATTGATGTGAAATCAGGTTTAAACATTACTCAAAAAAGCATGTATTTTAATGTTTGTAGTTTCATTTTAACATTTATGTTGTTCTTTTCAAAATTGAAATGTAGAAGTGAATTTACAGATCAACATTTTGTTTTCTTGTAGAAAAGTGCTTTTTACCTGTGCTGTTTCATTGATGTGAAATCATGTTTAAACATTACTCAAAAAAGCATGTATTTTAATATTTGTAGTTTCATTTTAACATTTATGTTATTCTTTTCAAATTTGAAATGTAGAAGTGAATTTACAGATTTACATTTTGCTTTCTTGTGGAAAAGTACCTTTTACGTGCTGTTTCATAGATGTGAAACCATGTTTAAACATTTCTCAAAAAAGCATGTATTTTAATGTTTGTAGTTACATTTTAACATTTATGTTGTTCTTTTCAAAATTGAATATGTGGAAGTGAATTTATGCATCCTCATTTTGCTTTCTTTTAGAAAAGTACTTTTTACAAGTGCTGTTTCATAGATGTGAAATCATCTTTAAATATTTCACAAAAAAGCATGTATTTTATTGTTTGTAGTTTCATTTTAACATTTATGTTATTATTTTCAAATTTGAAATGTAGAAGTGAATTTACAGATTGACATTTTGCTTTCTTGTGGAAAAGTACTTTTTACAAGTGCTGTTTCATAGATGTGAAAACATGTTTAAACATTTCTCAAAAAAGCATGTATTTTAATGTTTGTAGTTTCATTTTAACATTTATGTTGTTCTTTTCAAAATTGAAATGTAGAAGTGAATTTACAGATCAACATTTTGTTTTCTTGTAGAAAAGTGCTTTTTACCTGTGCTGTTTCATTGATGTGAAATCAGGTTTAAACATTACTCAAAAAAGCATGTATTTTAATGTTTGTAGTTTCATTTTAACATTTATGTTGTTCTTTTCAAAATTGAAATGTAGAAGTGAATTTACAGATCAACATTTTGTTTTCTTGTAGAAAAGTGCTTTTTACCTGTGCTGTTTCATTGATGTGAAATCATGTTTAAACATTACTCAAAAAAGCATGTATTTTAATATTTGTAGTTTCATTTTAACATTTATGTAGTTGTTTTCAAAATTGAAATGTAGGTGAATTTACAGATTTACATTTTGCTTTCTTGTGGAAAAGTACTTTTTACAAGTGCTGTTTCATAGATGTGAAACCATGTTTAAACATTTCTCAAAAAAGCATGTATTTTAATGTTTGTAGTTTCATTTTAACATTTATATTATTCTTTACAAATTTGTAATGTAGAAGTGAATTTACAGATTTACATTTTGCTTTCTTGTGGAAAAGTACTTTTTACAAGTGCTGTTTCATAGATGTGAAACCATGTTTAAACATTTTTTCAAAAAAGCATGTATTTTAATGTTGGTAGTTTCATTTTAACATTTATGTTATTCTTTTCAAAATTGAAATGTTAGAAGTGAATTTACGCATCCTCATTTTGCTTTCTTTTAGAAAAGTACTTTTCACAAGTGCTGTTTCATTGATGTGAAATCATGTTTAAATATATCACAAAAAAGCATGTATTTTATTGTTTGTAGTTTCATTTTAACATTAATGTTATTATTTTCAAATTTAAAATGTAGAACTGAATTTACAGATTTACATTTTGCTTTCATGTGGAAAAGTACTTTTTACAAGTGCTGTTTCATAGATGTGAAACCATGTTTAAACATTTCTCAAAAAAGCATGTATTTTAACGTTTGTAGTTTCATTTTAACATTTATGTTGTTCTTTTCAAAATTGAAATGTAGAAGTGAATTTACAGATCTACATTTTGTTTTCTTGTAGAAAAGTGCTTTTTACCTGTGCTGTTTCATTGATGTCAAATCATGTTTAAACATTACTCAAAAAAGCATGTATTTTATTGATTGTAGTTTCATTTTAACATTTATGTTATTCTTTTCAAATTTGAAATGTAGAAGTGAATTTACAGATTTACATTTTGCTTTCTTGTGGAAAAGTACTTTTTACAAGTGCTGTTTCATAGATGTGAAACCATGTTTAAACATTTCTCAAAAAAGCATGTATTTTAATGTTTGTAGTTTCATTTTAACATTAATGTTATTCTTTTCAAAATTGAATATGTGGAAGTGAATTTATGCATCCTCATTTTGCTTTCTTTTAGAAAAGTACTTTTTACAAGTGCTGTTTCATAGATGTGAAATCATCTTTAAATATTTCACAAAAAAGCATGTATTTTATTGTTTGTAGTTTCATTTTAACATTTATGTTATTATTTTCAAATTTGAAATGTAGAAGTGAATTTACAGATTTACATTTTGCTTTCTTGTGGAAAAGTACTTTTTACAAGTGCTGTTTCATAGATGTGAAAACATGTTTAAACATTTCTCAAAAAAGCATGTATTTTAATGTTTGTAGTTTCATTTTAACATTTATGTTATTCTTTTCAAATTTGAAATGTAGAAGTGAATATACAGATTTACATTTTGCTTTCATGTGGAAAAGTACTTTTTACAAGTGCTGTTTCATAGATGTGAAACCATGTTTAAACATTTCTCAAAAAAGCATGTATTTTAACGTTTGTAGTTTCATTTTAACATTTATGTTGTTCTTTTCAAAATTGAAATGTAGAAGTGAATTTACAGATCTACATTTTGTTTTCTTGTAGAAAAGTGCTTTTTACCTGTGCTGTTTCATTGATGTCAAATCATGTTTAAACATTACTCAAAAAAGCATGTATTTTATTGATTGTAGTTTCATTTTAACATTTATGTTATTCTTTTCAAATTTGAAATGTAGAAGTGAATTTACAGATTTACATTTTGCTTTCTTGTGGAAAAGTACTTTTTACAAGTGCTGTTTCATAGATGTGAAACCATGTTTAAACATTTCTCAAAAAAGCATGTATTTTAATGTTTGTAGTTTCATTTTAACATTAATGTTATTCTTTTCAAAATTGAATATGTGGAAGTGAATTTATGCATCCTCATTTTGCTTTCTTTTAGAAAAGTACTTTTTACAAGTGCTGTTTCATAGATGTGAAATCATCTTTAAATATTTCACAAAAAAGCATGTATTTTATTGTTTGTAGTTTCATTTTAACATTTATGTTATTATTTTCAAATTTGAAATGTAGAAGTGAATTTACAGATTTACATTTTGCTTTCTTGTGGAAAAGTACTTTTTACAAGTGCTGTTTCATAGATGTGAAAACATGTTTAAACATTTCTCAAAAAAGCATGTATTTTAATGTTTGTAGTTTCATTTTAACATTTATGTTATTCTTTTCAAATTTGAAATGTAGAAGTGAATATACAGATTTACATTTTGCTTTCATGTGGAAAAGTACTTTTTACAAGTGCTGTTTCATAGATGTGAAACCATGTTTAAACATTTCTCAAAAAAGCATGTATTTTAACGTTTGTAGTTTCATTTTAACATTTATGTTGTTCTTTTCAAAATTGAAATGTAGAAGTGAATTTACAGATCTACATTTTGTTTTCTTGTAGAAAAGTGCTTTTTACCTGTGCTGTTTCATTGATGTCAAATCATGTTTAAACATTACTCAAAAAAGCATGTATTTTATTGTTTGTAGTTTCATTTTAACATTTATGTTATTCTTTTCAAATTTGAAATGTAGAAGTGAATTTACAGATTTACATTTTGCTTTCTTGTGGAAAAGTACTTTTTACAAGTGCTGTTTCATAGATGTGAAACCATGTTTAAACATTTCTCAAAAAAGCATGTATTTTAATGTTTGTAGTTTCATTTTAACATTAATGTTATTCTTTTCAAAATTGAATATGTGGAAGTGAATTTATGCATCCTCATTTTGCTTTCTTTTAGAAAAGTACTTTTTACAAGTGCTGTTTCATAGATGTGAAATCATCTTTAAATATTTCACAAAAAAGCATGTATTTTATTGTTTGTAGTTTCATTTTAACATTTATGTTATTATTTTCAAATTTGAAATGTAGAAGTGAATTTACAGATTTACATTTTGCTTTCTTGTGGAAAAGTACTTTTTACAAGTGCTGTTTCATAGATGTGAAAACATGTTTAAACATTTCTCAAAAAAGCATGTATTTTAATGTTTGTAGTTTCATTTTAACATTTATGTTGTTCTTTTCAAAATTGAAATGTAGAAGTGAATTTACAGATCTACATTTTGTTTTCTTGTAGAAAAGTGCTTTTTACCTGTGCTGTTTCATTGATGTCAAATCATGTTTAAACATTACTCAAAAAAGCATGTATTTTATGTTTGTAGTTTCATTTTAAAATTTATGTTATTCTTTTCAAATTTGAAATGTAGAAGTGAATTTACAGATTTACATTTTGCTTTCTTGTGGAAAAGTACTTTTTACAAGTGCTGTTTCATAGATGTGAAACCATGTTTAAACATTTCTCAAAAAAGCATGTATTTTAATGTTTGTAGTTTCATTTTAACATTTATGTTGTTCTTTTCAAAATTGAAATGTAGAAGTGAATTTACAGATCTACATTTTGTTTTCTTGTAGAAAAGTGCTTTTTACCTGTGCTGTTTCATTGATGTGAAATCAGGTTTAAACATTACTCAAAAAAGCATGTATTTTAATGTTTGTAGTTTCATTTTAACATTTATGTTGTTCTTTTCAAAATTGAAATGTAGAAGTGAATTTACAGATCAACATTTTGTTTTCTTGTAGAAAAGTGCTTTTTACCTGTGCTGTTTCATTGATGTGAAATCATGTTTAAACATTACTCAAAAAAGCATGTATTTTAATATTTGTAGTTTCATTTTAACATTTATGTAGTTGTTTTCAAAATTGAAATGTAGAAGTGAATTTACAGATTTACATTTTGCTTTCTTGTGGAAAAGTACTTTTTACAAGTGCTGTTTCATATATGTGAAACCATGTTTAAACATTTCTCAAAAAAGCATGTATTTTAATGTTTGTAGTTTCATTTTAACATTAATGTTATTCTTTTCAAAATTGAATATGTAGAAGTGAATTTATGCATCCTCATTTTGCTTTCTTTTAGAAAAGTACTTTTTACAAGTGCTGTTTCATAGATGTGAAATCATCTTTAAATATTTCACAAAAAATCATGTATTTTATTGTTTGTAGTTTCATTTTAACATTTATGTTATTATTTTCAAATTTGAAATGTAGAAGTGAATTTACAGATTTACATTTTGCTTTCTTGTGGAAAAGTACTTTTTACAAGTGCTGTTTCATAGATGTGAAAACATGTTTAAACATTTCTCAAAAAAGCATGTATTTTAATGTTTGTAGTTTCATTTTAACATTTATGTTGTTCTTTTCAAAATTGAAATGTAGAAGTGAATTTACAGATCTACATTTTGTTTTCTTGTAGAAAAGTGCTTTTTACCTGTGCTGTTTCATTGATGTCAAATCATGTTTAAACATTACTCAAAAAAGCATGTATTTTATGTTTGTAGTTTCATTTTAACATTTATGTTATTCTTTTCAAATTTGAAATGTAGAAGTGAATTTACAGATTTACATTTTGCTTTCTTGTGGAAAAGTACTTTTTACAAGTGCTGTTTCATAGATGTGAAAACATGTTTAAACATTTCTCAAAAAAGCATGTATTTTAATGTTTGTAGTTTCATTTTAACATTTATGTTGTTCTTTTCAAAATTGAAATGTAGAAGTGAATTTACAGATCTACATTTTGTTTTCTTGTAGAAAAGTGCTTTTTACCTGTGCTGTTTCATTGATGTGAAATCAGGTTTAAACATTACTCAAAAAAGCATGTATTTTAATGTTTGTAGTTTCATTTTAACATTTATGTTGTTCTTTTCAAAATTGAAATGTAGAAGTGAATTTACAGATCAACATTTTGTTTTCTTGTAGAAAAGTGCTTTTTACCTGTGCTGTTTCATTGATGTGAAATCATGTTTAAACATTACTCAAAAAAGCATGTATTTTAATGTTTGTAGTTTCATTTTAACATTTATGTTGTTCTTTTCAAAATTGAAATGTAGAAGTGAATTTACAGATCAACATTTTGTTTTCTTGTAGAAAAGTGCTTTTTACCTGTGCTGTTTCATTGATGTGAAATCATGTTTAAACATTACTCAAAAAAGCATGTATTTTAATATTTGTAGTTTCATTTTAACATTTATGTAGATGTTTTCAAAATTGAAATGTAGAAGTGAATTTACAGATTTACATTTTGCTTTCTTGTGGAAAAGTACTTTTTACAAGTGCTGTTTCATATATGTGAAACCATGTTTAAACATTTCTCAAAAAAGCATGTATTTTAATGTTTGTAGTTTCATTTTAACATTAATGTTATTCTTTTCAAAATTGAATATGTAGAAGTGAATTTATGCATCCTCATTTTGCTTTCTTTTAGAAAAGTACTTTTTACAAGTGCTGTTTCATAGATGTGAAATCATGTTTAAACATTTCTCAAAAAAGCATGTATTTTAATGTTTGTAGTTTCATTTTAACATTTATGTTATTCTTTTCAAATTTGAAATGTAGAAGTGAATTTACAGATTTACATTTTGCTTTCTTGTGGAAAAGTACTTTTTACGTGCTGTTTCATAGATGTGAAACCATGTTTAAACATTTCTCAAAAAAGCATGTATTTTAATGTTTGTAGTTACATTTTAACATTTATGTTGTTCTTTTCAAAATTGAAATGTAGAAGTGAATTTACAGATCTACATTTTGTTTTCTTGTAGAAAAGTGCTTTTTACCTGTGCTGTTTCATTGATGTGAAATCATGTTTAAACATTTCACAAAAAAGCATGTATTTTATTGTTTGTAGTTTCATTTTAACATTTATGTTATTATTTTCAAATTTGAAATGTAGAAGTGAATATACAGATTTACATTTTGCTTTCTTGTGGAAAAGTACTTTTTGCAAGTGCTGTTTCATAGATGTGAAAACATGTTTAAACATTTCTCAAAAAAGCATGTATTTTAATGTTTGTAGTTTCATTTTAACATTTATGTTGTTCTTTTCAAAATTGAAATGTAGAAGTGAATTTACAGATCTACATTTTGTTTTCTTGTAGAAAAGTGCTTTTTACCTGTGCTGTTTCATTGATGTGAAATCAGGTTTAAACATTACTCAAAAAAGCATGTGTTTTAATGTTTGTAGTTTCATTTTAACATTTATGTTGTTCTTTTCAAAATTGAAATGTAGAAGTGAATTTACAGATCAACATTTTGTTTTCTTGTAGAAAAGTGCTTTTTACCTGTGCTGTTTCATTGATGTGAAATCATGTTTAAACATTACTCAAAAAAGCATGTATTTTAATATTTGTAGTTTCATTTTAACATTTATGTAGTTGTTTTCAAAATTGAAATGTAGGTGAATTTACAGATTTACATTTTGCTTTCTTGTGGAAAAGTACTTTTTACAAGTGCTGTTTCATAGATGTGAAACCATGTTTAAACATTTCTCAAAAAAGCATGTATTTTAATGTTTGTAGTTTCATTTTAACATTTATGTTGTTCTTTTCAAAATGAAATGAGAAGTGAATTTACAGATCTACATTTTGTTTTCTTGTAGAAAAGTGCTTTTTGCATGTGCTGTTTCATTGATGTGAAATCATGTTTAAATATTTCACAAAAAAGCATGTATTTTATTGTTTGTAGTTTCATTTTAACATTAATGTTATTATTTTCAAATTTGAAATGTAGAAGTGAATTTACAGATTTACATTTTGCTTTCTTGTGGAAAAGTACTTTTTACAAGTGCTGTTTCATAGATGTGAAAACATGTTTAAACATTTCTCAAAAAAGCATGTATTTTAATGTTTGTAGTTTCATTTTAACATTTATGTTGTTCTTTTCAAAATTGAAATGTAGAAGTGAATTTACAGATCTACATTTTGTTTTCTTGTAGAAAAGTGCTTTTTACCTGTGCTGTTTCATTGATGCCAAATCATGTTTAAACATTACTCAAAAAAGCATGTATTTTATTGTTTGTAGTTTCATTTTAACATTTATGTTATTCTTTTCAAATGTGTAATGTAGAAGTGAATTTACAGATTTACATTTTGCTTTCTTGTGGAAAAGTACTTTTTACAAGTGCTGTTTCAGAGATGTGAAACCATGTTTAAACATTTCTCAAAAAAGAATGTATTTTAATGTTTGTAGTTTCATTTTAACATTTATGTTATTCTTTTCAAATTTGAAATGTAGAAGTGAATTTACAGATTTACATTTTGCTTTCTTGTGGAAAAGTACTTTTTACAAGTGCTGTTTCATAGATGTGAAACCATGTTTAAACATTTCTCAAAAAAGCATGTATTTTAATGTTTGTAGTTTCATTTTAACATTTATGTTGTTCTTTTCAAAATTGAAATGTAGAAGTGAATTTACAGATCTACATTTTGTTTTCTTGTAGAAAAGTGCTTTTTACCTGTGCTGTTTCATTGATGCGAAATCATGTTTAAACATTTCACAAAAAAGCATGTATTTTATTGTTTGTAGTTTCATTTTAACATTTATGTTATTCTTTTCAAATTTGAAATGTAGAAGTGAATATACAGATTTACATTTTGCTTTCATGTGGAAAAGTACTTTTTACAAGTGCTGTTTCATAGATGTGAAACCATGTTTAAACATTTCTCAAAAAAGCATGTATTTTAACGTTTGTAGTTTCATTTTAACATTTATGTTGTTCTTTTCAAAATTGAAATGTAGAAGTGAATTTACAGATCTACATTTTGTTTTCTTGTAGAAAAGTGCTTTTTACCTGTGCTGTTTCATTGATGTCAAATCATGTTTAAACATTACTCAAAAAAGCATGTATTTTATTGTTTGTAGTTTCATTTTAACATTTATGTTATTCTTTTCAAATCTGAAATGTAGAAGTGAATTTACAGATTTACATTTTGCTTTCTTGTGGAAAAGTACTTTTTACAAGTGCTGTTTCATAGATGTGAAACCATGTTTAAACATTTCTCAAAAAAGCATGTATTTTAATGTTTGTAGTTTCATTTTAACATTAATGTTATTCTTTTCAAAATTGAATATGTGGAAGTGAATTTATGCATCCTCATTTTGCTTTCTTTTAGAAAAGTACTTTTTACAAGTGCTGTTTCATAGATGTGAAATCATCTTTAAACATTTCTCAAAAAAGCATGTATTTTAATGTTTGTAGTTTCATTTTAACATTTATGTTATTCTTTTCAAATTTGAAATGTAGAAGTGAATTTACAGATTTACATTTTGCTTTCTTGTGGAAAAGTACTTTTTACGTGCTGTTTCATAGATGTGAAACCATGTTTAAACATTTCTCAAAAAAGCATGTATTTTAATGTTTGTAGTTACATTTTAACATTTATGTTGTTCTTTTCAAAATTGAAATGTAGAAGTGAATTTACAGATCTACATTTTGTTTTCTTGTAGAAAAGTGCTTTTTACCTGTGCTGTTTCATTGATGTGAAATCATGTTTAAACATTTCACAAAAAAGCATGTATTTTATTGTTTGTAGTTTCATTTTAACATTTATGTTATTATTTTCAAATTTGAAATGTAGAAGTGAATATACAGATTTACATTTTGCTTTCTTGTGGAAAAGTACTTTTTGCAAGTGCTGTTTCATAGATGTGAAAACATGTTTAAACATTTCTCAAAAAAGCATGTATTTTAATGTTTGTAGTTTCATTTTAACATTTATGTTGTTCTTTTCAAAATTGAAATGTAGAAGTGAATTTACAGATCTACATTTTGTTTTCTTGTAGAAAAGTGCTTTTTACCTGTGCTGTTTCATTGATGTGAAATCAGGTTTAAACATTACTCAAAAAAGCATGTGTTTTAATGTTTGTAGTTTCATTTTAACATTTATGTTGTTCTTTTCAAAATTGAAATGTAGAAGTGAATTTACAGATCAACATTTTGTTTTCTTGTAGAAAAGTGCTTTTTACCTGTGCTGTTTCATTGATGTGAAATCATGTTTAAACATTACTCAAAAAAGCATGTATTTTAATATTTGTAGTTTCATTTTAACATTTATGTAGTTGTTTTCAAAATTGAAATGTAGGTGAATTTACAGATTTACATTTTGCTTTCTTGTGGAAAAGTACTTTTTACAAGTGCTGTTTCATAGATGTGAAACCATGTTTAAACATTTCTCAAAAAAGCATGTATTTTAATGTTTGTAGTTTCATTTTAACATTTATGTTGTTCTTTTCAAAATGAAATGAGAAGTGAATTTACAGATCTACATTTTGTTTTCTTGTAGAAAAGTGCTTTTTGCATGTGCTGTTTCATTGATGTGAAATCATGTTTAAATATTTCACAAAAAAGCATGTATTTTATTGTTTGTAGTTTCATTTTAACATTAATGTTATTATTTTCAAATTTGAAATGTAGAAGTGAATTTACAGATTTACATTTTGCTTTCTTGTGGAAAAGTACTTTTTACAAGTGCTGTTTCATAGATGTGAAACCATGTTTAAACATTTCTCAAAAAAGCATGTATTTTAATGTTTGTAGTTTCATTTTAACATTTATGTTGTTCTTTTCAAAATTGAAATGTAGAAGTGAATTTACAGATCTACATTTTGTTTTCTTGTAGAAAAGTGCTTTTTACCTGTGCTGTTTCATTGATGCCAAATCATGTTTAAACATTACTCAAAAAAGCATGTATTTTATTGTTTGTAGTTTCATTTTAACATTTATGTTATTCTTTTCAAATTTGTAATGTAGAAGTGAATTTACAGATTTACATTTTGCTTTCTTGTGGAAAAGTACTTTTTACAAGTGCTGTTTCAGAGATGTGAAACCATGTTTAAACATTTCTCAAAAAAGAATGTATTTTAATGTTTGTAGTTTCATTTTAACATTTATGTTATTCTTTTCAAATTTGAAATGTAGAAGTGAATTTACAGATTTACATTTTGCTTTCTTGTGGAAAAGTACTTTTTACAAGTGCTGTTTCATAGATGTGAAATCATCTTTAAATATTTCACAAAAAAGCATGTATTTTATTGTTTGTAGTTTCATTTTAACATTTATGTTATTATTTTCAAATTTGAAATGTAGAAGTGAATTTACAGATTTACATTTTGCTTTCTTGTGGAAAAGTACTTTTTACAAGTGCTGTTTCATAGATGTGAAAACATGTTTAAACATTTCTCAAAAAAGCATGTATTTTAATGTTTGTAGTTTCATTTTAACATTTATGTTGTTCTTTTCAAAATTGAAATGTAGAAGTGAATTTACAGATCTACATTTTGTTTTCTTGTAGAAAAGTGCTTTTTACCTGTGCTGTTTCATTGATGTCAAATCATGTTTAAACATTACTCAAAAAAGCATGTATTTTATGTTTGTAGTTTCATTTTAACATTTATGTGATTCTTTTCAAATTTGAAATGTAGAAGTGAATTTACAGATTTACATTTTGCTTTCTTGTGGAAAAGTACTTTTTACAAGTGCTGTTTCATAGATGTGAAACCATGTTTAAACATTTCTCAAAAAAGCATGTATTTTAATGTTTGTAGTTTCATTTTAACATTTATGTAGTTGTTTTCAAAATTGAAATGTAGAAGTGAATTTACAGATTTACATTTTGCTTTCTTGTGGAAAAGTACTTTTTACAAGTGCTGTTTCATATATGTGAAACCATGTTTAAACATTTCTCAAAAAAGCATGTATTTTAATGTTTGTAGTTTCATTTTAACATTAATGTTATTCTTTTCAAAATTGAATATGTAGAAGTGAATTTATGCATCCTCATTTTGCTTTCTTTTAGAAAAGTACTTTTTACAAGTGCTGTTTCATAGATGTGAAATCATGTTTAAACTTTTCTCAAAAAAGCATGTATTTTAATGTTTGTAGTTTCATTTTAACATTAATGTTATTCTTTTCAAAATTGAATATGTAGAAGTGAATTTATGCATCCTCATTTTGCTTTCTTGTGGAAAAGTACTTTTTACGTGCTGTTTCATAGATGTGAAACCATGTTTAAACATTTCTCAAAAAAGCATGTATTTTAATGTTTGTAGTTACATTTTAACATTTATGTTGTTCTTTTCAAAATTGAAATGTAGAAGTGAATTTACAGATCTACATTTTGTTTTCTTGTAGAAAAGTGCTTTTTACCTGTGCTGTTTCATTGATGTGAAATCATGTTTAAACATTTCACAAAAAAGCATGTATTTTATTGTTTGTAGTTTCATTTTAACATTTATGTTATTATTTTCAAATTTGAAATGTAGAAGTGAATATACAGATTTACATTTTGCTTTCTTGTGGAAAAGTACTTTTTGCAAGTGCTGTTTCATAGATGTGAAAACATGTTTAAACATTTCTCAAAAAAGCATGTATTTTAATGTTTGTAGTTTCATTTTAACATTTATGTTGTTCTTTTCAAAATTGAAATGTAGAAGTGAATTTACAGATCTACATTTTGTTTTCTTGTAGAAAAGTGCTTTTTACCTGTGCTGTTTCATTGATGTGAAATCAGGTTTAAACATTACTCAAAAAAGCATGTGTTTTAATGTTTGTAGTTTCATTTTAACATTTATGTTGTTCTTTTCAAAATTGAAATGTAGAAGTGAATTTACAGATCAACATTTTGTTTTCTTGTAGAAAAGTGCTTTTTACCTGTGCTGTTTCATTGATGTGAAATCATGTTTAAACATTACTCAAAAAAGCATGTATTTTAATATTTGTAGTTTCATTTTAACATTTATGTAGTTGTTTTCAAAATTGAAATGTAGGTGAATTTACAGATTTACATTTTGCTTTCTTGTGGAAAAGTACTTTTTACAAGTGCTGTTTCATAGATGTGAAACCATGTTTAAACATTTCTCAAAAAAGCATGTATTTTAATGTTTGTAGTTTCATTTTAACATTTATGTTGTTCTTTTTCAAAATGAAATGAGAAGTGAATTTACAGATCTACATTTTGTTTTCTTGTAGAAAAGTGATTTTTACATGTGCTGTTTCATTGATGTGAAATCATGTTTAAATATTTCACAAAAAAGCATGTATTTTATTGTTTGTAGTTTCATTTTAACATTAATGTTATTATTTTCAAATTTGAAATGTAGAAGTGAATTTACAGATTTACATTTTGCTTTCTTGTGGAAAAGTACTTTTTACAAGTGCTGTTTCATAGATGTGAAACCATGTTTAAACATTTCTCAAAAAAGCATGTATTTTAATGTTTGTAGTTTCATTTTAACATTTATGTTGTTCTTTTCAAAATTGAAATGTAGAAGTGAATTTACAGATCTACATTTTGTTTTCTTGTAGAAAAGTGCTTTTTACCTGTGCTGTTTCATTGATGCCAAATCATGTTTAAACATTACTCAAAAAAGCATGTATTTTATTGTTTGTAGTTTCATTTTAACATTTATGTTATTCTTTTCAAATTTGTAATGTAGAAGTGAATTTACAGATTTACATTTTGCTTTCTTGTGGAAAAGTACTTTTTACAAGTGCTGTTTCAGAGATGTGAAACCATGTTTAAACATTTCTCAAAAAAGAATGTATTTTAATGTTTGTAGTTTCATTTTAACATTTATGTTATTCTTTTCAAAATTGAAATGTAGAAGTGAATTTACAGATTTACATTTTGCTTTCTTGTGGAAAAGTACTTTTTACAAGTGCTGTTTCATAGATGTGAAACCATGTTTAAACATTTCTCAAAAAAGCATGTATTTTAATGTTTGTAGTTTCATTTTAACATTTATGTTGTTCTTTTCAAAATTGAAATGTAGAAGTGAATTTACAGATCTACATTTTGTTTTCTTGTAGAAAAGTGCTTTTTACCTGTGCTGTTTCATTGATGCGAAATCATGTTTAAACATTTCACAAAAAAGCATGTATTTTATTGTTTGTAGTTTCATTTTAACATTTATGTTATTCTTTTCAAATTTGAAATGTAGAAGTGAATATACAGATTTACATTTTGCTTTCATGTGGAAAAGTACTTTTTACAAGTGCTGTTTCATAGATGTGAAACCATGTTTAAACATTTCTCAAAAAAGCATGTATTTTAACGTTTGTAGTTTCATTTTAACATTTATGTTGTTCTTTTCAAAATTGAAATGTAGAAGTGAATTTACAGATCTACATTTTGTTTTCTTGTAGAAAAGTGCTTTTTACCTGTGCTGTTTCATTGATGTCAAATCATGTTTAAACATTACTCAAAAAAGCATGTATTTTATTGTTTGTAGTTTCATTTTAACATTTATGTTATTCTTTTCAAATTTGAAATGTAGAAGTGAATTTACAGATTTACATTTTGCTTTCTTGTGGAAAAGTACTTTTTACAAGTGCTGTTTCATAGATGTGAAACCATGTTTAAACATTTCTCAAAAAAGCATGTATTTTAATGTTTGTAGTTTCATTTTAACATTAATGTTATTCTTTTCAAAATTGAATATGTGGAAGTGAATTTATGCATCCTCATTTTGCTTTCTTTTAGAAAAGTACTTTTTACAAGTGCTGTTTCATAGATGTGAATTCATCTTTAAATATTTCACAAAAAAGCATGTATTTTATTGTTTGTAGTTTCATTTTAACATTTATGTTATTATTTTCAAATTTGAAATGTAGAAGTGAATTTACAGATTTACATTTTGCTTTCTTGTGGAAAAGTACTTTTTACAAGTGCTGTTTCATAGATGTGAAAACATGTTTAAACATTTCTCAAAAAAGCATGTATTTTAATGTTTGTAGTTTCATTTTAACATTTATGTTGTTCTTTTCAAAATTGAAATGTAGAAGTGAATTTACAGATCTACATTTTGTTTTCTTGTAGAAAAGTGCTTTTTACCTGTGCTGTTTCATTGATGTCAAATCATGTTTAAACATTACTCAAAAAAGCATGTATTTTATGTTTGTAGTTTCATTTTAACATTTATGTTATTCTTTTCAAATTTGAAATGTAGAAGTGAATTTACAGATTTACATTTTGCTTTCTTGTGGAAAAGTACTTTTTACAAGTGCTGTTTCATAGATGTGAAAACATGTTTAAACATTTCTCAAAAAAGCATGTATTTTAATGTTTGTAGTTTCATTTTAACATTTATGTTGTTCTTTTCAAAATTGAAATGTAGAAGTGAATTTACAGATCTACATTTTGTTTTCTTGTAGAAAAGTGCTTTTTACCTGTGCTGTTTCATTGATGTGAAATCAGGTTTAAACATTACTCAAAAAAGCATGTATTTTAATGTTTGTAGTTTCATTTTAACATTTATGTTGTTCTTTTCAAAATTGAAATGTAGAAGTGAATTTACAGATCAACATTTTGTTTTCTTGTAGAAAAGTGCTTTTTACCTGTGCTGTTTCATTGATGTGAAATCATGTTTAAACATTACTCAAAAAAGCATGTATTTTAATATTTGTAGTTTCATTTTAACATTTATGTAGTTGTTTTCAAAATTGAAATGTAGAAGTGAATTTACAGATTTACATTTTGCTTTCTTGTGGAAAAGTACTTTTTACAAGTGCTGTTTCATATATGTGAAACCATGTTTAAACATTTCTCAAAAAAGCATGTATTTTAATGTTTGTAGTTTCATTTTAACATTAATGTTATTCTTTTCAAAATTGAATATGTAGAAGTGAATTTATGCATCCTCATTTTGCTTTCTTTTAGAAAAGTACTTTTTACAAGTGCTGTTTCATAGATGTGAAATCATCTTTAAATATTTCACAAAAAAGCATGTATTTTATTGTTTGTAGTTTCATTTTAACATTTATGTTATTATTTTCAAATTTGAAATGTAGAAGTGAATTTACAGATTTACATTTTGCTTTCTTGTGGAAAAGTACTTTTTACAAGTGCTGTTTCATAGATGTGAAAACATGTTTAAACATTTCTCAAAAAAGCATGTATTTTAATGGTTGTAGTTTCATTTTAACATTTATGTTGTTCTTTTCAAAATTGAAATGTAGAAGTGAATTTACAGATCTACATTTTGTTTTCTTGTAGAAAAGTGCTTTTTACCTGTGCTGTTTCATTGATGTCAAATCATGTTTAAACATTACTCAAAAAAGCATGTATTTTATGTTTGTAGTTTCATTTTAACATTTATGTTATTCTTTTCAAATTTGAAATGTAGAAGTGAATTTACAGATTTACATTTTGCTTTCTTGTGGAAAAGTACTTTTTACAAGTGCTGTTTCATAGATGTGAAACCATGTTTAAACATTTCTCAAAAAAGCATGTATTTTAATGTTTGTAGTTTCATTTTAACATTTATGTTGTTCTTTTCAAAATTGAAATGTAGAAGTGAATTTACAGATCTACATTTTGTTTTCTTGTAGAAAAGTGCTTTTTACCTGTGCTGTTTCATTGATGTGAAATCAGGTTTAAACATTACTCAAAAAAGCATGTATTTTAATGTTTGTAGTTTCATTTTAACATTTATGTTGTTCTTTTCAAAATTGAAATGTAGAAGTGAATTTACAGATCAACATTTTGTTTTCTTGTAGAAAAGTGCTTTTTACCTGTGCTGTTTCATTGATGTGAAATCATGTTTAAACATTACTCAAAAAAGCATGTATTTTAATATTTGTAGTTTCATTTTAACATTTATGTAGTTGTTTTCAAAATTGAAATGTAGAAGTGAATTTACAGATTTACATTTTGCTTTCTTGTGGAAAAGTACTTTTTACAAGTGCTGTTTCATATATGTGAAACCATGTTTAAACATTTCTCAAAAAAGCATGTATTTTAATGTTTGTAGTTTCATTTTAACATTAATGTTATTCTTTTCAAAATTGAATATGTAGAAGTGAATTTATGCATCCTCATTTTGCTTTCTTTTAGAAAAGTACTTTTTACAAGTGCTGTTTCATAGATGTGAAATCATGTTTAAACATTTCTCAAAAAAGCATGTATTTTAATGTTTGTAGTTTCATTTTAACATTTATGTTATTCTTTTCAAATTTGAAATGTAGAAGTGAATTTACAGATTTACATTTTGCTTTCTTGTGGAAAAGTACCTTTTACGTGCTGTTTCATAGATGTGAAACCATGTTTAAACATTTCTCAAAAAAGCATGTATTTTAATGTTTGTAGTTACATTTTAACATTTATGTTGTTCTTTTCAAAATTGAATATGTGGAAGTGAATTTATGCATCCTCATTTTGCTTTCTTTTAGAAAAGTACTTTTTACAAGTGCTGTTTCATAGATGTGAAATCATCTTTAAATATTTCACAAAAAAGCATGTATTTTATTGTTTGTAGTTTCATTTTAACATTTATGTTATTATTTTCAAATTTGAAATGTAGAAGTGAATTTACAGATTTACATTTTGCTTTCTTGTGGAAAAGTACTTTTTACAAGTGCTGTTTCATAGATGTGAAAACATGTTTAAACATTTCTCAAAAAAGCATGTATTTTAATGTTTGTAGTTTCATTTTAACATTTATGTTGTTCTTTTCAAAATTGAAATGTAGAAGTGAATTTACAGATCAACATTTTGTTTTCTTGTAGAAAAGTGCTTTTTACCTGTGCTGTTTCATTGATGTGAAATCAGGTTTAAACATTACTCAAAAAAGCATGTATTTTAATGTTTGTAGTTTCATTTTAACATTTATGTTGTTCTTTTCAAAATTGAAATGTAGAAGTGAATTTACAGATCAACATTTTGTTTTCTTGTAGAAAAGTGCTTTTTACCTGTGCTGTTTCATTGATGTGAAATCATGTTTAAACATTACTCAAAAAAGCATGTATTTTAATATTTGTAGTTTCATTTTAACATTTATGTAGTTGTTTTCAAAATTGAAATGTAGGTGAATTTACAGATTTACATTTTGCTTTCTTGTGGAAAAGTACTTTTTACAAGTGCTGTTTCATAGATGTGAAACCATGTTTAAACATTTCTCAAAAAAGCATGTATTTTAATGTTTGTAGTTTCATTTTAACATTTATGTTGTTCTTTTCAAAATTGAAATGTAGAAGTGAATTTACAGATCTACATTTTGTTTTCTTGTAGAAAAGTGCTTTTTACCTGTGCTGTTTCATTGATGCCAAATCATGTTTAAACATTACTCAAAAAAGCATGTATTTTATTGTTTGTAGTTTCATTTTAACATTTATGTTATTCTTTTCAAATTTGTAATGTAGAAGTGAATTTACAGATTTACATTTTGCTTTCTTGTGGAAAAGTAGTTTTTACAAGTGCTGTTTCAGAGATGTGAAACCATGTTTAAACATTTCTCAAAAAAGAATGTATTTTAATGTTTGTAGTTTCATTTTAACATTTATGTTATTCTTTTCAAATTTGAAATGTAGAAGTGAATTTAGAGATTTACATTTTGCTTTCTTGTGGAAAAGTACTTTTTACAAGTGCTGTTTCATAGATGTGAAACCATGTTTAAACATTTCTCAAAAAAGCATGTATTTTAATGTTTGTAGTTTCATTTTAACATTTATGTTGTTCTTTTCAAAATTGAAATGTAGAAGTGAATTTACAGATCTACATTTTGTTTTCTTGTAGAAAAGTGCTTTTTACCTGTGCTGTTTCATTGATGCCAAATCATGTTTAAACATAACTCAAAAATGCATGTATTTTATTGTTTGTAGTTTCATTTTAACATTTATGTTATTCTTTTCAAATTTGTAATGTAGAAGTGAATTTACAGATTTACATTTTGCTTTCTTGTGGAAAAGTACTTTTTACAAGTGCTGTTTCATAGATGTGAAACCATGTTTAAACATTTCTCAAAAAAGCATGTATTTTAATGTTTGTAGTTTCATTTTAACATTTATGATGTTCTTTTCAAAATTGAAATGTAGAAGTGAATTTACAGATCTACATTTTGTTTTCTTGTAGAAAAGTGCTTTTTACCTGTGCTGTTTCATTGATGCGAAATCATGTTTAAACATTTCACAAAAAAGCATGTATTTTATTGTTTGTAGTTTCATTTTAACATTTATGTTATTCTTTTCAAATTTGAAATGTAGAAGTGAATATACAGATTTACATTTTGCTTTCATGTGGAAAAGTACTTTTTACAAGTGCTGTTTCATAGATGTGAAACCATGTTTAAACATTTCTCAAAAAAGCATGTATTTTAACGTTTGTAGTTTCATTTTAACATTTATGTTGTTCTTTTCAAAATTGAAATGTAGAAGTGAATTTACAGATCTACATTTTGTTTTCTTGTAGAAAAGTGCTTTTTTCCTGTGCTGTTTCATTGATGTCAAATCATGTTTAAACATTACTCAAAAAAGCATGTATTTTATTGTTTGTAGTTTCATTTTAACATTTATGTTATTCTTTTCAAATTTGAAATGTAGAAGTGAATTTACAGATTTACATTTTGCTTTCTTGTGGAAAAGTACTTTTTACAAGTGCTGTTTCATAGATGTGAAACCATGTTTAAACATTTCTCAAAAAAGCATGTATTTTAATGTTTGTAGTTTCATTTTAACATTAATGTTATTCTTTTCAAAATTGAATATGTGGAAGTGAATTTATGCATCCTCATTTTGCTTTCTTTTAGAAAAGTACTTTTTACAAGTGCTGTTTCATAGATGTGAAATCATCTTTAAATATTTCACAAAAAAGCATGTATTTTATTGTTTGTAGTTTCATTTTAACATTTATGTTATTCTTTTCAAATTTGAAATGTAGAAGTGAATTTACAGATTTACATTTTGCTTTCTTGTGGAAAAGTACTTTTTACAAGTGCTGTTTCATAGATGTGAAACCATGTTTAAACATTTCTCAAAAAAGCATGTATTTTAATGTTTGTAGTTTCATTTTAACATTTATGTTGTTCTTTTCAAAATTGAAATGTAGAAGTGAATTTACAGATCTACATTTTGTTTTCTTGTAGAAAAGTGCTTTTTACCTGTGCTGTTTCATTGATGTGAAATCAGGTTTAAACATTACTCAAAAAAGCATGTATTTTAATGTTTGTAGTTTCATTTTAACATTTATGTTGTTCTTTTCAAAATTGAAATGTAGAAGTGAATTTACAGATCAACATTTTGTTTTCTTGTAGAAAAGTGCTTTTTACCTGTGCTGTTTCATTGATGTGAAATCATGTTTAAACATTACTCAAAAAAGCATGTATTTTAATATTTGTAGTTTCATTTTAACATTTATGTAGTTGTTTTCAAAATTGAAATGTAGAAGTGAATTTACAGATTTACATTTTGCTTTCTTGTGGAAAAGTACTTTTTACAAGTGCTGTTTCATATATGTGAAACCATGTTTAAACATTTCTCAAAAAAGCATGTATTTTAATGTTTGTAGTTTCATTTTAACATTAATGTTATTCTTTTCAAAATTGAATATGTAGAAGTGAATTTATGCATCCTCATATTGCTTTCTTTTAGAAAAGTACTTTTTACAAGTGCTGTTTCATAGATGTGAAATCATGTTTAAACATTTCTCAAAAAAGCATGTATTTTAATGTTTGTAGTTTCATTTTAACATTTATGTTGTTCTTTTCAAATTTGAAATGTAGAAGTGAATTTACAGATTTACATTTTGCTTTCTTTTAGAAAAGTACTTTTTACAAGTGCTGTTTCATAGATGTGAAATCATCTTTAAATATTTCACAAAAAAGCATGTATTTTATTGTTTGTAGTTTCATTTTAACATTTATGTTATTATTTTCAAATTTGAAATGTAGAAGTGAATTTACAGATTTACATTTTGCTTTCTTGTGGAAAAGTACTTTTTACAAGTGCTGTTTCATAGATGTGAAAACATGTTTAAACATTTCTCAAAAAAGCATGTATTTTAATGTTTGTAGTTTCATTTTAACATTTATGTTGTTCTTTTCAAAATTGAAATGTAGAAGTGAATTTACAGATCAACATTTTGTTTTCTTGTAGAAAAGTGCTTTTTACCTGTGCTGTTTCATTGATGTGAAATCAGGTTTAAACATTACTCAAAAAAGCATGTATTTTAATATTTGTAGTTTCATTTTAACATTTATGTAGTTGTTTTCAAAATTGAAATGTAGAAGTGAATTTACAGATTTACATTTTGCTTTCTTGTGTTAAAGTACTTTTTACAAGTGCTGTTTCATAGATGTGAAACCATGTTTAAACATTTCTCAAAAAAGCATGTATTTTAATGTTTGTAGTTTCATTTAACATTTATGTTGTTCTTTTCAAAATTGAAATGTAGAAGTGAATTTACAGATCTACATTTTGTTTTCTTGTAGAAAAGTGCTTTTTACCTGTGCTGTTTCATTGATGCCAAATCATGTTTAAACATTACTCAAAAGAGCATGTATTTTATTGTTTGTAGTTTCATTTTAACATTTATGTTATTCTTTTCAAATTTGTAATGTAGAAGTGAATTTACAGATTTACATTTTGCTTTCTTGTGGAAAAGTAGTTTTTACAAGTGCTGTTTCAGAGATGTGAAACCATGTTTAAACATTTCTCAAAAAAGAATGTATTTTAATGTTTGTAGTTTCATTTTAACATTTATGTTATTCTTTTCAAATTTGAAATGTAGAAGTGAATTTACAGATTTACATTTTGCTTTCTTGTGGAAAAGTACTTTTTACAATTGCTGTTTCATAGATGTGAAACCATGTTTAAACATTTTTTCAAAAAAGCATGTATTTTAATGTTTGTAGTTTCATTTTAACATTTATGTTATTCTTTTCAAAATTGAAATGTTAGAAGTGAATTTACGCATCCTCATTTTGCTTTCTTTTAGAAAAGTACTTTTCACAAGTGCTGTTTCATTGATGTGAAATCATGTTTAAATATATCACAAAAAAGCATGTATTTTATTGTTTGTAGTTTCATTTTAACATTTATGTTATTCTTTTCAAATTTGAAATGTAGAAGTGAATTTACAGATTTACATTTTGCTTTCTTGTGGAAAAGTACTTTTTACAAGTGCTGTTTCATAGATGTGAAACCATGTTTAAACATTTCTCAAAAAAGCATGTATTTTAATGTTTGTAGTTTCATTTTAACATTAATGTTTTTCTTTTCAAAATTGAATATGTGGAAGTGAATTTATGCATTTTCATTTTGCTTTCTTTTAGAAAAGTACTTTTTACAAGTGCTGTTTCATAGATGTGAAAACATCTTTAAATATTTCACAAAAAAGCATGTATTTTATTGTTTGTAGTTTCATTTTAACATTTATGTTATTATTTTCAAATTTGAAATGTAGAAGTGAATTTACAGATTTACATTTTGCTTTCTTGTGGAAAAGTACTTTTTACAAGTGCTGTTTCATAGATGTGAAAACATGTTTAAACATTTCTCAAAAAAGCATGTATTTTAATGTTTGTAGTTTCATTTTAACATTTATGTTGTTCTTTTCAAAATTGAAATGTAGAAGTGAATTTACAGATCTACATTTTGTTTTCTTGTAGAAAAGTGCTTTTTACCTGTGCTGTTTCATTGATGTCAAATCATGTTTAAACATTACTCAAAAAAGCATGTATTTTATGTTTGTAGTTTCATTTTAACATTTATGTTATTCTTTTCAAATTTGAAATGTAGAAGTGAATTTACAGATTTACATTTTGCTTTCTTGTGGAAAAGTACTTTTTACAAGTGCTGTTTCATAGATGTGAAACCATGTTTAAACATTTCTCAAAAAAGCATGTATTTTAATGTTTGTAGTTTCATTTTAACATTTATGTTGTTCTTTTCAAAATTGAAATGTAGAAGTGAATTTACAGATCTACATTTTGTTTTCTTGTAGAAAAGTGCTTTTTACCTGTGCTGTTTCATTGATGTGAAATCAGGTTTAAACATTACTCAAAAAAGCATGTATTTTAATGTTTGTAGTTTCATTTTAACATTTATGTTGTTCTTTTCAAAATTGAAATGTAGAAGTGAATTTACAGATCAACATTTTGTTTTCTTGTAGAAAAGTGCTTTTTACCTGTGCTGTTTCATTGATGTGAAATCATGTTTAAACATTACTCAAAAAAGCATGTATTTTAATATTTGTAGTTTCATTTTAACATTTATGTAGTTGTTTTCAAAATTGAAATGTAGAAGTGAATTTACAGATTTACATTTTGCTTTCTTGTGGAAAAGTACTTTTTACAAGTGCTGTTTCATATATGTGAAACCATGTTTAAACATTTCTCAAAAAAGCATGTATTTTAATGTTTGTAGTTTCATTTTAACATTAATGTTATTCTTTTCAAAATTGAATATGTAGAAGTGAATTTATGCATCCTCATTTTGCTTTCTTTTAGAAAAGTACTTTTTACAAGTGCTGTTTCATAGATGTGAAACCATGTTTAAACATTTCTCAAAAAAGCATGTATTTTATTGTTTGTAGTTTCATTTTAACATTTATGTTATTATTTTCAAATTTGAAATGTAGAAGTGAATTTACAGATTTACATTTTGCTTTCTTGTGGAAAAGTACTTTTTACAAGTGCTGTTTCATAGATGTGAAAACATGTTTAAACATTTCTCAAAAAAGCATGTATTTTAATGTTTGTAGTTTCATTTTAACATTTATGTTGTTCTTTTCAAAATTGAAATGTAGAAGTGAATTTACAGATCAACATTTTGTTTTCTTGTAGAAAAGTGCTTTTTACCTGTGCTGTTTCATTGATGTGAAATCAGGTTTAAACATTACTCAAAAAAGCATGTATTTTAATGTTTGTAGTTTCATTTTAACATTTATGTTGTTCTTTTCAAAATTGAAATGTAGAAGTGAATTTACAGATCAACATTTTGTTTTCTTGTAGAAAAGTGCTTTTTACCTGTGCTGTTTCATTGATGTGAAATCATGTTTAAACATTACTCAAAAAAGCATGTATTTTAATATTTGTAGTTTCATTTTAACATTTATGTAGTTGTTTTCAAAATTGAAATGTAGGTGAATTTACAGATTTACATTTTGCTTTCTTGTGGAAAAGTACTTTTTACAAGTGCTGTTTCATATATGTGAAACCATGTTTAAACATTTCTCAAAAAAGCATGTATTTTATTGTTTGTAGTTTCATTTTAACATTTATGTTATTATTTTCAAATTTGAAATGTAGAAGTGAATTTACAGATTTACATTTTGCTTTCTTGTGGAAAAGTACTTTTTACAAGTGCTGTTTCATAGATGTGAAAACATGTTTAAACATTTCTCAAAAAAGCATGTATTTTAATGTTTGTAGTTTCATTTTAACATTTATGTTGTTCTTTTCAAAATTGAAATGTAGAAGTGAATTTACAGATCAACATTTTGTTTTCTTGTAGAAAAGTGCTTTTTACCTGTGCTGTTTCATTGATGTGAAATCATGTTTAAACATTACTCAAAGAAGCATGTATTTTAATATTTGTAGTTTCATTTTAACATTTATGTAGTTGTTTTCAAAATTGAAATGTAGGTGAATTTACAGATTTACATTTTGCTTTCTTGTGGAAAAGTACTTTTTACAAGTGCTGTTTCATAGATGTGAAACCATGTTTAAACATTTCTCAAAAAAGCATGTATTTTAATGTTTGTAGTTTCATTTTAACATTTATGTTGTTCTTTTCAAAATTGAAATGTAGAAGTGAATTTACAGATCTACATTTTGTTTTCTTGTAGAAAAGTGCTTTTTACCTGTGCTGTTTCATTGATGCCAAATCATGTTTAAACATTACTCAAAAAAGCATGTATTTTATTGTTTGTAGTTTCATTTTAACATTTATGTTATTCTTTTCAAATTTGTAATGTAGAAGTGAATTTACAGATTTACATTTTGCTTTCTTGTGGAAAAGTAGTTTTTACAAGTGCTGTTTCAGAGATGTGAAACCATGTTTAAACATTTCTCAAAAAAGAATGTATTTTAATGTTTGTAGTTTCATTTTAACATTTATGTTATTCTTTTCAAATTTGAAATGTAGAAGTGAATTTACAGATTTACATTTTGCTTTCTTGTGGAAAAGTACTTTTTACAAGTGCTGTTTCATAGATGTGAAACCATGTTTAAACATTTCTCAAAAAAGCATGTATTTTAATGTTTGTAGTTTCATTTTAACATTTATGTTGTTCTTTTCAAAATTGAAATGTAGAAGTGAATTTACAGATCTACATTTTGTTTTCTTGTAGAAAAGTGCTTTTTACCTGTGCTGTTTCATTGATGCCAAATCATGTTTAAACATTACTCAAAAATGCATGTATTTTATTGTTTGTAGTTTCATTTTAACATTTATGTTATTCTTTTCAAATTTGTAATGTAGAAGTGAATTTACAGATTTACATTTTGCTTTCTTGTGGAAAAGTACTTTTTACAAGTGCTGTTTCAGAGATGTGAAACCATGTTTAAACATTTCTCAAAAAAGAATGTATTTTAATGTTTGTAGTTTCATTTTAACATTTATGTTATTCTTTTCAAATTTGAAATGTAGAAGTGAATTTACAGATTTACATTTTGCTTTCTTGTGGAAAAGTACTTTTTACAAGTGCTGTTTCATAGATGTGAAACCATGTTTAAACATTTCTCAAAAAAGCATGTATTTTAATGTTTGTAGTTTCATTTTAACATTTATGTTGTTCTTTTCAAAATTGAAATGTAGAAGTGAATTTACAGATCTACATTTTGTTTTCTTGTAGAAAAGTGCTTTTTACCTGTGCTGTTTCATTGATGCGAAATCATGTTTAAACATTTCACAAAAAAGCATGTATTTTATTGTTTGTAGTTTCATTTTAACATTTATGTTATTCTTTTCAAATTTGAAATGTAGAAGTGAATATACAGATTTACATTTTGCTTTCATGTGGAAAAGTATTTTTTACAAGTGCTGTTTCATAGATGTGAAACCATGTTTAAACATTTCTCAAAAAAGCATGTATTTTAACGTTTGTAGTTTCATTTTAACATTTATGTTGTTCTTTTCAAAATTGAAATGTAGAAGTGAATTTACAGATCTACATTTTGTTTTCTTGTAGAAAAGTGCTTTTTTCCTGTGCTGTTTCATTGATGTCAAATCATGTTTAAACATTACTCAAAAAAGCATGTATTTTATTGTTTGTAGTTTCATTTTAACATTTATGTTATTCTTTTCAAATTTGAAATGTAGAAGTGAATTTACAGATTTACATTTTGCTTTCTTGTGGAAAAGTACTTTTTACAAGTGCTGTTTCATAGATGTGAAACCATGTTTAAACATTTCTCAAAAAAGCATGTATTTTAATGTTTGTAGTTTCATTTTAACATTAATGTTATTCTTTTCAAAATTGAATATGTGGAAGTGAATTTATGCATCCTCATTTTGCTTTCTTTTAGAAAAGTACTTTTTACAAGTGCTGTTTCATAGATGTGAAATCATCTTTAAATATTTCACAAAAAAGCATGTATTTTATTGTTTGTAGTTTCATTTTAACATTTATGTTATTATTTTCAAATTTGAAATGTAGAAGTGAATTTACAGATTTACATTTTGCTTTCTTGTGGAAAAGTACTTTTTACAAGTGCTGTTTCATAGATGTGAAAACATGTTTAAACATTTCTCAAAAAAGCATGTATTTTAATGTTTGTAGTTTCATTTTAACATTTATGTTGTTCTTTTCAAAATTGAAATGTAGAAGTGAATTTACAGATCTACATTTTGTTTTCTTGTAGAAAAGTGCTTTTTACCTGTGCTGTTTCATTGATGTCAAATCATGTTTAAACATTACTCAAAAAAGCATGTATTTTATGTTTGTAGTTTCATTTTAACATTTATGTTATTCTTTTCAAATTTGAAATGTAGAAGTGAATTTACAGATTTACATTTTGCTTTCTTGTGGAAAAGTACTTTTTACAAGTGCTGTTTCATAGATGTGAAACCATGTTTAAACATTTCTCAAAAAAGCATGTATTTTAATGTTTGTAGTTTCATTTTAACATTTATGTTGTTCTTTTCAAAATTGAAATGTAGAAGTGAATTTACAGATCTACATTTTGTTTTCTTGTAGAAAAGTGCTTTTTACCTGTGCTGTTTCATTGATGTGAAATCAGGTTTAAACATTACTCAAAAAAGCATGTATTTTAATGTTTGTAGTTTCATTTTAACATTTATGTTGTTCTTTTCAAAATTGAAATGTAGAAGTGAATTTACAGATCAACATTTTGTTTTCTTGTAGAAAAGTGCTTTTTACCTGTGCTGTTTCATTGATGTGAAATCATGTTTAAACATTACATCAAAAAAGCATGTATTTTAATATTTGTAGTTTCATTTTAACATTTATGTAGTTGTTTTCAAAATTGAAATGTAGAAGTGAATTTACAGATTTACATTTTGCTTTCTTGTGGAAAAGTACTTTTTACAAGTGCTGTTTCATATATGTGAAACCATGTTTAAACATTTCTCAAAAAAGCATGTATTTTAATGTTTGTAGTTTCATTTTAACATTAATGTTATTCTTTTCAAAATTGAATATGTAGAAGTGAATTTATGCATCCTCATTTTGCTTTCTTTTAGAAAAGTACTTTTTACAAGTGCTGTTTCATAGATGTGAAATCATGTTTAAACATTTCTCAAAAAAGCATGTATTTTAATGTTTGTAGTTTCATTTTAACATTTATGTTATTCTTTTCAAATTTGAAATGTAGAAGTGAATTTACAGATTTACATTTTGCTTTCTTGTGGAAAAGTACCTTTTACGTGCTGTTTCATAGATGTGAAACCATGTTTAAACATTTCTCAAAAAAGCATGTATTTTAATGTTTGTAGTTACATTTTAACATTTATGTTGTTCTTTTCAAAATTGAATATGTGGAAGTGAATTTATGCATCCTCATTTTGCTTTCTTTTAGAAAAGTACTTTTTACAAGTGCTGTTTCATTGATGTGAAATCATGTTTAAACATTACTCAAAAAAGCATGTATTTTAATATTTGTAGTTTCATTTTAACATTTATGTAGTTGTTTTCAAAATTGAAATGTAGGTGAATTTACAGATTTACATTTTGCTTTCTTGTGGAAAAGTACTTTTTACAAGTGCTGTTTCATAGATGTGAAACCATGTTTAAACATTTCTCAAAAAAGCATGTATTTTAATGTTTGTAGTTTCATTTTAACATTTATGTTGTTCTTTTCAAAATTGAAATGTAGAAGTGAATTTACAGATCTACATTTTGTTTTCTTGTAGAAAAGTGCTTTTTACCTGTGCTGTTTCATTGATGCCAAATCATGTTTAAACATTACTCAAAAGAGCATGTATTTTATTGTTTGTAGTTTCATTTTAACATTTATGTTAATCTTTTCAAATTTGTAATGTAGAAGTGAATTTACAGATTTACATTTTGCTTTCTTGTGGAAAAGTAGTTTTTACAAGTGCTGTTTCAGAGATGTGAAACCATGTTTAAACATTTCTCAAAAAAGAATGTATTTTAATGTTTGTAGTTTCATTTTAACATTTATGTTATTCTTTTCAAATTTGAAATGTAGAAGTGAATTTACAGATTTACATTTTGCTTTCTTGTGGAAAAGTACTTTTTACAATTGCTGTTTCATAGATGTGAAACCATGTTTAAACATTTTTTCAAAAAAGCATGTATTTTAATGTTTGTAGTTTCATTTTAACATTTATGTTATTCTTTTCAAAATTGAAATGTTAGAAGTGAATTTACGCATCCTCATTTTGCTTTCTTTTAGAAAAGTACTTTTCACAAGTGCTGTTTCATTGATGTGAAATCATGTTTAAATATATCACAAAAAAGCATGTATTTTATTGTTTGTAGTTTCATTTTAACATTTATGTTATTCTTTTCAAATTTGAAATGTAGAAGTGAATTTACAGATCCACATTTTGTTTTCTTGTAGAAAAGTGCTTTTTACCTGTGCTGTTTCATTGATGTCAAATCATGTTTAAACATTACTCAAAAAAGCATGTATTTTATTGTTTGTAGTTTCATTTTAACATTTATGTTATTCTTTTCAAATTTGAAATGTAGAAGTGAATTTACAGATTTACATTTTGCTTTCTTGTGGAAAAGTACTTTTTACAAGTGCTGTTTCATAGATGTGAAACCATGTTTAAACATTTCTCAAAAAAGCATGTATTTTAATGTTTGTAGTTTCATTTTAACATTAATGTTATTCTTTTCAAAATTGAATATGTGGAAGTGAATTTATGCATCCTCATTTTGCTTTCTTTTAGAAAAGTACTTTTTACAAGTGCTGTTTCATAAATGTGAAATCATCTTTAAATATTTCACAAAAAAGCATGTATTTTATTGTTTGTAGTTTCATTTTAACATTTATGTTATTATTTTCAAATTTGAAATGTAGAAGTGAATTTACAGATTTACATTTTGCTTTCTTGTGGAAAAGTACTTTTTACAAGTGCTGTTTCATAGATGTGAAAACATGTTTAAACATTTCTCAAAAAAGCATGTATTTTGATGTTTGTAGTTTCATTTTAACATTTATGTTGTTCTTTTCAAAATTGAAATGTAGAAGTGAATTTACAGATCAACATTTTGTTTTCTTGTAGAAAAGTGCTTTTTACCTGTGCTGTTTCATTGATGTGAAATCAGGTTTAAACATTACTCAAAAAAGCATGTATTTTAATGTTTGTAGTTTCATTTTAACATTTATGTTGTTCTTTTCAAAATTGAAATGTAGAAGTGAATTTACAGATCAACATTTTGTTTTCTTGTAGAAAAGTGCTTTTTACCTGTGCTGTTTCATTGATGTGAAATCATGTTTAAACATTACTCAAAAAAGCATGTATTTTAATATTTGTAGTTTCATTTTAACATTTATGTAGTTGTTTTCAAAATTGAAATGTAGGTGAATTTACAGATTTACATTTTGCTTTCTTGTGGAAAAGTACTTTTTACAAGTGCTGTTTCATAGATGTGAAACCATGTTTAAACATTTCTCAAAAAAGCATGTATTTTAATGTTTGTAGTTTCATTTTAACATTTATGTTGTTCTTTTCAAAATTGAAATGTAGAAGTGAATTTACAGATCTACATTTTGTTTTCTTGTAGAAAAGTGCTTTTTACCTGTGCTGTTTCATTGATGCCAAATCATGTTTAAACATTACTCAAAAGAGCATGTATTTTATTGTTTGTAGTTTCATTTTAACATTTATGTTATTCTTTTCAAATTTGTAATGTAGAAGTGAATTTACAGATTTACATTTTGCTTTCTTGTGGAAAAGTAGTTTTTACAAGTGCTGTTTCAGAGATGTGAAACCATGTTTAAACATTTCTCAAAAAAGAATGTATTTTAATGTTTGTAGTTTCATTTTAACATTTATGTTATTCTTTTCAAATTTGAAATGTAGAAGTGAATTTACAGATTTACATTTTGCTTTCTTGTGGAAAAGTACTTTTTACAATTGCTGTTTCATAGATGTGAAACCATGTTTAAACATTTTTTCAAAAAAGCATGTATTTTAATGTTTGTAGTTTCATTTTAACATATATGTTATTCTTTTCAAAATTGAAATGTTAGAAGTGAATTTACGCATCCTCATTTTGCTTTCTTTTAGAAAAGTACTTTTCACAAGTGCTGTTTCATTGATGTGAAATCATGTTTAAATATATCACAAAAAAGCATGTATTTTATTGTTTGTAGTTTCATTTTAACATTTATGTTATTCTTTTCAAATTTGAAATGTAGAAGTGAATTTACAGATCCACATTTTGTTTTCTTGTAGAAAAGTGCTTTTTACCTGTGCTGTTTCATTGATGTCAAATCATGTTTAAACATTACTCAAAAAAGCATGTATTTTATTGTTTGTAGTTTCATTTTAACATTTATGTTATTCTTTTCAAATTTGAAATGTAGAAGTGAATTTACAGATTTACATTTTGCTTTCTTGTGGAAAAGTACTTTTTACAAGTGCTGTTTCATAGATGTGAAACCATGTTTAAACATTTCTCAAAAAAGCATGTATTTTAATGTTTGTAGTTTCATTTTAACATTAATGTTATTCTTTTCAAAATTGAATATGTGGAAGTGAATTTATGCATCCTCATTTTGCTTTCTTTTAGAAAAGTACTTTTTACAAGTGCTGTTTCATAGATGTGAAATCATCTTTAAATATTTCACAAAAAAGCATGTATTTTATTGTTTGTAGTTTCATTTTAACATTTATGTTATTATTTTCAAATTTGAAATGTAGAAGTGAATTTACAGATTTACATTTTGCTTTCTTGTGGAAAAGTACTTTTTACAAGTGCTGTTTCATAGATGTGAAAACATGTTTAAACATTTCTCAAAAAAGCATGTATTTTAATGTTTGTAGTTTCATTTTAACATTTATGTTGTTCTTTTCAAAATTGAAATGTAGAAGTGAATTTACAGATCAACATTTTGTTTTCTTGTAGAAAAGTGCTTTTTACCTGTGCTGTTTCATTGATGTGAAATCAGGTTTAAACATTACTCAAAAAAGCATGTATTTTAATGTTTGTAGTTTCATTTTAACATTTATGTTGTTCTTTTCAAAATTGAAATGTAGAAGTGAATTTACAGATCAACATTTTGTTTTCTTGTAGAAAAGTGCTTTTTACCTGTGCTGTTTCATTGATGTGAAATCATGTTTAAACATTACTCAAAAAAGCATGTATTTTAATATTTGTAGTTTCATTTTAACATTTATGTAGTTGTTTTCAAAATTAAAATGTAGGTGAATTTACAGATTTACATTTTGCTTTCTTGTGGAAAAGTACTTTTTACAAGTGCTGTTTCATAGATGTGAAACCATGTTTAAACATTTCTCAAAAAAGCATGTATTTTAATGTTTGTAGTTTCATTTTAACATTTATGTTGTTCTTTTCAAAATTGAAATGTAGAAGTGAATTTACAGATCTACATTTTGTTTTCTTGTAGAAAAGTGCTTTTTACCTGTGCTGTTTCATTGATGCCAAATCATGTTTAAACATTACTCAAAAGAGCATGTATTTTATTGTTTGTAGTTTCATTTTAACATTTATGTTATTCTTTTCAAATTTGTAATGTAGAAGTGAATTTACAGATTTACATTTTGTTTTCTTGTGGAAAAGTAGTTTTTACAAGTGCTGTTTCAGAGATGTGAAACCATGTTTAAACATTTCTCAAAAAAGAATGTATTTTAATGTTTGTAGTTTCATTTTAACATTTATGTTATTCTTTTCAAATTTGAAATGTAGAAGTGAATTTACAGATTTACATTTTGCTTTCTTGTGGAAAAGTACTTTTTACAAGTGCTGTTTCATAGATGTGAAACCATGTTTAAACATTTCTCAAAAAAGCATGTATTTTAATGTTTGTAGTTTCATTTTAACATTAATGTTATTCTTTTCAAAATTGAATATGTGGAAGTGAATTTATGCATCCTCATTTTGCTTTCTTTTAGAAAAGTACTTTTTACAAGTGCTGTTTCATAGATGTGAAATCATCTTTAAATATTTCACAAAAAAGCATGTATTTTATTGTTTGTAGTTTCATTTTAACATTTATGTTATTATTTTCAAATTTGAAATGTAGAAGTGAATTTACAGATTTACATTTTGCTTTCTTGTGGAAAAGTACTTTTTACAAGTGCTGTTTCATAGATGTGAAAACATGTTTAAACATTTCTCAAAAAAGCATGTATTTTAATGTTTGTAGTTTCATTTTAACATTTATGTTGTTCTTTTCAAAATTGAAATGTAGAAGTGAATTTACAGATCTACATTTTGTTTTCTTGTAGAAAAGTGCTTTTTACCTGTGCTGTTTCATTGATGTCAAATCATGTTTAAACATTACTCAAAAAAGCATGTATTTTATGTTTGTAGTTTCATTTTAACATTTATGTTATTCTTTTCAAATTTGAAATGTAGAAGTGAATTTACAGATTTACATTTTGCTTTCTTGTGGAAAAGTACTTTTTACAAGTGCTGTTTCATAGATGTGAAACCATGTTTAAACATTTCTCAATAAAGCATGTATTTTAATGTTTGTAGTTTCATTTTAACATTTATGTTGTTCTTTTCAAAATTGAAATGTAGAAGTGAATTTACAGATCTACATTTTGTTTTCTTGTAGAAAAGTGCTTTTTACCTGTGCTGTTTCATTGATGTGAAATCAGGTTTAAACATTACTCAAAAAAGCATGTATTTTAATGTTTGTAGTTTCATTTTAACATTTATGTTGTTCTTTTCAAAATTGAAATGTAGAAGTGAATTTACAGATCAACATTTTGTTTTCTTGTAGAAAAGTGCTTTTTACCTGTGCTGTTTCATTGATGTGAAATCATGTTTAAACATTACTCAAAAAAGCATGTATTTTAATATTTGTAGTTTCATTTTAACATTTATGTAGTTGTTTTCAAAATTGAAATGTAGAAGTGAATTTACAGATTTACATTTTGCTTTCTTGTGGAAAAGTACTTTTTACAAGTGCTGTTTCATATATGTGAAACCATGTTTAAACATTTCTCAAAAAAGCATGTATTTTAATGTTTGTAGTTTCATTTTAACATTAATGTTATTCTTTTCAAAATTGAATATGTAGAAGTGAATTTATGCATCCTCATTTTGCTTTCTTTTAGAAAAGTACTTTTTACAAGTGCTGTTTCATAGATGTGAAATCATGTTTAAACATTTCTCAAAAAAGCATGTATTTTAATGTTTGTAGTTTCATTTTAACATTTATGTTATTCTTTTCAAATTTGAAATGTAGAAGTGAATTTACAGATTTACATTTTGCTTTCTTGTGGAAAAGTACCTTTTACGTGCTGTTTCATAGATGTGAAACCATGTTTAAACATTTCTCAAAAAAGCATGTATTTTAATGTTTGTAGTTACATTTTAACATTTATGTTGTTCTTTTCAAAATTGAATATGTGGAAGTGAATTTATGCATCCTCATTTTGCTTTCTTTTAGAAAAGTACTTTTTACAAGTGCTGTTTCATAGATGTGAAATCATCTTTAAATATTTCACAAAAAAGCATGTATTTTATTGTTTGTAGTTTCATTTTAACATTTATGTTATTATTTTCAAATTTGAAATGTAGAAGTGAATTTACAGATTTACATTTTGCTTTCTTGTGGAAAAGTACTTTTTACAAGTGCTGTTTCATAGATGTGAAAACATGTTTAAACATTTCTCAAAAAAGCATGTATTTTAATGTTTGTAGTTTCATTTTAACATTTATGTTGTTCTTTTCAAAATTGAAATGTAGAAGTGAATTTACAGATCAACATTTTGTTTTCTTGTAGAAAAGTGCTTTTTACCTGTGCTGTTTCATTGATGTGAAATCAGGTTTAAACATTACTCAAAAAAGCATGTATTTTAATGTTTGTAGTTTCATTTTAACATTTATGTTGTTCTTTTCAAAATTGAAATGTAGAAGTGAATTTACAGATCAACATTTTGTTTTCTTGTAGAAAAGTGCTTTTTACCTGTGCTGTTTCATTGATGTGAAATCATGTTTAAACATTACTCAAAAAAGCATGTATTTTAATATTTGTAGTTTCATTTTAACATTTATGTAGTTGTTTTCAAAATTGAAATGTAGGTGAATTTACAGATTTACATTTTGCTTTCTTGTGGAAAAGTACTTTTTACAAGTGCTGTTTCATAGATGTGAAACCATGTTTAAACATTTCTCAAAAAAGCATGTATTTTAATGTTTGTAGTTTCATTTTAACATTTATGTTGTTCTTTTCAAAATTGAAATGTAGAAGTGAATTTACAGATCTACATTTTGTTTTCTTGTAGAAAAGTGCTTTTTACCTGTGCTGTTTCATTGATGCCAAATCATGTTTAAACATTACTCAAAAGAGCATGTATTTTATTGTTTGTAGTTTCATTTTAACATTTATGTTATTCTTTTCAAATTTGTAATGTAGAAGTGAATTTACAGATTTACATTTTGCTTTCTTGTGGAAAAGTAGTTTTTACAAGTGCTGTTTCAGAGATGTGAAACCATGTTTAAACATTTCTCAAAAAAGAATGTATTTTAATGTTTGTAGTTTCATTTTAACATTTATGTTATTCTTTTCAAATTTGAAATGTAGAAGTGAATTTACAGATTTACATTTTGCTTTCTTGTGGAAAAGTACTTTTTACAATTGCTGTTTCATAGATGTGAAACCATGTTTAAACATTTTTTCAAAAAAGCATGTATTTTAATGTTTGTAGTTTCATTTTAACATTTATGTTATTCTTTTCAAAATTGAAATGTTAGAAGTGAATTTACGCATCCTCATTTTGCTTTCTTTTAGAAAAGTACTTTTCAGAAGTGCTGTTTCATTGATGTGAAATCATGTTTAAATATATCACAAAAAAGCATGTATTTTATTGTTTGTAGTTTCATTTTAACATTTATGTTATTCTTTTCAAATTTGAAATGTAGAAGTGAATTTACAGATTTACATTTTGCTTTCTTGTGGAAAAGTACTTTTTACAAGTGCTGTTTCATAGATGTGAAACCATGTTTAAACATTTCTCAAAAAAGCATGTATTTTAATGTTTGTAGTTTCATTTTAACATTAATGTTATTCTTTTCAAAATTGAATATGTGGAAGTGAATTTATGCATCCTCATTTTGCTTTCTTTTAGAAAAGTACTTTTTACAAGTGCTGTTTCATAGATGTGAAATCATCTTTAAATATTTCACAAAAAAGCATGTATTTTATTGTTTGTAGTTTCATTTTAACATTTATGTTATTATTTTCAAATTTGAAATGTAGAAGTGAATTTACAGATTTACATTTTGCTTTCTTGTGGAAAAGTACTTTTTACAAGTGCTGTTTCATAGATGTGAAAACATGTTTAAACATTTCTCAAAAAAGCATGTATTTTAATGTTTGTAGTTTCATTTTAACATTTATGTTGTTCTTTTCAAAATTGAAATGTAGAAGTGAATTTACAGATCTACATTTTGTTTTCTTGTAGAAAAGTGCTTTTTACCTGTGCTGTTTCATTGATGTCAAATCATGTTTAAACATTACTCAAAAAAGCATGTATTTTATGTTTGTAGTTTCATTTTAACATTTATGTTATTCTTTTCAAATTTGAAATGTAGAAGTGAATTTACAGATTTACATTTTGCTTTCTTGTGGAAAAGTACTTTTTACAAGTGCTGTTTCATAGATGTGAAACCATGTTTAAACATTTCTCAAAAAAGCATGTATTTTAATGTTTGTAGTTTCATTTTAACATTTATGTTGTTCTTTTCAAAATTGAAATGTAGAAGTGAATTTACAGATCTACATTTTGTTTTCTTGTAGAAAAGTGCTTTTTACCTGTGCTGTTTCATTGATGTGAAATCAGGTTTAAACATTACTCAAAAAAGCATGTATTTTAATGTTTGTAGTTTCATTTTAACATTTATGTTGTTCTTTTCAAAATTGAAATGTAGAAGTGAATTTACAGATCAACATTTTGTTTTCTTGTAGAAAAGTGCTTTTTACCTGTGCTGTTTCATTGATGTGAAATCATGTTTAAACATTACTCAAAAAAGCATGTATTTTAATATTTGTAGTTTCATTTTAACATTTATGTAGTTGTTTTCAAAATTGAAATGTAGAAGTGAATTTACAGATTTACATTTTGCTTTCTTGTGGAAAAGTACTTTTTACAAGTGCTGTTTCATATATGTGAAACCATGTTTAAACATTTCTCAAAAAAGCATGTATTTTAATGTTTGTAGTTTCATTTTAACATTAATGTTATTCTTTTCAAAATTGAATATGTAGAAGTGAATTTATGCATCCTCATTTTGCTTTCTTTTAGAAAAGTACTTTTTACAAGTGCTGTTTCATAGATGTGAAATCATGTTTAAACATTTCTCAAAAAAGCATGTATTTTAATGTTTGTAGTTTCATTTTAACATTTATGTTATTCGTTTCAAATTTGAAATGTAGAAGTGAATTTACAGATTTACATTTTGCTTTCTTGTGGAAAAGTACTTTTTACAAGTGCTGTTTCATATATGTGAAACCATGTTTAAACATTTCACAAAAAAGCATGTATTTTATTGTTTGTAGTTTCATTTTAACATTTATGTTATTATTTTCAAATTTGAAATGTAGAAGTGAATTTACAGATTTACATTTTGCTTTCTTGTGGAAAAGTACTTTTTACAAGTGCTGTTTCATAGATGTGAAAACATGTTTAAACATTTCTCAAAAAAGCATGTATTTTAATGTTTGTAGTTTCATTTTAACATTTATGTTGTTCTTTTCAAAATTGAAATGTAGAAGTGAATTTACAGATCAACATTTTGTTTTCTTGTAGAAAAGTGCTTTTTACCTGTGCTGTTTCATTGATGTGAAATCAGGTTTAAACATTACTCAAAAAAGCATGTATTTTAATGTTTGTAGTTTCATTTTAACATTTATGTTGTTCTTTTCAAAATTGAAATGTAGAAGTGAATTTACAGATCAACATTTTGTTTTCTTGTAGAAAAGTGCTTTTTACCTGTGCTGTTTCATTGATGTGAAATCATGTTTAAACATTACTCAAAAAAGCATGTATTTTAATATTTGTAGTTTCATTTTAACATTTATGTAGTTGTTTTCAAAATTGAAATGTAGGTGAATTTACAGATTTACATTTTGCTTTCTTGTGGAAAAGTACTTTTTACAAGTGCTGTTTCATAGATGTGAAACCATGTTTAAACATTTCTCAAAAAAGCATGTATTTTAATGTTTGTAGTTTCATTTTAACATTTATGTTGTTCTTTTCAAAATTGAAATGTAGAAGTGAATTTACAGATCTACATTTTGTTTTCTTGTAGAAAAGTGCTTTTTACCTGTGCTGTTTCATTGATGCCAAATCATGTTTAAACATTACTCAAAAGAGCATGTATTTTATTGTTTGTAGTTTCATTTTAACATTTATGTTATTCTTTTCAAATTTGTAATGTAGAAGTGAATTTACAGATTTACATTTTGCTTTCTTGTGGAAAAGTAGTTTTTACAAGTGCTGTTTCAGAGATGTGAAACCATGTTTAAACATTTCTCAAAAAAGAATGTATTTTAATGTTTGTAGTTTCATTTTAACATTTATGTTATTCTTTTCAAATTTGAAATGTAGAAGTGAATTTACAGATTTACATTTTGCTTTCTTGTGGAAAAGTACTTTTTACAATTGCTGTTTCATAGATGTGAAACCATGTTTAAACATTTTTTCAAAAAAGCATGTATTTTAATGTTTGTAGTTTCATTTTAACATTTATGTTATTCTTTTCAAAATTGAAATGTTAGAAGTGAATTTACGCATCCTCATTTTGCTTTCTTTTAGAAAAGTACTTTTCAGAAGTGCTGTTTCATTGATGTGAAATCATGTTTAAATATATCACAAAAAAGCATGTATTTTATTGTTTGTAGTTTCATTTTAACATTTATGTTATTCTTTTCAAATTTGAAATGTAGAAGTGAATTTACAGATTTACATTTTGCTTTCTTGTGGAAAAGTACTTTTTACAAGTGCTGTTTCATAGATGTGAAACCATGTTTAAACATTTCTCAAAAAAGCATGTATTTTAATGTTTGTAGTTTCATTTTAACATTAATGTTATTCTTTTCAAAATTGAATATGTGGAAGTGAATTTATGCATCCTCATTTTGCTTTCTTTTAGAAAAGTACTTTTTACAAGTGCTGTTTCATAGATGTGAAATCATCTTTAAATATTTCACAAAAAAGCATGTATTTTATTGTTTGTAGTTTCATTTTAACATTTATGTTATTATTTTCAAATTTGAAATGTAGAAGTGAATTTACAGATTTACATTTTGCTTTCTTGTGGAAAAGTACTTTTTACAAGTGCTGTTTCATAGATGTGAAAACATGTTTAAACATTTCTCAAAAAAGCATGTATTTTAATGTTTGTAGTTTCATTTTAACATTTATGTTGTTCTTTTCAAAATTGAAATGTAGAAGTGAATTTACAGATCTACATTTTGTTTTCTTGTAGAAAAGTGCTTTTTACCTGTGCTGTTTCATTGATGTCAAATCATGTTTAAACATTACTCAAAAAAGCATGTATTTTATGTTTGTAGTTTCATTTTAACATTTATGTTATTCTTTTCAAATTTGAAATGTAGAAGTGAATTTACAGATTTACATTTTGCTTTCTTGTGGAAAAGTACTTTTTACAAGTGCTGTTTCATAGATGTGAAACCATGTTTAAACATTTCTCAAAAAAGCATGTATTTTAATGTTTGTAGTTTCATTTTAACATTTATGTTGTTCTTTTCAAAATTGAAATGTAGAAGTGAATTTACAGATCTACATTTTGTTTTCTTGTAGAAAAGTGCTTTTTACCTGTGCTGTTTCATTGATGTGAAATCAGGTTTAAACATTACTCAAAAAAGCATGTATTTTAATGTTTGTAGTTTCATTTTAACATTTATGTTGTTCTTTTCAAAATTGAAATGTAGAAGTGAATTTACAGATCAACATTTTGTTTTCTTGTAGAAAAGTGCTTTTTACCTGTGCTGTTTCATTGATGTGAAATCATGTTTAAACATTACTCAAAAAAGCATGTATTTTAATATTTGTAGTTTCATTTTAACATTTATGTAGTTGTTTTCAAAATTGAAATGTAGAAGTGAATTTACAGATTTACATTTTGCTTTCTTGTGGAAAAGTACTTTTTACAAGTGCTGTTTCATATATGTGAAACCATGTTTAAACATTTCTCAAAAAAGCATGTATTTTAATGTTTGTAGTTTCATTTTAACATTAATGTTATTCTTTTCAAAATTGAATATGTAGAAGTGAATTTATGCATCCTCATTTTGCTTTCTTTTAGAAAAGTACTTTTTACAAGTGCTGTTTCATAGATGTGAAATCATGTTTAAACATTTCTCAAAAAAGCATGTATTTTAATGTTTGTAGTTTCATTTTAACATTTATGTTATTCGTTTCAAATTTGAAATGTAGAAGTGAATTTACAGATTTACATTTTGCTTTCTTGTGGAAAGGTACCTTTTACGTGCTGTTTCATAGATGTGAAACCATGTTTAAAAATTTCTCAAAAAAGCATGTATTTTAATGTTTGTAGTTACATTTTAACATTTATGTTGTTCTTTTCAAAATTGAAATGTAGAAGTGAATTTACAGATCTACCTTTTTTATTTCTTGTAGAAAAGTGCTTTTTACCTGTGCTGTTTCATTGATGTGAAATCATGTTTAAACATTTCACAAAAAAGCATGTATTTTATTGTTTGTAGTTTCATTTTAACATTTATGTTATTATTTTCAAATTTGAAATGTAGAAGTGAATATACAGATTTACATTTTGCTTTCTTGTGGAAAAGTACTTTTTGCAAGTGCTGTTTCATAGATGTGAAAACATGTTTAAACATTTCTCAAAAAAGCATGTATTTAATGTTTGTAGTTTCATTTTAACATTTATGTTGTTCTTTTCAAAATTGAAATATAGAAGTGAATTTACAGATCAACATTTTGTTTTCTTGTAGAAAAGTGCTTTTTACCTGTGCTGTTTCATTGATGTGACATCAGGTTTAAACATTACTCAAAAAAGCATGTATTTTAATGTTTGTAGTTTCATTTTAACATTTATGTTGTTCTTTTCAAAATTGAAATGTAGAAGTGAATTTACAGATCAACATTTTGTTTTCTTGTAGAAAAGTGCTTTTTACCTGTGCTGTTTCATTGATGCCAAATCATGTTTAAACATTACTCAAAAAAGCATGTATTTTATTGTTTGTAGTTTCATTTTAACATTTATGTTATTCTTTTCAAATTTGTAATGTAGAAGTGAATTTACAGATTTACATTTTGCTTTCTTGTGGAAAAGTAGTTTTTACAAGTGCTGTTTCAGAGATGTGAAACCATGTTTAAACATTTCTCAAAAAAGAATGTATTTTAATGTTTGTAGTTTCATTTTAACATTTATGTTATTCTTTTCAAATTTGAAATGTAGAAGTGAATTTACAGATTTACATTTTGCTTTCTTGTGGAAAAGTGCTTTTTACCTGTGCTGTTTCATTGATGCGAAATCATGTTTAAACATTTCACAAAAAAGCATGTATTTTATTGTTTGTAGTTTCATTTTAACATTTATGTTATTCTTTTCAAATTTGAAATGTAGAAGTGAATATACAGATTTACATTTTGCTTTCATGTGGAAAAGTACTTTTTACAAGTGCTGTTTCATAGATGTGAAACCATGTTTAAACATTTCTCAAAAAAGCATGTATTTTAACGTTTGTAGTTTCATTTTAACATTTATGTTGTTCTTTTCAAAATTGAAATGTAGAAGTGAATTTACAGATCTACATTTTGTTTTCTTGTAGAAAAGTGCTTTTTACCTGTGCTGTTTCATTGATGTCAAATCATGTTTAAACATTACTCAAAAAAGCATGTATTTTATTGTTTGTAGTTTCATTTTAACATTTATGTTATTCTTTTCAAATTTGAAATGTAGAAGTGAATTTACAGATTTACATTTTGCTTTCTTGTGGAAAAGTAGTTTTACAAGTGCTGTTTCAGAGATGTGAAACCATGTTTAAACATTTCTCAAAAAAGAATGTATTTTAATGTTTGTAGTTTCATTTTAACATTTATGTTATTCTTTTCAAATTTGAAATGTAGAAGTGAATTTACAGATTTACATTTTGCTTTCTTGTGGAAAAGTACTTTTTACAATTGCTGTTTCATAGATGTGAAACCATGTTTAAACATTTTTTCAAAAAAGCATGTATTTTAATGTTTGTAGTTTCATTTTAACATTTATGTTATTCTTTTCAAAATTGAAATGTTAGAAGTGAATTTACGCATCCTCATTTTGCTTTCTTTTAGAAAAGTACTTTTCACAAGTGCTGTTTCATTGATGTGAAATCATGTTTAAATATATCACAAAAAAGCATGTATTTTATTGTTTGTAGTTTCATTTTAACATTTATGTTATTCTTTTCAAATTTGAAATGTAGAAGTGAATTTACAGATCTACATTTTGTTTTCTTGTAGAAAAGTGCTTTTTACCTGTGCTGTTTCATTGATGTCAAATCATGTTTAAACATTACTCAAAAAAGCATGTATTTTATTGTTTGTAGTTTCATTTTAACATTTATGTTATTCTTTTCAAATTTGAAATGTAGAAGTGAATTTACAGATTTACATTTTGCTTTCTTGTGGAAAAGTACTTTTTACAAGTGCTGTTTCATAGATGTGAAACCATGTTTAAACATTTCTCAAAAAAGCATGTATTTTAATGTTTGTAGTTTCATTTTAACATTAATGTTATTCTTTTCAAAATTGAATATGTGGAAGTGAATTTATGCATCCTCATTTTGCTTTCTTTTAGAAAAGTACTTTTTACAAGTGCTGTTTCATAGATGTGAAATCATCTTTAAATATTTCACAAAAAAGCATGTATTTTATTGTTTGTAGTTTCATTTTAACATTTATGTTATTATTTTCAAATTTGAAATGTAGAAGTGAATTTACAGATTTACATTTTGCTTTCTTGTGGAAAAGTACTTTTTACAAGTGCTGTTTCATAGATGTGAAACCATGTTTAAACATTTCTCAAAAAAGCATGTATTTTAATGTTTGTAGTTTCATTTTAACATTTATGTTGTTCTTTTCAAAATTGAAATGTAGAAGTGAATTTACAGATCTACATTTTGTTTTCTTGTAGAAAAGTGCTTTTTACCTGTGCTGTTTCATTGATGTCAAATCATGTTTAAACATTACTCAAAAAAGCATGTATTTTATGTTTGTAGTTTCATTTTAACATTTATGTTATTCTTTTCAAATTTGAAATGTAGAAGTGAATTTACAGATTTACATTTTGCTTTCTTGTGGAAAAGTACTTTTTACAAGTGCTGTTTCATAGATGTGAAACCATGTTTAAACATTTCTCAAAAAAGCATGATTTTAATGTTTGTAGTTTCATTTTAACATTTATGTTGTTCTTTTCAAAATTGAAATGTAGAAGTGAATTTACAGATCTACATTTTGTTTTCTTGTAGAAAAGTGCTTTTTACCTGTGCTGTTTCATTGATGTGAAATCAGGTTTAAACATTACTCAAAAAAGCATGTATTTTAATGTTTGTAGTTTCATTTTAACATTTATGTTGTTCTTTTCAAAATTGAAATGTAGAAGTGAATTTACAGATCAACATTTTGTTTTCTTGTAGAAAAGTGCTTTTTACCTGTGCTGTTTCATTGATGTGAAATCATGTTTAAACATTACTCAAAAAAGCATGTATTTTAATATTTGTAGTTTCATTTTAACATTTATGTAGTTGTTTTCAAAATTGAAATGTAGAAGTGAATTTACAGATTTACATTTTGCTTTCTTGTGGAAAAGTACTTTTTACAAGTGCTGTTTCATATATGTGAAACCATGTTTAAACATTTCTCAAAAAAGCATGTATTTTAATGTTTGTAGTTTCATTTTAACATTAATGTTATTCTTTTCAAAATTGAATATGTAGAAGTGAATTTATGCATCCTCATTTTGCTTTCTTTTAGAAAAGTACTTTTTACAAGTGCTGTTTCATAGATGTGAAATCATGTTTAAACATTTCTCAAAAAAGCATGTATTTTAATGTTTGTAGTTTCATTTTAACATTTATGTTATTCTTTTCAAATTTGAAATGTAGAAGTGAATTTACAGATTTACATTTTGCTTTCTTGTGGAAAAGTACCTTTTACGTGCTGTTTCATAGATGTGAAACCATGTTTAAACATTTCTCAAAAAAGCATGTATTTTAATGTTTGTAGTTACATTTTAACATTTATGTTGTTCTTTTCAAAATTGAAATGTAGAAGTGAATTTACAGATCTACATTTTGTTTTCTTGTAGAAAAGTGCTTTTTACCTGTGCTGTTTCATTGATGCCAAATCATGTTTAAACATTACTCAAAAGAGCATGTATTTTATTGTTTGTAGTTTCATTTTAACATTTATGTTATTCTTTTCAAATTTGTAATGTAGAAGTGAATTTACAGATTTACATTTTGCTTTCTTGTGGAAAAGTAGTTTTTACAAGTGCTGTTTCAGAGATGTGAAACCATGTTTAAACATTTCTCAAAAAAGAATGTATTTTAATGTTTGTAGTTTCATTTTAACATTTATGTTATTCTTTTCAAATTTGAAATGTAGAAGTGAATTTACAGATTTACATTTTGCTTTCTTGTGGAAAAGTACTTTTTACAATTGCTGTTTCATAGATGTGAAACCATGTTTAAACATTTTTTCAAAAAAGCATGTATTTTAATGTTTGTAGTTTCATTTTAACATTTATGTTATTCTTTTCAAAATTGAAATGTTAGAAGTGAATTTACGCATCCTCATTTTGCTTTCTTTTAGAAAAGTACTTTTCACAAGTGCTGTTTCATTGATGTGAAATCATGTTTAAATATATCACAAAAAAGCATGTATTTTATTGTTTGTAGTTTCATTTTAACATTTATGTTATTCTTTTCAAATTTGAAATGTAGAAGTGAATTTACAGATCTACATTTTGTTTTCTTGTAGAAAAGTGCTTTTTACCTGTGCTGTTTCATTGATGTCAAATCATGTTTAAACATTACTCAAAAAAGCATGTATTTTATTGTTTGTAGTTTCATTTTAACATTTATGTTATTCTTTTCAAATTTGAAATGTAGAAGTGAATTTACAGATTTACATTTTGCTTTCTTGTGGAAAAGTACTTTTTACAAGTGCTGTTTCATAGATGTGAAACCATGTTTAAACATTTTTCAAAAAAGCATGTATTTTAATGTTTGTAGTTTCATTTTAACATTAATGTTATTCTTTTCAAAATTGAATATGTGGAAGTGAATTTATGCATCCTCATTTTGCTTTCTTTTAGAAAAGTACTTTTTACAAGTGCTGTTTCATAGATGTGAAATCATCTTTAAATATTTCACAAAAAAGCATGTATTTTATTGTTTGTAGTTTCATTTTAACATTTATGTTATTATTTTCAAATTTGAAATGTAGAAGTGAATTTACAGATTTACATTTTGCTTTCTTGTGGAAAAGTACTTTTTACAAGTGCTGTTTCATAGATGTGAAAACATGTTTAAACATTTCTCAAAAAAGCATGTATTTTAATGTTTGTAGTTTCATTTTAACATTTATGTTGTTCTTTTCAAAATTGAAATGTAGAAGTGAATTTACAGATCTACATTTTATTTTCTTGTAGAAAAGTGCTTTTTACCTGTGCTGTTTCATTGATGTCAAATCATGTTTAAACATTACTCAAAAAAGCATGTATTTTATGTTTGTAGTTTCATTTTAACATTTATGTTATTCTTTTCAAATTTGAAATGTAGAAGTGAATTTACAGATTTACATTTTGCTTTCTTGTGGAAAAGTACTTTTTACAAGTGCTGTTTCATAGATGTGAAACCATGTTTAAACATTTCTCAAAAAAGCATGTATTTTAATGTTTGTAGTTTCATTTTAACATTTATGTTGTTCTTTTCAAAATTGAAATGTAGAAGTGAATTTACAGATCTACATTTTGTTTTCTTGTAGAAAAGTGCTTTTTACCTGTGCTGTTTCATTGATGTGAAATCAGGTTTAAACATTACTCAAAAAAGCATGTATTTTAATGTTTGTAGTTTCATTTTAACATTTATGTTGTTCTTTTCAAAATTGAAATGTAGAAGTGAATTTACAGATCAACATTTTGTTTTCTTGTAGAAAAGTGCTTTTTACCTGTGCTGTTTCATTGATGTGAAATCATGTTTAAACATTACTCAAAAAAGCATGTATTTTAATATTTGTAGTTTCATTTTAACATTTATGTAGTTGTTTTCAAAATTGAAATGTAGAAGTGAATTTACAGATTTACATTTTGCTTTCTTGTGGAAAAGTACTTTTTACAAGTGCTGTTTCATATATGTGAAACCATGTTTAAACATTTCTCAAAAAAGCATGTATTTTAATGTTTGTAGTTTCATTTTAACATTAATGTTATTCTTTTCAAAATTGAATATGTAGAAGTGAATTTATGCATCCTCATTTTGCTTTCTTTTAGAAAAGTACTTTTTACAAGTGCTGTTTCATAGATGTGAAATCATGTTTAAACATTTCTCAAAAAAGCATGTATTTTAATGTTTGTAGTTTCATTTTAACATTTATGTTATTCTTTTCAAATTTGAAATGTAGAAGTGAATTTACAGATTTACATTTTGCTTTCTTGTGGAAAAGTACCTTTTACGTGCTGTTTCATAGATGTGAAACCATGTTTAAACATTTCTCAAAAAAGCATGTATTTTAATGTTTGTAGTTACATTTTAACATTTATGTTGTTCTTTTCAAAATTGAAATGTAGAAGTGAACTTACAGATCTACATTTTGTTTTCTTGTAGAAAAGTGCTTTTTACCTGTGCTGTTTCATTGATGTGAAATCATGTTTAAACATTTCACAAAAAAGCATGTATTTTATTGTTTGTAGTTTCATTTTAACATTTATGTTATTATTTTCAAATTTGAAATGTAGAAGTGAATATACAGATTTACATTTTGCTTTCTTGTGGAAAAGTACTTTTTGCAAGTGCTGTTTCATAGATGTGAAAACATGTTTAAACATTTCTCAAAAAAGCATGTATTTAATGTTTGTAGTTTCATTTTAACATTTATGTTGTTCTTTTCAAAATTGAAATGTAGAAGTGAATTTACAGATCAACATTTTGTTTTCTTGTAGAAAAGTGCTTTTTACCTGTGCTGTTTCATTGATGTGACATCAGGTTTAAACATTACTCAAAAAAGCATGTATTTTAATGTTTGTAGTTTCATTTTAACATTTATGTTGTTCTTTTCAAAATTGAAATGTAGAAGTGAATTTACAGATCAACATTTTGTTTTCTTGTAGAAAAGTGCTTTTTACCTGTGCTGTTTCATTGATGCCAAATCATGTTTAAACATTACTCAAAAAAGCATGTATTTTATTGTTTGTAGTTTCATTTTAACATTTATGTTATTCTTTTCAAATTTGTAATGTAGAAGTGAATTTACAGATTTACATTTTGCTTTCTTGTGGAAAAGTAGTTTTTACAAGTGCTGTTTCAGAGATGTGAAACCATGTTTAAACATTTCTCAAAAAAGAATGTATTTTAATGTTTGTAGTTTCATTTTAACATTTATGTTATTCTTTTCAAATTTGAAATGTAGAAGTGAATTTACAGATTTACATTTTGCTTTCTTGTGGAAAAGTGCTTTTTACCTGTGCTGTTTCATTGATGCGAAATCATGTTTAAACATTTCACAAAAAAGCATGTATTTTATTGTTTGTAGTTTCATTTTAACATTTATGTTATTCTTTTCAAATTTGAAATGTAGAAGTGAATATACAGATTTACATTTTGCTTTCATGTGGAAAAGTACTTTTTACAAGTGCTGTTTCATAGATGTGAAACCATGTTTAAACATTTCTCAAAAAAGCATGTATTTTAACGTTTGTAGTTTCATTTTAACATTTATGTTGTTCTTTTCAAAATTGAAATGTAGAAGTGAATTTACAGATCTACATTTTGTTTTCTTGTAGAAAAGTGCTTTTTACCTGTGCTGTTTCATTGATGTCAAATCATGTTTAAACATTACTCAAAAAAGCATGTATTTTATTGTTTGTAGTTTCATTTTAACATTTATGTTATTCTTTTCAAATTTGAAATGTAGAAGTGAATTTACAGATTTACATTTTGCTTTCTTGTGGAAAAGTAGTTTTTACAAGTGCTGTTTCAGAGATGTGAAACCATGTTTAAACATTTCTCAAAAAAGAATGTATTTTAATGTTTGTAGTTTCATTTTAACATTTATGTTATTCTTTTCAAATTTGAAATGTAGAAGTGAATTTACAGATTTACATTTTGCTTTCTTGTGGAAAAGTACTTTTTACAATTGCTGTTTCATAGATGTGAAACCATGTTTAAACATTTTTTCAAAAAAGCATGTATTTTAATGTTTGTAGTTTCATTTTAACATTTATGTTATTCTTTTCAAAATTGAAATGTTAGAAGTGAATTTACGCATCCTCATTTTGCTTTCTTTTAGAAAAGTACTTTTCACAAGTGCTGTTTCATTGATGTGAAATCATGTTTAAATATATCACAAAAAAGCATGTATTTTATTGTTTGTAGTTTCATTTTAACATTTATGTTATTCTTTTCAAATTTGAAATGTAGAAGTGAATTTACAGATCTACATTTTGTTTTCTTGTAGAAAAGTGCTTTTTACCTGTGCTGTTTCATTGATGTCAAATCATGTTTAAACATTACTCAAAAAAGCATGTATTTTATTGTTTGTAGTTTCATTTTAACATTTATGTTATTCTTTTCAAATTTGAAATGTAGAAGTGAATTTACAGATTTACATTTTGCTTTCTTGTGGAAAAGTACTTTTTACAAGTGCTGTTTCATAGATGTGAAACCATGTTTAAACATTTCTCAAAAAAGCATGTATTTTAATGTTTGTAGTTTCATTTTAACATTAATGTTATTCTTTTCAAAATTGAATATGTGGAAGTGAATTTATGCATCCTCATTTTGCTTTCTTTTAGAAAAGTACTTTTTACAAGTGCTGTTTCATAGATGTGAAATCATCTTTAAATATTTCACAAAAAAGCATGTATTTTATTGTTTGTAGTTTCATTTTAACATTTATGTTATTATTTTCAAATTTGAAATGTAGAAGTGAATTTACAGATTTACATTTTGCTTTCTTGTGGAAAAGTACTTTTTACAAGTGCTGTTTCATAGATGTGAAAACATGTTTAAACATTTCTCAAAAAAGCATGTATTTTAATGTTTGTAGTTTCATTTTAACATTTATGTTGTTCTTTTCAAAATTGAAATGTAGAAGTGAATTTACAGATCTACATTTTGTTTTCTTGTAGAAAAGTGCTTTTTACCTGTGCTGTTTCATTGATGTCAAATCATGTTTAAACATTACTCAAAAAAGCATGTATTTTATGTTTGTAGTTTCATTTTAACATTTATGTTATTCTTTTCAAATTTGAAATGTAGAAGTGAATTTACAGATTTACATTTTGCTTTCTTGTGGAAAAGTACTTTTTACAAGTGCTGTTTCATAGATGTGAAACCATGTTTAAACATTTCTCAAAAAAGCATGTATTTTAATGTTTGTAGTTTCATTTTAACATTTATGTTGTTCTTTTCAAAATTGAAATGTAGAAGTGAATTTACAGATCTACATTTTGTTTTCTTGTAGAAAAGTGCTTTTTACCTGTGCTGTTTCATTGATGTGAAATCATGTTTAAACATTACTCAAAAAAGCATGTATTTTAATATTTGTAGTTTCATTTTAACATTTATGTAGTTGTTTTCAAAATTGAAATGTAGAAGTGAATTTACAGATTTACATTTTGCTTTCTTGTGGAAAAGTACTTTTTACAAGTGCTGTTTCATATATGTGAAACCATGTTTAAACATTTCTCAAAAAAGCATGTATTTTAATGTTTGTAGTTTCATTTTAACATTAATGTTATTCTTTTCAAAATTGAATATGTAGAAGTGAATTTATGCATCCTCATTTTGCTTTCTTTTAGAAAAGTACTTTTTACAAGTGCTGTTTCATAGATGTGAAATCATGTTTAAACATTTCTCAAAAAAGCATGTATTTTAATGTTTGTAGTTTCATTTTAACATTTATGTTATTCTTTTCAAATTTGAAATGTAGAAGTGAATTTACAGATTTACATTTTGCTTTCTTGTGGAAAAGTACCTTTTACGTGCTGTTTCATAGATGTGAAACCATGTTTAAACATTTCTCAAAAAAGCATGTATTTTAATGTTTGTAGTTACATTTTAACATTTATGTTGTTCTTTTCAAAATTGAAATGTAGAAGTGAATTTACAGATCTACATTTTGTTTTCTTGTAGAAAAGTGCTTTTTACCTGTGCTGTTTCATTGATGTGAAATCATGTTTAAACATTTCACAAAAAAGCATGTATTTTATTGTTTGTAGTTTCATTTTAACATTTATGTTATTATTTTCAAATTTGAAATGTAGAAGTGAATATACAGATTTACATTTTGCTTTCTTGTGGAAAAGTACTTTTTGCAAGTGCTGTTTCATAGATGTGAAAACATGTTTAAACATTTCTCAAAAAAGCATGTATTTTAATGTTTGTAGTTTCATTTTAACATTTATGTTGTTCTTTTCAAAATTGAAATGTAGAAGTGAATTTACAGATCAACATTTTGTTTTCTTGTAGAAAAGTGCTTTTTACCTGTGCTGTTTCATTGATGTGACATCAGGTTTAAACATTACTCAAAAAAGCATGTATTTTAATGTTTGTAGTTTCATTTTAACATTTATGTTGTTCTTTTCAAAATTGAAATGTAGAAGTGAATTTACAGATCAACATTTTGTTTTCTTGTAGAAAAGTGCTTTTTACCTGTGCTGTTTCATTGATGCCAAATCATGTTTAAACATTACTCAAAAAAGCATGTATTTTATTGTTTGTAGTTTCATTTTAACATTTATGTTATTCTTTTCAAATTTGTAATGTAGAAGTGAATTTACAGATTTACATTTTGCTTTCTTGTGGAAAAGTAGTTTTTACAAGTGCTGTTTCAGAGATGTGAAACCATGTTTAAACATTTCTCAAAAAAGAATGTATTTTAATGTTTGTAGTTTCATTTTAACATTTATGTTATTCTTTTCAAATTTGAAATGTAGAAGTGAATTTACAGATTTACATTTTGCTTTCTTGTGGAAAAGTACTTTTTACAAGTGCTGTTTCATAGATGTGAAACCATGTTTAAACATTTCTCAAAAAAGCATGTATTTTTATGTTTGTAGTTTCATTTTAACATTTATGTTGTTCTTTTCAAAATTGAAATGTAGAAGTGAATTTACAGATCTACATTTTGTTTTCTTGTAGAAAAGTGCTTTTTACCTGTGCTGTTTCATTGATGCCAAATCATGTTTAAACATTACTCAAAAATGCATGTATTTTATTGTTTGTAGTTTCATTTTAACATTTATGTTATTCTTTTCAAATTTGTAATGTAGAAGTGAATTTACAGATTTACATTTTGCTTTCTTGTGGAAAAGTACTTTTTACAAGTGCTGTTTCAGAGATGTGAAACCATGTTTAAACATTTCTCAAAAAAGAATGTATTTTAATGTTTGTAGTTTCATTTTAACATTTATGTTATTCTTTTCAAATTTGAAATGTAGAAGTGAATTTACAGATTTACATTTTGCTTTCTTGTGGAAAAGTACTTTTTACAAGTGCTGTTTCATAGATGTGAAACCATGTTTAAACATTTCTCAAAAAAGCATGTATTTTAATGTTTGTAGTTTCATTTTAACATTTATGTTGTTCTTTTCAAAATTGAAATGTAGAAGTGAATTTACAGATCTACATTTTGTTTTCTTGTAGAAAAGTGCTTTTTACCTGTGCTGTTTCATTGATGCGAAATCATGTTTAAACATTTCACAAAAAAGCATGTATTTTATTGTTTGTAGTTTCATTTTAACATTTATGTTATTCTTTTCAAATTTGAAATGTAGAAGTGAATATACAGATTTACATTTTGCTTTCATGTGGAAAAGTACTTTTTACAAGTGCTGTTTCATAGATGTGAAACCATGTTTAAACATTTCTCAAAAAAGCATGTATTTTAACGTTTGTAGTTTCATTTTAACATTTATGTTGTTCTTTTCAAAATTGAAATGTAGAAGTGAATTTACAGATCTACATTTTGTTTTCTTGTAGAAAAGTGCTTTTTACCTGTGCTGTTCCATTGATGTCAAATCATGTTTAAACATTACTCAAAAAAGCATGTATTTTATTGTTTGTAGTTTCATTTTAACATTTATGTTATTCTTTTCAAATTTGAAATGTAGAAGTGAATTTACAGATTTACATTTTGCTTTCTTGTGGAAAAGTACTTTTTACAAGTGCTGTTTCATAGATGTGAAACCATGTTTAAACATTTCTCAAAAAAGCATGTATTTTAATGTTTGTAGTTTCATTTTAACATTAATGTTATTCTTTTCAAAATTGAATATGTGGAAGTGAATTTATGCATCCTCATTTTGCTTTCTTTTAGAAAAGTACTTTTTACAAGTGCTGTTTCATAGATGTGAAATCATCTTTAAATATTTCACAAAAAAGCATGTATTTTATTGTTTGTAGTTTCATTTTAACATTTATGTTATTATTTTCAAATTTGAAATGTAGAAGTGAATTTACAGATTTACATTTTGCTTTCTTGTGGAAAAGTACTTTTTACAAGTGCTGTTTCATAGATGTGAAAACATGTTTAAACATTTCTCAAAAAAGCATGTATTTTAATGTTTGTAGTTTCATTTTAACATTTATGTTGTTCTTTTCAAAATTGAAATGTAGAAGTGAATTTACAGATCTACATTTTGTTTTCTTGTAGAAAAGTGCTTTTTACCTGTGCTGTTTCATTGATGTGAAATCAGGTTTAAACATTACTCAAAAAAGCATGTATTTTAATGTTTGTAGTTTCATTTTAACATTTATGTTGTTCTTTTCAAAATTGAAATGTAGAAGTGAATTTACAGATCAACATTTTGTTTTCTTGTAGAAAAGTGCTTTTTACCTGTGCTGTTTCATTGATGTGAAATCATGTTTAAACATTACTCAAAAAAGCATGTATTTTAATATTTGTAGTTTCATTTTAACATTTATGTAGTTGTTTTCAAAATTGAAATGTAGAAGTGAATTTACAGATTTACATTTTGCTTTCTTGTGGAAAAGTACTTTTTACAAGTGCTGTTTCATATATGTGAAACCATGTTTAAACATTTCTCAAAAAAGCATGTATTTTAATGTTTGTAGTTTCATTTTAACATTAATGTTATTCTTTTCAAAATTGAATATGTAGAAGTGAATTTATGCATCCTCATTTTGCTTTCTTTTAGAAAAGTACTTTTTACAAGTGCTGTTTCATAGATGTGAAATCATGTTTAAACATTTCTCAAAAAAAAATGTATTTTATTGTTTGTAGTTTGATTTTAACATTTATGTTATTCTTTTCAAATTTGAAATGTAGAAGTGAATATACAGATTTACATTTTGCTTTCATGTGGAAAAGTACTTTTTACAAGTGCTGTTTCATAGATGTGAAACCATGTTTAAATATTTCTCAAAAAAGCATGTATTTTAACGTTTGTAGTTTCATTTTAACATTTATGTTGTTCTTTTCAAAATTGAAATGTAGAAGTGAATTTACAGATCTACATTTTGTTTTCTTGTAGAAAAGTGCTTTTTACCTGTGCTGTTTCATTGATGTCAAATCATGTTTAAACATTACTCAAAAAAGCATGTATTTTATTGTTTGTAGTTTCATTTTAACATTTATGTTATTCTTTTCAAATTTGAAATGTAGAAGTGAATTTACAGATTTACATTTTGCTTTCTTGTGGAAAAGTAGTTTTTACAAGTGCTGTTTCAGAGATGTGAAACCATGTTTAAACATTTCTCAAAAAAGAATGTATTTTAATGTTTGTAGTTTCATTTTAACATTTATGTTATTCTTTTCAAATTTGAAATGTAGAAGTGAATTTACAGATTTACATTTTGCTTTCTTGTGGAAAAGTACTTTTTACAAGTGCTGTTTCATAGATGTGAAACCATGTTTAAACATTTCTCAAAAAAGCATGTATTTTTATGTTTGTAGTTTCATTTTAACATTTATGTTGTTCTTTTCAAAATTGAAATGTAGAAGTGAATTTACAGATCTACATTTTGTTTTCTTGTAGAAAAGTGCTTTTTACCTGTGCTGTTTCATTGATGCCAAATCATGTTTAAACATTACTCAAAAATGCATGTATTTTATTGTTTGTAGTTTCATTTTAACATTTATGTTATTCTTTTCAAATTTGTAATGTAGAAGTGAATTTACAGATTTACATTTTGCTTTCTTGTGGAAAAGTACTTTTTACAAGTGCTGTTCCAGAGATGTGAAACCATGTTTAAACATTTCTCAAAAAAGAATGTATTTTAATGTTTGTAGTTTCATTTTAACATTTATGTTATTCTTTTCAAATTTGAAATGTAGAAGTGAATTTACAGATTTACATTTTGCTTTCTTGTGGAAAAGTACTTTTTACAAGTGCTGTTTCATAGATGTGAAACCATGTTTAAACATTTCTCAAAAAAGCATGTATTTTAATGTTTGTAGTTTCATTTTAACATTTATGTTGTTCTTTTCAAAATTGAAATGTAGAAGTGAATTTACAGATCTACATTTTGTTTTCTTGTAGAAAAGTGCTTTTTACCTGTGCTGTTTCATTGATGCGAAATCATGTTTAAACATTTCACAAAAAAGCATGTATTTTATTGTTTGTAGTTTCATTTTAACATTTATGTTATTCTTTTCAAATTTGAAATGTAGAAGTGAATATACAGATTTACATTTTGCTTTCATGTGGAAAAGTACTTTTTACAAGTGCTGTTTCATAGATGTGAAACCATGTTTAAACATTTCTCAAAAAAGCATGTATTTTAACGTTTGTAGTTTCATTTTAACATTTATGTTGTTCTTTTCAAAATTGAAATGTAGAAGTGAATTTACAGATCTACATTTTGTTTTCTTGTAGAAAAGTGCTTTTTACCTGTGCTGTTCCATTGATGTCAAATCATGTTTAAACATTACTCAAAAAAGCATGTATTTTATTGTTTGTAGTTTCATTTTAACATTTATGTTATTCTTTTCAAATTTGAAATGTAGAAGTGAATTTACAGATTTACATTTTGCTTTCTTGTGGAAAAGTACTTTTTACAAGTGCTGTTTCATAGATGTGAAACCATGTTTAAACATTTCTCAAAAAAGCATGTATTTTAATGTTTGTAGTTTCATTTTAACATTAATGTTATTCTTTTCAAAATTGAATATGTGGAAGTGAATTTATGCATCCTCATTTTGCTTTCTTTTAGAAAAGTACTTTTTACAAGTGCTGTTTCATAGATGTGAAATCATCTTTAAATATTTCACAAAAAAGCATGTATTTTATTGTTTGTAGTTTCATTTTAACATTTATGTTATTATTTTCAAATTTGAAATGTAGAAGTGAATTTACAGATTTACATTTTGCTTTCTTGTGGAAAAGTACTTTTTACAAGTGCTGTTTCATAGATGTGAAAACATGTTTAAACATTTCTCAAAAAAGCATGTATTTTAATGTTTGTAGTTTCATTTTAACATTTATGTTGTTCTTTTCAAAATTGAAATGTAGAAGTGAATTTACAGATCTACATTTTGTTTTCTTGTAGAAAAGTGCTTTTTACCTGTGCTGTTTCATTGATGTGAAATCAGGTTTAAACATTACTCAAAAAAGCATGTATTTTAATGTTTGTAGTTTCATTTTAACATTTATGTTGTTCTTTTCAAAATTGAAATGTAGAAGTGAATTTACAGATCAACATTTTGTTTTCTTGTAGAAAAGTGCTTTTTACCTGTGCTGTTTCATTGATGTGAAATCATGTTTAAACATTACTCAAAAAAGCATGTATTTTAATATTTGTAGTTTCATTTTAACATTTATGTAGTTGTTTTCAAAATTGAAATGTAGAAGTGAATTTACAGATTTACATTTTGCTTTCTTGTGGAAAAGTACTTTTTACAAGTGCTGTTTCATATATGTGAAACCATGTTTAAACATTTCTCAAAAAAGCATGTATTTTAATGTTTGTAGTTTCATTTTAACATTAATGTTATTCTTTTCAAAATTGAATATGTAGAAGTGAATTTATGCATCCTCATTTTGCTTTCTTTTAGAAAAGTACTTTTTACAAGTGCTGTTTCATAGATGTGAAATCATGTTTAAACATTTCTCAAAAAAGCATGTATTTTATTGTTTGTAGTTTCATTTTAACATTTATGTTATTCTTTTCAAATTTGAAATGTAGAAGTGAATATACAGATTTACATTTTGCTTTCATGTGGAAAAGTACTTTTTACAAGTGCTGTTTCATAGATGTGAAACCATGTTTAAATATTTCTCAAAAAAGCATGTATTTTAACGTTTGTAGTTTCATTTTAACATTTATGTTGTTCTTTTCAAAATTGAAATGTAGAAGTGAATTTACAGATCTACATTTTGTTTTCTTGTAGAAAAGTGCTTTTTACCTGTGCTGTTTCATTGATGTCAAATCATGTTTAAACATTACTCAAAAAAGCATGTATTTTATTGTTTGTAGTTTCATTTTAACATTTATGTTATTCTTTTCAAATTTGAAATGTAGAAGTGAATTTACAGATTTACATTTTGCTTTCTTGTGGAAAAGTAGTTTTTACAAGTGCTGTTTCAGAGATGTGAAACCATGTTTAAACATTTCTCAAAAAAGAATGTATTTTAATGTTTGTAGTTTCATTTTAACATTTATGTTATTCTTTTCAAATTTGAAATGTAGAAGTGAATTTACAGATTTACATTTTGCTTTCTTGTGGAAAAGTACTTTTTACAAGTGCTGTTTCATAGATGTGAAACCATGTTTAAACATTTCTCAAAAAAGCATGATTTTAATGTTTGTAGTTTCATTTTAACATTTATGTTGTTCTTTTCAAAATTGAAATGTAGAAGTGAATTTACAGATCTACATTTTGTTTTCTTGTAGAAAAGTGCTTTTTACCTGTGCTGTTTCATTGATGTGAAATCAGGTTTAAACATTACTCAAAAAAGCATGTATTTTAATGTTTGTAGTTTCATTTTAACATTTATGTTGTTCTTTTCAAAATTGAAATGTAGAAGTGAATTTACAGATCAACATTTTGTTTTCTTGTAGAAAAGTGCTTTTTACCTGTGCTGTTTCATTGATGTGAAATCATGTTTAAACATTACTCAAAAAAGCATGTATTTTAATATTTGTAGTTTCATTTTAACATTTATGTAGTTGTTTTCAAAATTGAAATGTAGAAGTGAATTTACAGATTTACATTTTGCTTTCTTGTGGAAAAGTACTTTTTACAAGTGCTGTTTCATATATGTGAAACCATGTTTAAACATTTCTCAAAAAAGCATGTATTTTAATGTTTGTAGTTTCATTTTAACATTAATGTTATTCTTTTCAAAATTGAATATGTAGAAGTGAATTTATGCATCCTCATTTTGCTTTCTTTTAGAAAAGTACTTTTTACAAGTGCTGTTTCATAGATGTGAAATCATGTTTAAACATTTCTCAAAAAAGCATGTATTTTAATGTTTGTAGTTTCATTTTAACATTTATGTTATTCTTTTCAAATTTGAAATGTAGAAGTGAATTTACAGATTTACATTTTGCTTTCTTGTGGAAAAGTACCTTTTACGTGCTGTTTCATAGATGTGAAACCATGTTTAAACATTTCTCAAAAAAGCATGTATTTTAATGTTTGTAGTTACATTTTAACATTTATGTTGTTCTTTTCAAAATTGAAATGTAGAAGTGAATTTACAGATCTACATTTTGTTTTCTTGTAGAAAAGTGCTTTTTACCTGTGCTGTTTCATTGATGCCAAATCATGTTTAAACATTACTCAAAAGAGCATGTATTTTATTGTTTGTAGTTTCATTTTAACATTTATGTTATTCTTTTCAAATTTGTAATGTAGAAGTGAATTTACAGATTTACATTTTGCTTTCTTGTGGAAAAGTAGTTTTTACAAGTGCTGTTTCAGAGATGTGAAACCATGTTTAAACATTTCTCAAAAAAGAATGTATTTTAATGTTTGTAGTTTCATTTTAACATTTATGTTATTCTTTTCAAATTTGAAATGTAGAAGTGAATTTACAGATTTACATTTTGCTTTCTTGTGGAAAAGTACTTTTTACAATTGCTGTTTCATAGATGTGAAACCATGTTTAAACATTTTTTCAAAAAAGCATGTATTTTAATGTTTGTAGTTTCATTTTAACATTTATGTTATTCTTTTCAAAATTGAAATGTTAGAAGTGAATTTACGCATCCTCATTTTGCTTTCTTTTAGAAAAGTACTTTTCACAAGTGCTGTTTCATTGATGTGAAATCATGTTTAAATATATCACAAAAAAGCATGTATTTTATTGTTTGTAGTTTCATTTTAACATTTATGTTATTCTTTTCAAATTTGAAATGTAGAAGTGAATTTACAGATCTACATTTTGTTTTCTTGTAGAAAAGTGCTTTTTACCTGTGCTGTTTCATTGATGTCAAATCATGTTTAAACATTACTCAAAAAAGCATGTATTTTATTGTTTGTAGTTTCATTTTAACATTTATGTTATTCTTTTCAAATTTGAAATGTAGAAGTGAATTTACAGATTTACATTTTGCTTTCTTGTGGAAAAGTACTTTTTACAAGTGCTGTTTCATAGATGTGAAACCATGTTTAAACATTTTTCAAAAAAGCATGTATTTTAATGTTTGTAGTTTCATTTTAACATTAATGTTATTCTTTTCAAAATTGAATATGTGGAAGTGAATTTATGCATCCTCATTTTGCTTTCTTTTAGAAAAGTACTTTTTACAAGTGCTGTTTCATAGATGTGAAATCATCTTTAAATATTTCACAAAAAAGCATGTATTTTATTGTTTGTAGTTTCATTTTAACATTTATGTTATTATTTTCAAATTTGAAATGTAGAAGTGAATTTACAGATTTACATTTTGCTTTCTTGTGGAAAAGTACTTTTTACAAGTGCTGTTTCATAGATGTGAAAACATGTTTAAACATTTCTCAAAAAAGCATGTATTTTAATGTTTGTAGTTTCATTTTAACATTTATGTTGTTCTTTTCAAAATTGAAATGTAGAAGTGAATTTACAGATCTACATTTTGTTTTCTTGTAGAAAAGTGCTTTTTACCTGTGCTGTTTCATTGATGTCAAATCATGTTTAAACATTACTCAAAAAAGCATGTATTTTATGTTTGTAGTTTCATTTTAACATTTATGTTATTCTTTTCAAATTTGAAATGTAGAAGTGAATTTACAGATTTACATTTTGCTTTCTTGTGGAAAAGTACTTTTTACAAGTGCTGTTTCATAGATGTGAAACCATGTTTAAACATTTCTCAAAAAAGCATGTATTTTAATGTTTGTAGTTTCATTTTAACATTTATGTTGTTCTTTTCAAAATTGAAATGTAGAAGTGAATTTACAGATCTACATTTTGTTTTCTTGTAGAAAAGTGCTTTTTACCTGTGCTGTTTCATTGATGTGAAATCAGGTTTAAACATTACTCAAAAAAGCATGTATTTTAATGTTTGTAGTTTCATTTTAACATTTATGTTGTTCTTTTCAAAATTGAAATGTAGAAGTGAATTTACAGATCAACATTTTGTTTTCTTGTAGAAAAGTGCTTTTTACCTGTGCTGTTTCATTGATGTGAAATCATGTTTAAACATTACTCAAAAAAGCATGTATTTTAATATTTGTAGTTTCATTTTAACATTTATGTAGTTGTTTTCAAAATTGAAATGTAGAAGTGAATTTACAGATTTACATTTTGCTTTCTTGTGGAAAAGTACTTTTTACAAGTGCTGTTTCATATATGTGAAACCATGTTTAAACATTTCTCAAAAAAGCATGTATTTTAATGTTTGTAGTTTCATTTTAACATTAATGTTATTCTTTTCAAAATTGAATATGTAGAAGTGAATTTATGCATCCTCATTTTGCTTTCTTTTAGAAAAGTACTTTTTACAAGTGCTGTTTCATAGATGTGAAATCATGTTTAAACATTTCTCAAAAAAGCATGTATTTTAATGTTTGTAGTTTCATTTTAACATTTATGTTATTCTTTTCAAATTTGAAATGTAGAAGTGAATTTACAGATTTACATTTTGCTTTCTTGTGGAAAAGTACCTTTTACGTGCTGTTTCATAGATGTGAAACCATGTTTAAACATTTCTCAAAAAAGCATGTATTTTAATGTTTGTAGTTACATTTTAACATTTATGTTGTTCTTTTCAAAATTGAAATGTAGAAGTGAACTTACAGATCTACATTTTGTTTTCTTGTAGAAAAGTGCTTTTTACCTGTGCTGTTTCATTGATGTGAAATCATGTTTAAACATTTCACAAAAAAGCATGTATTTTATTGTTTGTAGTTTCATTTTAACATTTATGTTATTATTTTCAAAATTGAAATGTAGAAGTGAATATACAGATTTACATTTTGCTTTCTTGTGGAAAAGTACTTTTTGCAAGTGCTGTTTCATAGATGTGAAAACATGTTTAAACATTTCTCAAAAAAGCATGTATTTAATGTTTGTAGTTTCATTTTAACATTTATGTTGTTCTTTTCAAAATTGAAATGTAGAAGTGAATTTACAGATCAACATTTTGTTTTCTTGTAGAAAAGTGCTTTTTACCTGTGCTGTTTCATTGATGTGACATCAGGTTTAAACATTACTCAAAAAAGCATGTATTTTAATGTTTGTAGTTTCATTTTAACATTTATGTTGTTCTTTTCAAAATTGAAATGTAGAAGTGAATTTACAGATCAACATTTTGTTTTCTTGTAGAAAAGTGCTTTTTACCTGTGCTGTTTCATTGATGCCAAATCATGTTTAAACATTACTCAAAAAAGCATGTATTTTATTGTTTGTAGTTTCATTTTAACATTTATGTTATTCTTTTCAAATTTGTAATGTAGAAGTGAATTTACAGATTTACATTTTGCTTTCTTGTGGAAAAGTAGTTTTTACAAGTGCTGTTTCAGAGATGTGAAACCATGTTTAAACATTTCTCAAAAAAGAATGTATTTTAATGTTTGTAGTTTCATTTTAACATTTATGTTATTCTTTTCAAATTTGAAATGTAGAAGTGAATTTACAGATTTACATTTTGCTTTCTTGTGGAAAAGTGCTTTTTACCTGTGCTGTTTCATTGATGCGAAATCATGTTTAAACATTTCACAAAAAAGCATGTATTTTATTGTTTGTAGTTTCATTTTAACATTTATGTTATTCTTTTCAAATTTGAAATGTAGAAGTGAATATACAGATTTACATTTTGCTTTCATGTGGAAAAGTACTTTTTACAAGTGCTGTTTCATAGATGTGAAACCATGTTTAAACATTTCTCAAAAAAGCATGTATTTTAACGTTTGTAGTTTCATTTTAACATTTATGTTGTTCTTTTCAAAATTGAAATGTAGAAGTGAATTTACAGATCTACATTTTGTTTTCTTGTAGAAAAGTGCTTTTTACCTGTGCTGTTTCATTGATGTCAAATCATGTTTAAACATTACTCAAAAAAGCATGTATTTTATTGTTTGTAGTTTCATTTTAACATTTATGTTATTCTTTTCAAATTTGAAATGTAGAAGTGAATTTACAGATTTACATTTTGCTTTCTTGTGGAAAAGTAGTTTTTACAAGTGCTGTTTCAGAGATGTGAAACCATGTTTAAACATTTCTCAAAAAATAATGTATTTTAATGTTTGTAGTTTCATTTTAACATTTATGTTATTCTTTTCAAATTTGAAATGTAGAAGTGAATTTACAGATTTACATTTTGCTTTCTTGTGGAAAAGTACTTTTTACAATTGCTGTTTCATAGATGTGAAACCATGTTTAAACATTTTTTCAAAAAAGCATGTATTTTAATGTTTGTAGTTTCATTTTAACATTTATGTTATTCTTTTCAAAATTGAAATGTTAGAAGTGAATTTACGCATCCTCATTTTGCTTTCTTTTAGAAAAGTACTTTTCACAAGTGCTGTTTCATTGATGTGAAATCATGTTTAAATATATCACAAAAAAGCATGTATTTTATTGTTTGTAGTTTCATTTTAACATTTATGTTATTCTTTTCAAATTTGAAATGTAGAAGTGAATTTACAGATCTACATTTTGTTTTCTTGTAGAAAAGTGCTTTTTACCTGTGCTGTTTCATTGATGTCAAATCATGTTTAAACATTACTCAAAAAAGCATGTATTTTATTGTTTGTAGTTTCATTTTAACATTTATGTTATTCTTTTCAAATTTGAAATGTAGAAGTGAATTTACAGATTTACATTTTGCTTTCTTGTGGAAAAGTACTTTTTACAAGTGCTGTTTCATAGATGTGAAACCATGTTTAAACATTTCTCAAAAAAGCATGTATTTTAATGTTTGTAGTTTCATTTTAACATTAATGTTATTCTTTTCAAAATTGAATATGTGGAAGTGAATTTATGCATCCTCATTTTGCTTTCTTTTAGAAAAGTACTTTTTACAAGTGCTGTTTCATAGATGTGAAATCATCTTTAAATATTTCACAAAAAAGCATGTATTTTATTGTTTGTAGTTTCATTTTAACATTTATGTTATTATTTTCAAATTTGAAATGTAGAAGTGAATTTACAGATTTACATTTTGCTTTCTTGTGGAAAAGTACTTTTTACAAGTGCTGTTTCATAGATGTGAAAACATGTTTAAACATTTCTCAAAAAAGCATGTATTTTAATGTTTGTAGTTTCATTTTAACATTTATGTTGTTCTTTTCAAAATTGAAATGTAGAAGTGAATTTACAGATCTACATTTTGTTTTCTTGTAGAAAAGTGCTTTTTACCTGTGCTGTTTCATTGATGTCAAATCATGTTTAAACATTACTCAAAAAAGCATGTATTTTATGTTTGTAGTTTCATTTTAACATTTATGTTATTCTTTTCAAATTTGAAATGTAGAAGTGAATTTACAGATTTACATTTTGCTTTCTTGTGGAAAAGTACTTTTTACAAGTGCTGTTTCATAGATGTGAAACCATGTTTAAACATTTCTCAAAAAAGCATGTATTTTAATGTTTGTAGTTTCATTTTAACATTTATGTTGTTCTTTTCAAAATTGAAATGTAGAAGTGAATTTACAGATCTACATTTTGTTTTCTTGTAGAAAAGTGCTTTTTACCTGTGCTGTTTCATTGATGTGAAATCAGGTTTAAACATTACTCAAAAAAGCATGTATTTTAATGTTTGTAGTTTCATTTTAACATTTATGTTGTTCTTTTCAAAATTGAAATGTAGAAGTGAATTTACAGATCAACATTTTGTTTTCTTGTAGAAAAGTGCTTTTTACCTGTGCTGTTTCATTGATGTGAAATCATGTTTAAACATTACTCAAAAAAGCATGTATTTTAATATTTGTAGTTTCATTTTAACATTTATGTAGTTGTTTTCAAAATTGAAATGTAGAAGTGAATTTACAGATTTACATTTTGCTTTCTTGTGGAAAAGTACTTTTTACAAGTGCTGTTTCATATATGTGAAACCATGTTTAAACATTTCTCAAAAAAGCATGTATTTTAATGTTTGTAGTTTCATTTTAACATTAATGTTATTCTTTTCAAAATTGAATATGTAGAAGTGAATTTATGCATCCTCATTTTGCTTTCTTTTAGAAAAGTACTTTTTACAAGTGCTGTTTCATAGATGTGAAATCATGTTTAAACATTTCTCAAAAAAGCATGTATTTTAATGTTTGTAGTTTCATTTTAACATTTATGTTATTCTTTTCAAATTTGAAATGTAGAAGTGAATTTACAGATTTACATTTTGCTTTCTTGTGGAAAAGTACCTTTTACGTGCTGTTTCATAGATGTGAAACCATGTTTAAACATTTCTCAAAAAAGCATGTATTTTAATGTTTGTAGTTACATTTTAACATTTATGTTGTTCTTTTCAAAATTGAAATGTAGAAGTGAATTTACAGATCTACATTTTGTTTTCTTGTAGAAAAGTGCTTTTTACCTGTGCTGTTTCATTGATGTGAAATCATGTTTAAACATTTCACAAAAAAGCATGTATTTTATTGTTTGTAGTTTCATTTTAACATTTATGTTATTATTTTCAAATTTGAAATGTAGAAGTGAATATACAGATTTACATTTTGCTTTCTTGTGGAAAAGTACTTTTTGCAAGTGCTGTTTCATAGATGTGAAAACATGTTTAAACATTTCTCAAAAAAGCATGTATTTTAATGTTTGTAGTTTCATTTTAACATTTATGTTGTTCTTTTCAAAATTGAAATGTAGAAGTGAATTTACAGATCAACATTTTGTTTTCTTGTAGAAAAGTGCTTTTTACCTGTGCTGTTTCATTGATGTGACATCAGGTTTAAACATTACTCAAAAAAGCATGTATTTTAATGTTTGTAGTTTCATTTTAACATTTATGTTGTTCTTTTCAAAATTGAAATGTAGAAGTGAATTTACAGATCAACATTTTGTTTTCTTGTAGAAAAGTGCTTTTTACCTGTGCTGTTTCATTGATGCCAAATCATGTTTAAACATTACTCAAAAAAGCATGTATTTTATTGTTTGTAGTTTCATTTTAACATTTATGTTATTCTTTTCAAATTTGTAATGTAGAAGTGAATTTACAGATTTACATTTTGCTTTCTTGTGGAAAAGTAGTTTTTACAAGTGCTGTTTCAGAGATGTGAAACCATGTTTAAACATTTCTCAAAAAAGAATGTATTTTAATGTTTGTAGTTTCATTTTAACATTTATGTTATTCTTTTCAAATTTGAAATGTAGAAGTGAATTTACAGATTTACATTTTGCTTTCTTGTGGAAAAGTACTTTTTACAAGTGCTGTTTCATAGATGTGAAACCATGTTTAAACATTTCTCAAAAAAGCATGTATTTTAATGTTTGTAGTTTCATTTTAACATTTATGTTGTTCTTTTCAAAATTGAAATGTAGAAGTGAATTTACAGATCTATATTTTGTTTTCTTGTAGAAAAGTGCTTTTTACCTGTGCTGTTTCATTGATGCCAAATCATGTTTAAACATTACTCAAAAATGCATGTATTTTATTGTTTGTAGTTTCATTTTAACATTTATGTTATTCTTTTCAAATTTGTAATGTAGAAGTGAATTTACAGATTTACATTTTGCTTTCTTGTGGAAAAGTACTTTTTACAAGTGCTGTTTCAGAGATGTGAAACCATGTTTAAACATTTCTCAAAAAAGAATGTATTTTAATGTTTGTAGTTTCATTTTAACATTTATGTTATTCTTTTCAAATTTGAAATGTAGAAGTGAATTTACAGATTTACATTTTGCTTTCTTGTGGAAAAGTACTTTTTACAAGTGCTGTTTCATAGATGTGAAACCATGTTTAAACATTTCTCAAAAAAGCATGTATTTTAATGTTTGTAGTTTCATTTTAACATTTATGTTGTTCTTTTCAAAATTGAAATGTAGAAGTGAATTTACAGATCTACATTTTGTTTTCTTGTAGAAAAGTGCTTTTTACCTGTGCTGTTTCATTGATGCGAAATCATGTTTAAACATTTCACAAAAAAGCATGTATTTTATTGTTTGTAGTTTCATTTTAACATTTATGTTATTCTTTTCAAATTTGAAATGTAGAAGTGAATATACAGATTTACATTTTGCTTTCATGTGGAAAAGTACTTTTTACAAGTGCTGTTTCATAGATGTGAAACCATGTTTAAACATTTCTCAAAAAAGCATGTATTTTAACGTTTGTAGTTTCATTTTAACATTTATGTTGTTCTTTTCAAAATTGAAATGTAGAAGTGAATTTACAGATCTACATTTTGTTTTCTTGTAGAAAAGTGCTTTTTACCTGTGCTGTTCCATTGATGTCAAATCATGTTTAAACATTACTCAAAAAAGCATGTATTTTATTGTTTGTAGTTTCATTTTAACATTTATGTTATTCTTTTCAAATTTGAAATGTAGAAGTGAATTTACAGATTTACATTTTGCTTTCTTGTGGAAAAGTACTTTTTACAAGTGCTGTTTCATAGATGTGAAACCATGTTTAAACATTTCTCAAAAAAGCATGTATTTTAATGTTTGTAGTTTCATTTTAACATTAATGTTATTCTTTTCAAAATTGAATATGTGGAAGTGAATTTATGCATCCTCATTTTGCTTTCTTTTAGAAAAGTACTTTTTACAAGTGCTGTTTCATAGATGTGAAATCATCTTTAAATATTTCACAAAAAAGCATGTATTTTATTGTTTGTAGTTTCATTTTAACATTTATGTTATTATTTTCAAATTTGAAATGTAGAAGTGAATTTACAGATTTACATTTTGCTTTCTTGTGGAAAAGTACTTTTTACAAGTGCTGTTTCATAGATGTGAAACCATGTTTAAACATTTCTCAAAAAAGCATGTATTTTAATGTTTGTAGTTTCATTTTAACATTTATGTTGTTCTTTTCAAAATTGAAATGTAGAAGTGAATTTACAGATCAACATTTTGTTTTCTTGTAGAAAAGTGCTTTTTACCTGTGCTGTTTCATTGATGTGAAATCAGGTTTAAACATTACTCAAAAAAGCATGTATTTTAATGTTTGTAGTTTCATTTTAACATTTATGTTGTTCTTTTCAAAATTGAAATGTAGAAGTGAATTTACAGATCAACATTTTGTTTTCTTGTAGAAAAGTGCTTTTTACCTGTGCTGTTTCATTGATGTGAAATCATGTTTAAACATTACTCAAAAAAGCATGTATTTTAATATTTGTAGTTTCATTTTAACATTTATGTAGTTGTTTTCAAAATTGAAATGTAGAAGTGAATTTACAGATCTACATTTTGTTTTCTTGTAGAAAAGTGCTTTTTACATGTGCTGTTTCATTGATGTGAAATCATGTTTAAATATTTCACAAAAAAGCATGTATTTTATTGTTTGTAGTTTCATTTTAACATTTATGTTATTATTTTCAAATTTGAAATGTAGAAGTGAATTTACAGATTTACATTTTGCTTTCTTGTGGAAAAGTACTTTTTACAAGTGCTGTTTCATAGATGTGAAACCATGTTTAAACATTTCTCAAAAAAGAATGTATTTTATTGTTTGTAGTTTCATTTTAACATTTATGTTATTCTTTTCAAATTTGAAATGTAGAAGTGAATATACAGATTTACATTTTGCTTTCATGTGGAAAAGTACTTTTTACAAGTGCTGTTTCATAGATGTGAAACCATGTTTAAATATTTCTCAAAAAAGCATGTATTTTAACGTTTGTAGTTTCATTTTAACATTTATGTTGTTCTTTTCAAAATTGAAATGTAGAAGTGAATTTACAGATCTACATTTTGTTTTCTTGTAGAAAAGTGCTTTTTACCTGTGCTGTTTCATTGATGTCAAATCATGTTTAAACATTACTCAAAAAAGCATGTATTTTATTGTTTGTAGTTTCATTTTAACATTTATGTTATTCTTTTCAAATTTGAAATGTAGAAGTGAATTTACAGATTTACATTTTGCTTTCTTGTGGAAAAGTACTTTTTACAAGTGCTGTTTCATAGATGTGAAACCATGTTTAAACATTTCTCAAAAAAGCATGTATTTTAATGTTTGTAGTTTCATTTTTACATTAATGTTATTCTTTTCAAAATTGAATATGTGGAAGTGAATTTATGCATCCTCATTTTGCTTTCTTTTAGAAAAGTACTTTTTACAAGTGCTGTTTCATAGATGTGAAATCATCTTTAAATATTTCACAAAAAAGCATGTATTTTATTGTTTGTAGTTTCATTTTAACATTTATGTTATTATTTTCAAATTTGAAATGTAGAAGTGAATTTACAGATTTACATTTTGCTTTCTTGTGGAAAAGTACTTTTTACAAGTGCTGTTTCATAGATGTGAAAACATGTTTAAACATTTCTCAAAAAAGCATGTATTTTAATGTTTGTAGTTTCATTTTAACATTTATGTTGTTCTTTTCAAAATTGAAATGTAGAAGTGAATTTACAGATCTACATTTTGTTTTCTTGTAGAAAAGTGCTTTTTACCTGTGCTGTTTCATTGATGTGAAATCAGGTTTAAACATTACTCAAAAAAGCATGTATTTTAATGTTTGTAGTTTCATTTTAACATTTATGTTGTTCTTTTCAAAATTGAAATGTAGAAGTGAATTTACAGATCAACATTTTGTTTTCTTGTAGAAAAGTGCTTTTTACCTGTGCTGTTTCATTGATGTGAAATCATGTTTAAACATTACTCAAAAAAGCATGTATTTTAATATTTGTAGTTTCATTTTAACATTTATGTAGTTGTTTTCAAAATTGAAATGTAGAAGTGAATTTACAGATTTACATTTTGCTTTCTTGTGGAAAAGTACTTTTTACAAGTGCTGTTTCATATATGTGAAACCATGTTTAAACATTTCTCAAAAAAGAATGTATTTTAATGTTTGTAGTTTCATTTTAACATTTATGTTATTCTTTTCAAATTTGAAATGTAGAAGTGAATTTACAGATTTACATTTTGCTTTCTTGTGGAAAAGTACTTTTTACAATTGCTGTTTCATAGATGTGAAACCATGTTTAAACATTTTTTCAAAAAAGCATGTATTTTAATGTTTGTAGTTTCATTTTAACATTTATGTTATTCTTTTCAAAATTGAAATGTTAGAAGTGAATTTACGCATCCTCATTTTGCTTTCTTTTAGAAAAGTACTTTTCACAAGTGCTGTTTCATTGATGTGAAATCATGTTTAAATATATCACAAAAAAGCATGTATTTTATTGTTTGTAGTTTCATTTTAACATTTATGTTATTCTTTTCAAATTTGAAATGTAGAAGTGAATTTACAGATCTACATTTTGTTTTCTTGTAGAAAAGTGCTTTTTACCTGTGCTGTTTCATTGATGTCAAATCATGTTTAAACATTACTCAAAAAAGCATGTATTTTATTGTTTGTAGTTTCATTTTAACATTTATGTTATTCTTTTCAAATTTGAAATGTAGAAGTGAATTTACAGATTTACATTTTGCTTTCTTGTGGAAAAGTACTTTTTACAAGTGCTGTTTCATAGATGTGAAACCATGTTTAAACATTTCTCAAAAAAGCATGTATTTTAATGTTTGTAGTTTCATTTTAACATTAATGTTATTCTTTTCAAAATTGAATATGTGGAAGTGAATTTATGCATCCTCATTTTGCTTTCTTTTAGAAAAGTACTTTTTACAAGTGCTGTTTCATAGATGTGAAATCATCTTTAAATATTTCACAAAAAAGCATGTATTTTATTGTTTGTAGTTTCATTTTAACATTTATGTTATTATTTTCAAATTTGAAATGTAGAAGTGAATTTACAGATTTACATTTTGCTTTCTTGTGGAAAAGTACTTTTTACAAGTGCTGTTTCATAGATGTGAAAACATGTTTAAACATTTCTCAAAAAAGCATGTATTTTAATGTTTGTAGTTTCATTTTAACATTTATGTTGTTCTTTTCAAAATTGAAATGTAGAAGTGAATTTACAGATCTACATTTTGTTTTCTTGTAGAAAAGTGCTTTTTACCTGTGCTGTTTCATTGATGTCAAATCATGTTTAAACATTACTCAAAAAAGCATGTATTTTATGTTTGTAGTTTCATTTTAACATTTATGTTATTCTTTTCAAATTTGAAATGTAGAAGTGAATTTACAGATTTACATTTTGCTTTCTTGTGGAAAAGTACTTTTTACAAGTGCTGTTTCATAGATGTGAAATCAGGTTTAAACATTACTCAAAAAAGCATGTATTTTAATGTTTGTAGTTTCATTTTAACATTTATGTTGTTCTTTTCAAAATTGAAATGTAGAAGTGAATTTACAGATCAACATTTTGTTTTCTTGTAGAAAAGTGCTTTTTACCTGTGCTGTTTCATTGATGTGAAATCATGTTTAAACATTACTCAAAAAAGCATGTATTTTAATATTTGTAGTTTCATTTTAACATTTATGTAGTTGTTTTCAAAATTGAAATGTAGAAGTGAATTTACAGATTTACATTTTGCTTTCTTGTGGAAAAGTACTTTTTACAAGTGCTGTTTCATATATGTGAAACCATGTTTAAACATTTCTCAAAAAAGCATGTATTTTAATGTTTGTAGTTTCATTTTAACATTAATGTTATTCTTTTCAAAATTGAATATGTAGAAGTGAATTTATGCATCCTCATTTTGCTTTCTTTTAGAAAAGTACTTTTTACAAGTGCTGTTTCATAGATGTGAAATCATGTTTAAACATTTCTCAAAAAAGCATGTATTTTAATGTTTGTAGTTTCATTTTAACATTTATGTTATTCTTTTCAAATTTGAAATGTAGAAGTGAATTTACAGATTTACATTTTGCTTTCTTGTGGAAAAGTACCTTTTACGTGCTGTTTCATAGATGTGAAACCATGTTTAAACATTTCTCAAAAAAGCATGTATTTTAATGTTTGTAGTTACATTTTAACATTTATGTTGTTCTTTTCAAAATTGAATATGTGGAAGTGAATTTATGCATCCTCATTTTGCTTTCTTTTAGAAAAGTACTTTTTACAAGTGCTGTTTCATAGATGTGAAATCATCTTTAAATATTTCACAAAAAAGCATGTATTTTATTGTTTGTAGTTTCATTTTAACATTTATGTTGTTCTCTTCAAATTTGAAATGTAGAAGTGAATTTACAGATTTACATTTTGCTTTCTTGTGGAAAAGTACTTTTTACAAGTGCTGTTTCAGAGATGTGAAACCATGTTTAAACATTTCTCAAAAAAGAATGTATTTTAATGTTTGTAGTTTCATTTTAACATTTATGTTATTCTTTTCAAATTTGAAATGTAGAAGTGAATTTACAGATTTACATTTTGCTTTCTTGTGGAAAAGTACTTTTTACAATTGCTGTTTCATAGATGTGAAACCATGTTTAAACATTTTTTCAAAAAAGCATGTATTTTAATGTTTGTAGTTTCATTTTAACATTTATGTTATTCTTTTCAAAATTGAAATGTTAGAAGTGAATTTACGCATCCTCATTTTGCTTTCTTTTAGAAAAGTACTTTTCACAAGTGCTGTTTCATTGATGTGAAATCATGTTTAAATATATCACAAAAAAGCATGTATTTTATTGTTTGTAGTTTCATTTTAACATTTATGTTATTCTTTTCAAATTTGAAATGTAGAAGTGAATTTACAGATCTACATTTTGTTTTCTTGTAGAAAAGTGCTTTTTACCTGTGCTGTTTCATTGATGTCAAATCATGTTTAAACATTACTCAAAAAAGCATGTATTTTATTGTTTGTAGTTTCATTTTAACATTTATGTTATTCTTTTCAAATTTGAAATGTAGAAGTGAATTTACAGATTTACATTTTGCTTTCTTGTGGAAAAGTACTTTTTACAAGTGCTGTTTCATAGATGTGAAACCATGTTTAAACATTTCTCAAAAAAGCATGTATTTTAATGTTTGTAGTTTCATTTTAACATTAATGTTATTCTTTTCAAAATTGAATATGTGGAAGTGAATTTATGCATCCTCATTTTGCTTTCTTTTAGAAAAGTACTTTTTACAAGTGCTGTTTCATAGATGTGAAATCATCTTTAAATATTTCACAAAAAAGCATGTATTTTATTGTTTGTAGTTTCATTTTAACATTTATGTTGTTCTTTTCAAAATTGAAATGTAGAAGTGAATTTACAGATCAACATTTTGTTTTCTTGTAGAAAAGTGCTTTTTACCTGTGCTGTTTCATTGATGTGAAATCAGGTTTAAACATTACTCAAAAAAGCATGTATTTTAATGTTTGTAGTTTCATTTTAACATTTATGTTGTTCTTTTCAAAATTGAAATGTAGAAGTGAATTTACAGATCAACATTTTGTTTTCTTGTAGAAAAGTGCTTTTTACCTGTGCTGTTTCATTGATGTGAAATCATGTTTAAACATTACTCAAAAAAGCATGTATTTTAATATTTGTAGTTTCATTTTAACATTTATGTAGTTGTTTTCAAAATTGAAATGTAGAAGTGAATTTACAGATCTACATTTTGTTTTCTTGTAGAAAAGTGCTTTTTACATGTGCTGTTTCATTGATGTGAAATCATGTTTAAATATTTCACAAAAAAGCATGTATTTTATTGTTTGTAGTTTCATTTTAACATTTATGTTATTATTTTCAAATTTGAAATGTAGAAGTGAATTTACAGATTTACATTTTGCTTTCTTGTGGAAAAGTACTTTTTACAAGTGCTGTTTCATAGATGTGAAACCATGTTTAAACATTTCTCAAAAAAGAATGTATTTTATTGTTTGTAGTTTCATTTTAACATTTATGTTATTCTTTTCAAATTTGAAATGTAGAAGTGAATATACAGATTTACATTTTGCTTTCATGTGGAAAAGTACTTTTTACAAGTGCTGTTTCATAGATGTGAAACCATGTTTAAATATTTCTCAAAAAAGCATGTATTTTAACGTTTGTAGTTTCATTTTAACATTTATGTTGTTCTTTTCAAAATTGAAATGTAGAAGTGAATTTACAGATCTACATTTTGTTTTCTTGTAGAAAAGTGCTTTTTACCTGTGCTGTTTCATTGATGTCAAATCATGTTTAAACATTACTCAAAAAAGCATGTATTTTATTGTTTGTAGTTTCATTTTAACATTTATGTTATTCTTTTCAAATTTGAAATGTAGAAGTGAATTTACAGATTTACATTTTGCTTTCTTGTGGAAAAGTACTTTTTACAAGTGCTGTTTCATAGATGTGAAACCATGTTTAAACATTTCTCAAAAAAGCATGTATTTTAATGTTTGTAGTTTCATTTTTACATTAATGTTATTCTTTTCAAAATTGAATATGTGGAAGTGAATTTATGCATCCTCATTTTGCTTTCTTTTAGAAAAGTACTTTTTACAAGTGCTGTTTCATAGATGTGAAATCATCTTTAAATATTTCACAAAAAAGCATGTATTTTATTGTTTGTAGTTTCATTTTAACATTTATGTTATTATTTTCAAATTTGAAATGTAGAAGTGAATTTACAGATTTACATTTTGCTTTCTTGTGGAAAAGTACTTTTTACAAGTGCTGTTTCATAGATGTGAAAACATGTTTAAACATTTCTCAAAAAAGCATGTATTTTAATGTTTGTAGTTTCATTTTAACATTTATGTTGTTCTTTTCAAAATTGAAATGTAGAAGTGAATTTACAGATCTACATTTTGTTTTCTTGTAGAAAAGTGCTTTTTACCTGTGCTGTTTCATTGATGTGAAATCAGGTTTAAACATTACTCAAAAAAGCATGTATTTTAATGTTTGTAGTTTCATTTTAACATTTATGTTGTTCTTTTCAAAATTGAAATGTAGAAGTGAATTTACAGATCAACATTTTGTTTTCTTGTAGAAAAGTGCTTTTTACCTGTGCTGTTTCATTGATGTGAAATCATGTTTAAACATTACTCAAAAAAGCATGTATTTTAATATTTGTAGTTTCATTTTAACATTTATGTAGTTGTTTTCAAAATTGAAATGTAGAAGTGAATTTACAGATTTACATTTTGCTTTCTTGTGGAAAAGTACTTTTTACAAGTGCTGTTTCATATATGTGAAACCATGTTTAAACATTTCTCAAAAAAGAATGTATTTTAATGTTTGTAGTTTCATTTTAACATTTATGTTATTCTTTTCAAATTTGAAATGTAGAAGTGAATTTACAGATTTACATTTTGCTTTCTTGTGGAAAAGTACTTTTTACAATTGCTGTTTCATAGATGTGAAACCATGTTTAAACATTTTTTCAAAAAAGCATGTATTTTAATGTTTGTAGTTTCATTTTAACATTTATGTTATTCTTTTCAAAATTGAAATGTTAGAAGTGAATTTACGCATCCTCATTTTGCTTTCTTTTAGAAAAGTACTTTTCACAAGTGCTGTTTCATTGATGTGAAATCATGTTTAAATATATCACAAAAAAGCATGTATTTTATTGTTTGTAGTTTCATTTTAACATTTATGTTATTCTTTTCAAATTTGAAATGTAGAAGTGAATTTACAGATCTACATTTTGTTTTCTTGTAGAAAAGTGCTTTTTACCTGTGCTGTTTCATTGATGTCAAATCATGTTTAAACATTACTCAAAAAAGCATGTATTTTATTGTTTGTAGTTTCATTTTAACATTTATGTTATTCTTTTCAAATTTGAAATGTAGAAGTGAATTTACAGATTTACATTTTGCTTTCTTGTGGAAAAGTACTTTTTACAAGTGCTGTTTCATAGATGTGAAACCATGTTTAAACATTTCTCAAAAAAGCATGTATTTTAATGTTTGTAGTTTCATTTTAACATTAATGTTATTCTTTTCAAAATTGAATATGTGGAAGTGAATTTATGCATCCTCATTTTGCTTTCTTTTAGAAAAGTACTTTTTACAAGTGCTGTTTCATAGATGTGAAATCATCTTTAAATATTTCACAAAAAAGCATGTATTTTATTGTTTGTAGTTTCATTTTAACATTTATGTTATTATTTTCAAATTTGAAATGTAGAAGTGAATTTACAGATTTACATTTTGCTTTCTTGTGGAAAAGTACTTTTTACAAGTGCTGTTTCATAGATGTGAAAACATGTTTAAACATTTCTCAAAAAAGCATGTATTTTAATGTTTGTAGTTTCATTTTAACATTTATGTTGTTCTTTTCAAAATTGAAATGTAGAAGTGAATTTACAGATCTACATTTTGTTTTCTTGTAGAAAAGTGCTTTTTACCTGTGCTGTTTCATTGATGTCAAATCATGTTTAAACATTACTCAAAAAAGCATGTATTTTATGTTTGTAGTTTCATTTTAACATTTATGTTATTCTTTTCAAATTTGAAATGTAGAAGTGAATTTACAGATTTACATTTTGCTTTCTTGTGGAAAAGTACTTTTTACAAGTGCTGTTTCATAGATGTGAAATCAGGTTTAAACATTACTCAAAAAAGCATGTATTTTAATGTTTGTAGTTTCATTTTAACATTTATGTTGTTCTTTTCAAAATTGAAATGTAGAAGTGAATTTACAGATCAACATTTTGTTTTCTTGTAGAAAAGTGCTTTTTACCTGTGCTGTTTCATTGATGTGAAATCATGTTTAAACATTACTCAAAAAAGCATGTATTTTAATATTTGTAGTTTCATTTTAACATTTATGTAGTTGTTTTCAAAATTGAAATGTAGAAGTGAATTTACAGATTTACATTTTGCTTTCTTGTGGAAAAGTACTTTTTACAAGTGCTGTTTCATATATGTGAAACCATGTTTAAACATTTCTCAAAAAAGCATGTATTTTAATGTTTGTAGTTTCATTTTAACATTAATGTTATTCTTTTCAAAATTGAATATGTAGAAGTGAATTTATGCATCCTCATTTTGCTTTCTTTTAGAAAAGTACTTTTTACAAGTGCTGTTTCATAGATGTGAAATCATGTTTAAACATTTCTCAAAAAAGCATGTATTTTAATGTTTGTAGTTTCATTTTAACATTTATGTTATTCTTTTCAAATTTGAAATGTAGAAGTGAATTTACAGATTTACATTTTGCTTTCTTGTGGAAAAGTACCTTTTACGTGCTGTTTCATAGATGTGAAACCATGTTTAAACATTTCTCAAAAAAGCATGTATTTTAATGTTTGTAGTTACATTTTAACATTTATGTTGTTCTTTTCAAAATTGAATATGTGGAAGTGAATTTATGCATCCTCATTTTGCTTTCTTTTAGAAAAGTACTTTTTACAAGTGCTGTTTCATAGATGTGAAATCATCTTTAAATATTTCACAAAAAAGCATGTATTTTATTGTTTGTAGTTTCATTTTAACATTTATGTTGTTCTCTTCAAATTTGAAATGTAGAAGTGAATTTACAGATTTACATTTTGCTTTCTTGTGGAAAAGTACTTTTTACAAGTGCTGTTTCAGAGATGTGAAACCATGTTTAAACATTTCTCAAAAAAGAATGTATTTTAATGTTTGTAGTTTCATTTTAACATTTATGTTATTCTTTTCAAATTTGAAATGTAGAAGTGAATTTACAGATTTACATTTTGCTTTCTTGTGGAAAAGTACTTTTTACAATTGCTGTTTCATAGATGTGAAAACATGTTTAAACATTTCTCAAAAAAGCATGTATTTTAATGTTTGTAGTTTCATTTTAACATTTATGTTGTTCTTTTCAAAATTGAAATGTAGAAGTGAATTTACAGATCTACATTTTGTTTTCTTGTAGAAAAGTGCTTTTTACCTGTGCTGTTTCATAGATGTGAAATCATCTTTAAACATTTCACAAAAAAGCATGTATTTTAATGTTTGTAGTTTCATTTTAACATTTATGTTGTTCTTTTCAAAATTGAAATGTAGAAGTGAATTTACAGATCAACATTTTGTTTTCTTGTAGAAAAGTGCTTTTTACCTGTGCTGTTTCATTGATGTGAAATCAGGTTTAAACATTACTCAAAAAAGCATGTATTTTAATGTTTGTAGTTTCATTTTAACATTTATGTTGTTCTTTTCAAAATTGAAATGTAGAAGTGAATTTACAGATCAACATTTTGTTTTCTTGTAGAAAAGTGCTTTTTACCTGTGCTGTTTCATTGATGTGAAATCATGTTTAAACATTACTCAAAAAAGCATGTATTTTAATATTTGTAGTTTCATTTTAACATTTATGTAGTTGTTTTCAAAATTGAAATGTAGGTGAATTTACAGATTTACATTTTGCTTTCTTGTGGAAAAGTACTTTTTACAAGTGCTGTTTCATAGATGTGAAACCATGTTTAAACATTTCTCAAAAAAGCATGTATTTTAACGTTTGTAGTTTCATTTTAACATTTATGTTGTTCTTTTCAAAATTGAAATGTAGAAGTGAATTTACAGATCTACATTTTGTTTTCTTGTAGAAAAGTGCTTTTTACCTGTGCTGTTTCATTGATGTCAAATCATGTTTAAACATTACTCAAAAGAGCATGTATTTTATTGTTTGTAGTTTCATTTTAACATTTATGTTATTCTTTTCAAATTTGTAATGTAGAAGTGAATTTACAGATTTACATTTTGCTTTCTTGTGGAAAAGTAGTTTTTACAAGTGCTGTTTCAGAGATGTGAAACCATGTTTAAACATTTCTCAAAAAAGAATGTATTTTAATGTTTGTAGTTTCATTTTAACATTTATGTTATTCTTTTCAAATTTGAAATGTAGAAGTGAATTTACAGATTTACATTTTGCTTTCTTGTGGAAAAGTACTTTTTACAATTGCTGTTTCATAGATGTGAAACCATGTTTAAACATTTTTTCAAAAAAGCATGTATTTTAATGTTTGTAGTTTCATTTTAACATTTATGTTATTCTTTTCAAAATTGAAATGTTAGAAGTGAATTTACGCATCCTCATTTTGCTTTCTTTTAGAAAAGTACTTTTCACAAGTGCTGTTTCATTGATGTGAAATCATGTTTAAATATATCACAAAAAAGCATGTATTTTATTGTTTGTAGTTTCATTTTAACATTTATGTTATTCTTTTCAAATTTGAAATGTAGAAGTGAATTTACAGATCTACATTTTGTTTTCTTGTAGAAAAGTGCTTTTTACCTGTGCTGTTTCATTGATGTCAAATCATGTTTAAACATTACTCAAAAAAGCATGTATTTTATTGTTTGTAGTTTCATTTTAACATTTATGTTATTCTTTTCAAATTTGAAATGTAGAAGTGAATTTACAGATTTACATTTTGCTTTCTTGTGGAAAAGTACTTTTTACAAGTGCTGTTTCATAGATGTGAAACCATGTTTAAACATTTCTCAAAAAAGCATGTATTTTAATGTTTGTAGTTTCATTTTAACATTAATGTTATTCTTTTCAAAATTGAATATGTGGAAGTGAATTTATGCATCCTCATTTTGCTTTCTTTTAGAAAAGTACTTTTTACAAGTGCTGTTTCATAGATGTGAAATCATCTTTAAATATTTCACAAAAAAGCATGTATTTTATTGTTTGTAGTTTCATTTTAACATTTATGTTATTATTTTCAAATTTGAAATGTAGAAGTGAATTTACAGATTTACATTTTGCTTTCTTGTGGAAAAGTACTTTTTACAAGTGCTGTTTCATAGATGTGAAAACATGTTTAAACATTTCTCAAAAAAGCATGTATTTTAATGTTTGTAGTTTCATTTTAACATTTATGTTGTTCTTTTCAAAATTGAAATGTAGAAGTGAATTTACAGATCTACATTTTGTTTTCTTGTAGAAAAGTGCTTTTTACCTGTGCTGTTTCATTGATGTCAAATCATGTTTAAACATTACTCAAAAAAGCATGTATTTTATGTTTGTAGTTTCATTTTAACATTTATGTTATTCTTTTCAAATTTGAAATGTAGAAGTGAATTTACAGATTTACATTTTGCTTTCTTGTGGAAAAGTACTTTTTACAAGTGCTGTTTCATAGATGTGAAACCATGTTTAAACATTTCTCAAAAAAGCATGTATTTTAATGTTTGTAGTTTCATTTTAACATTTATGTTGTTCTTTTCAAAATTGAAATGTAGAAGTGAATTTACAGATCTACATTTTGTTTTCTTGTAGAAAAGTGCTTTTTACCTGTGCTGTTTCATTGATGTGAAATCAGGTTTAAACATTACTCAAAAAAGCATGTATTTTAATGTTTGTAGTTTCATTTTAAAATTTATGTTGTTCTTTTCAAAATTGAAATGTAGAAGTGAATTTACAGATCAACATTTTGTTTTCTTGTAGAAAAGTGCTTTTTACCTGTGCTGTTTCATTGATGTGAAATCATGTTTAAACATTACTCAAAAAAGCATGTATTTTAATATTTGTAGTTTCATTTTAACATTTATGTAGTTGTTTTCAAAATTGAAATGTAGAAGTGAATTTACAGATTTACATATTGCTTTCTTGTGGACAAGTACTTTTTACAAGTGCTGTTTCATATATGTGAAACCATGTTTAAACATTTCTCAAAAAAGCATGTATTTTAATGTTTGTAGTTTCATTTTAACATTAATGTTATTCTTTTCAAAATTGAATATGTAGGTGAATTTATGCATCCTCATTTTGCTTTCTTTTAGAAAAGTACTTTTTACAAGTGCTGTTTCATAGATGTGAAATCATGTTTAAACATTTCTCAAAAAAGCATGTATTTTAATGTTTGTAGTTTCATTTTAACATTTATGTTATTCTTTTCAAATTTGAAATGTAGAAGTGAATTTACAGATTTACATTTTGCTTTCTTGTGGAAAAGTACCTTTTACGTGCTGTTTCATAGATGTGAAACCATGTTTAAACATTTCTCAAAAAAGCATGTATTTTAATGTTTGTAGTTACATTTTAACATTTATGTTGTTCTTTTCAAAATTGAAATGTAGAAGTGAATTTACAGATCTACATTTTGTTTTCTTGTAGAAAAGTGCTTTTTACCTGTGCTGTTTCATTGATGTGAAATCATGTTTAAACATTTCACAAAAAAGCATGTATTTTATTGTTTGTAGTTTCATTTTAACATTTATGTTATTATTTTCAAATTTGAAATGTAGAAGTGAATATACAGATTTACATTTTGCTTTCTTGTGGAAAAGTACTTTTTGCAAGTGCTGTTTCATAGATGTGAAAACATGTTTAAACATTTCTCAAAAAAGCATGTATTTTAATGTTTGTAGTTTCATTTTAACATTTATGTTGTTCTTTTCAAAATTGAAATGTAGAAGTGAATTTACAGATCAACATTTTGTTTTCTTGTAGAAAAGAGCTTTTTACCTGTGCTGTTTCATTGATGTGAAATCAGGTTTAAACATTACTCAAAAAAGCATGTATTTTAATGTTTGTAGTTTCATTTTAACATTTATGTTGTTCTTTTCAAAATTGAAATGTAGAAGTGAATTTACAGATCAACATTTTGTTTTCTTGTAGAAAAGTGCTTTTTACCTGTGCTGTTTCATTGATGTGAAATCATGTTTAAACATTACTCAAAAAAGCATGTATTTTAATATTTGTAGTTTCATTTTAACATTTATGTAGTTGTTTTCAAAATTGAAATGTAGGTGAATTTACAGATTTACATTTTGCTTTCTTGTGGAAAAGTACTTTTTACAAGTGCTGTTTCATAGATGTGAAATCATGTTTAAACATTTCTCAAAAAAGCATGTATTTTAATGTTTGTAGTTTCATTTTAACATTTATGTTGTTCTTTTCAAAATGAAATGAGAAGTGAATTTACAGATCTACATTTTGTTTTCTTGTAGAAAAGTGCTTTTTACATGTGCTGTTTCATTGATGTGAAATCATGTTTAAATATTTCACAAAAAAGCATGTATTTTATTGTTTGTAGTTTCATTTTAACATTAATGTTATTATTTTCAAATTTGAAATGTAGAAGTGAATTTACAGATTTACATTTTGCTTTCTTGTGGAAAAGTACTTTTTAGAAGTGCTGTTTCATAGATGTGAAACCATGTTTAAACATTTCTCAAAAAAGCATGTATTTTAATGTTTGTAGTTTCATTTTAACATTTATGTTGTTCTTTTCAAAATTGAAATGTAGAAGTGAATTTACAGATCTACATTTTGTTTTCTTGTAGAAAAGTGCTTTTTACCTGTGCTGTTTCATTGATGTGAAATCATGTTTAAACATTACTCAAAAAAGCATGTATTTTAATATTTATAGTTTCATTTTAACATTTATGTAGTTGTTTTCAAAATTGAAATGTAGAAGTGAATTTACAGATTTACATTTTGCTTTCTTGTGGAAAAGTACTTTTTACAAGTGCTGTTTCATATATGTGAAACCATGTTTAAACATTTCTCAAAAAAGCATGTATTTTAATGTTTGTAGTTTCATTTTAACATTAATGTTATTCTTTTTTAAATTGAATATGTAGAAGTGAATTTATGCATCCTCATTTTGCTTTCTTTTAGAAAAGTACTTTTTACAAGTGCTGTTTCATAGATGTGAAATCATGTTTAAACATTTCTCAAAAAAGCATGTATTTTAATGTTTGTAGTTTCATTTTAACATTTATTTTATTCTTTTCAAATTTGAAATGTAGAAGTGAATTTACAGATTTACATTTTGCTTTCTTGTGGAAAAGTACTTTTTACGTGCTGTTTCATAGATGTGAAACCATGTTTAAACATTTCTCAAAAAAGCATGTATTTTAATGTTTGTAGTTACATTTTAACATTTATGTTGTTCTTTTCAAAATTGAAATGTAGAAGTGAATTTACAGATCTACATTTTGTTTTCTTGTAGAAAAGTGCTTTTTACCTGTGCTGTTTCATTGATGTGAAATCATGTTTAAACATTTCACAAAAAAGCATGTATTTTATTGTTTGTAGTTTCATTTTAACATTTATGTTATTATTTTCAAATTTGAAATGTAGAAGTGAATATACAGATTTACATTTTGCTTTCTTGTGGAAAAGTACTTTTTGCAAGTGCTGTTTCATAGATGTGAAAACATGTTTAAACATTTCTCAAAAAAGCATGTATTTTAATGTTTGTAGTTTCATTTTAACATTTATGTTGTTCTTTTCAAAATTGAAATGTAGAAGTGAATTTACAGATCTACATTTTGTTTTCTTGTAGAAAAGTGCTTTTTACCTGTGCTGTTTCATGGATGTCAAATCATGTTTAAACATTACTCAAAAAAGCATGTATTTTATTGTTTGTAGTTTCATTTTAACATTTATGTTATTCTTTTCAAATTTGAAATGTAGAAGTGAATTTACAGATTTACATTTTGCTTTCTTGTGGAAAAGTACTTTTTACAAGTGCTGTTTCATAGATGTGAAACCATGTTTAAACATTTCTCAAAAAAGCATGTATTTTAATGTTTGTAGTTTCATTTTAACATTAATGTTATTCTTTTCAAAATTGAATATGTGGAAGTGAATTTATGCATCCTCATTTTGCTTTCTTTTAGAAAAGTACTTTTTACAAGTGCTGTTTCATAGATGTGAAATCATCTTTAAATATTTCACAAAAAAGCATGTATTTTATTGTTTGTAGTTTCATTTTAACATTTATGTTATTATTTTCAAATTTGAAATGTAGAAGTGAATTTACAGATTTACATTTTGCTTTCTTGTGGAAAAGTACTTTTTACAAGTGCTGTTTCATAGATGTGAAACCATGTTTAAACATTATTCAAAAAAGCATGTATTTTAATGTTTGTAGTTTCATTTTAACATTTATGTTGTTCTTTTCAAAATTGAAATGTAGAAGTGAATTTACAGATCAACATTTTGTTTTCTTGTAGAAAAGTGCTTTTTACCTGTGCTGTTTCATTGATGTGAAATCATGTTTAAACATTACTCAAAAAAGCATGTATTTTAATGTTTGTAGTTTCATTTCAACATTTAAGTTCTTTTCAAACTTGAAATGTAGAAGTGAATTTACAGATCAACATTTTGTTTTCTTGTAGAAAAGTGCTTTTTACCTGTGCTGTTTCTTTGATGTGAAATCATGTTTAAACATTACTCAAAAAAGCATGTATTTTAATATTTGTAGTTTCATTTTAACATTTATGTTGTTCTTTTCAAAATTGAAATGTAGAAGTGAATTTACAGATCAACATTTTGTTTTCTTGTAGAAAAGTGCTTTTTACCTGTGCTGTTTCTTTGATGTGAAATCATGTTTAAACATTACTCAAAAAAGCATGTATTTTAATATTTGTAGTTTCATTTTAACATTTATGTAGTTGTTTTCAAAATTGAAATGTAGAAGTGAATTTACAGATCTACATTTTGTTTTCTTGTAGAAAAGTGCTTTTTACCTGTGCTGTTTCATAGATGTGAAACCATGTTTAAACATTTCTCAAAAAAGAATGTATTTTATTGTTTGTAGTTTCATTTTAACATTTATGTTATTATTTTCAAATTTGAAATGTAGAAGTGAATATACAGATTTACATTTTGCTTTCTTGTGGAAAAGTACTTTTTGCAAGTGCTGTTTCATAGATGTGAAAACATGTTTAAACATTTCTCAAAAAAGCATGTATTTTAATGTTTGTAGTTTCATTTTAACATTTATGTTGTTCTTTTCAAAATTGAAATGTAGAAGTGAATTTACAGATCTACATTTTGTTTTCTTGTAGAAAAGTGCTTTTTACCTGTGCTGTTTCATGGATGTCAAATCATGTTTAAACATTACTCAAAAAAGCATGTATTTTATTGTTTGTAGTTTCATTTTAACATTTATGTTATTCTTTTCAAATTTGAAATGTAGAAGTGAATTTACAGATTTACATTTTGCTTTCTTGTGGAAAAGTACTTTTTACAAGTGCTGTTTCATAGATGTGAAACCATGTTTAAACATTTCTCAAAAAAGCATGTATTTTAATGTTTGTAGTTTCATTTTAACATTAATGTTATTCTTTTCAAAATTGAATATGTGGAAGTGAATTTATGCATCCTCATTTTGCTTTCTTTTAGAAAAGTACTTTTTACAAGTGCTGTTTCATAGATGTGAAATCATCTTTAAATATTTCACAAAAAAGCATGTATTTTATTGTTTGTAGTTTCATTTTAACATTTATGTTATTATTTTCAAATTTGAAATGTAGAAGTGAATTTACAGATTTACATTTTGCTTTCTTGTGGAAAAGTACTTTTTACAAGTGCTGTTTCATAGATGTGAAACCATGTTTAAACATTTCTCAAAAAAGCATGTATTTTAATGTTTGTAGTTTCATTTTAACATTTATGTTGTTCTTTTCAAAATTGAAATGTAGAAGTGAATTTACAGATCAACATTTTGTTTTCTTGTAGAAAAGTGCTTTTTACCTGTGCTGTTTCATTGATGTGAAATCATGTTTAAACATTACTCAAAAAAGCATGTATTTTAATGTTTGTAGTTTCATTTCAACATTTAAGTTCTTTTCAAACTTGAAATGTAGAAGTGAATTTACAGATCAACATTTTGTTTTCTTGTAGAAAAGTGCTTTTTACCTGTGCTGTTTCTTTGATGTGAAATCATGTTTAAACATTACTCAAAAAAGCATGTATTTTAATATTTGTAGTTTCATTTTAACATTTATGTTGTTCTTTTCAAAATTGAAATGTAGAAGTGAATTTACAGATCAACATTTTGTTTTCTTGTAGAAAAGTGCTTTTTACCTGTGCTGTTTCTTTGATGTGAAATCATGTTTAAACATTACTCAAAAAAGCATGTATTTTAATATTTGTAGTTTCATTTTAACATTTATGTAGTTGTTTTCAAAATTGAAATGTAGAAGTGAATTTACAGATCTACATTTTGTTTTCTTGTAGAAAAGTGCTTTTTACCTGTGCTGTTTCATAGATGTGAAACCATGTTTAAACATTTCTCAAAAAAGCATGTATTTTAATGTTTGTAGTTTCATTTTAACATTTATGTTGTTCTTTTCAAAATTGAAATGTAGAAGTGAATTTACAGATCAACATTTTGTTTTCTTGTAGAAAAGTGCTTTTTACCTGTGCTGTTTCATTGATGTGAAATCAGGTTTAAACTTTACTCAAAAAAGCATGTATTTTAATGTTTGTAGTTTCATTTTAACATTTATGTTGTTCTTTTCAAAATTGAAATGTAGAAGTGAATTTACAGATCAACATTTTGTTTTCTTGTAGAAAAGTGCTTTTTACCTGTGCTGTTTCATTGATGTGAAATCATGTTTAAACATTACTCAAAAAAGCATGTATTTTAATATTTGTAGTTTCATTTTAACATTTATGTAGTTGTTTTCAAAATTGAAATGTAGAAGTGAATTTACAGATCTACATTTTGTTTTCTTGTAGAAAAGTGCTTTTTACATGTGCTGTTTCATTGATGTGAAATCATGTTTAAATATTTCACAAAAAAGCATGTATTTTATTGTTTGTAGTTTCATTTTAACATTTATGTTATTATTTTCAAATTTGAAATGTAGAAGTGAATTTACAGATTTACATTTTGCTTTCTTGTGGAAAAGTACTTTTTACAAGTGCTGTTTCATAGATGTGAAACCATGTTTAAACATTTCTCAAAAAAGCATGTATTTTAATGTTTGTAATTTAATTTTAACATTTATGTTGTTCTTTTCAAAATTGAAAAGTAGAAGTGAATTTACAGATCTACATTTTGTTTTCTTGTAGAAAAGTGCTTTTTACATGTGCTGTTTCATTGATGTGAAATCATGTTTAAACATTTCACAAAAAAGCATGTATTTTATTGTTTGTAGTTTCATTTTAACATTTATGTTATTATTTTCAAATTTGAAATGTAGAAGTGAATTTACAGATTTACATTTTGCTTTCTTGTGGAAAAGTACTTTTTACAAGTGCTGTTTCATAGATGTGAAACCATGTTTAAACATTTCTCAAAAAAGCATGTATTTTAATGTTTGTAGTTTCATTTTAACATTTATGTTGTTCTTTTCAAAATGAAATGAGAAGTGAATTTACAGATCTACATTTTGTTTTCTTGTAGAAAAGTGCTTTTTACAAGTGCTGTTTCATAGATGTGAAATCATGTTTAAACATTTCACAAAAAAGCATGTATTTTATTGTTTGTAGTTTCATTTAAACATTTATGTTATTCTTTTCAAATTTGAAATGTAGAAGTGAATTTACAGATTTACATTTTGCTTTCTTGTGGAAAAGTACTTTTTACAAGTGCTGATTCATAGATGTGAAACCCTGTTTAAGCATTTCTCAAAAAAGCATGTATTTTAATGTTTGTAGTTTCATTTTAACATTTATGTTATTCCTTTCAAAATTGAAATGTAGAAGTGAATTTACAGATCTACATTTTTTTTTCTTGTAGAAAAGTACTTTTTACGTGCTGTTTCATTGATGTGAAACCATGTTTAAATATTTCTCCAAAAAGCATGTATTTTAATGTTTGTAGTTTCATTTTAACATTTATGTTATTCTTTTCAAAATTGAAATGTGGAAGTGAATTTATGCATCCTCATTTTGATTTCTTTTAGAAAAGTACTTTTTACAAGTGCTGTTTCATAGATGTGAAATCATGTTTAAACATTTCTCAAAAAAGCATGTATTTTAATGTTTGTAGTTTCATTTTAACATTTATGTTATTCTTTTCAAATTTGAAATGTAGAAGTGAATTTACAGATTTACATTTTGCTTTCTTGTGGAAAAGTACTTTTTACAAGTGTTGTTTCATAGATGTGAAACCATGTTTAAACATTTCTCAAAAAAGCATGTATTTTAATGTTTGTAGTTTCATTTTAACATTTATGTTATTCTTTTCAAAATTGAAATGTAGAAGTGAATTTACAGATCTACATTTTGTTTTCTTGTAGAAAAGTGCTTTTTACATGTGCTGTTTCATTGATGTGAAATCATGTTTAAATATTTCACAAAAAAGCATGTATTTTATTGTTTGTAGTTTCATTTTAACATTTATGTTATTATTTTCAAATTTGCAATGTAGAAGTGAATTTACAGATTTACATTTTGCTTTCTTTTAGAAAAGTACTTTTTACAAGTGCTGTTTCATAGATGTGAAAACATGTTTAAACATTTCTCAAAAAAGCATGTATTTTAATGTTTGTAGTTTCATTTTAACATTTATGTTGTTCTTTTCAAAATTGAAATGTAGAAGTGAATTTACAGATCTACATTTTGTTTTCTTGTAGAAAAGTGCTTTTTACCTGTGCTGTTTCATTGATGTCAAATCATGTTTAAACATTACTCAAAAAAGCATGTATTTTATGTTTGTAGTTTCATTTTAACATTTATGTTATTCTTTTCAAATTTGAAATGTAGAAGTGAATTTACAGATTTACATTTTGCTTTCTTGTGGAAAAGTACTTTTTACAAGTGCTCTTTCGTAGATGTGAAACCATGTTTAAACATTTCTCAAAAAAGCATGTATTTTAATGTTTGTAGTTTCATTTTAACATTTATGTTGTTCTTTTCAAAATTGAAATGTAGAAGTGAATTTACAGATCAACATTTTGTTTTCTTGTAGAAAAGTGCTTTTTACATGTGCTGTTTCATTGATGTGAAAACATGTTTAAACATTACTCAAAAAAGCATGTATTTTAATGTTTGTAGTTTCATTTTAACATTTAAGTTCTTTTCAAACTTGAAATGTAGAAGTGAATTTACAGATCAACATTTTGTTTTCTTGTAGAAAAGTGCTTTTTACCTGTGCTGTTTCATTGATGTGAAATCATGTTTAAACATTACTCAAAAAAGCATGTATTTTAATATTTGTAGTTTCATTTTAACATTTATGTTGTTCTTTTCAAAATTGAAATGTAGAAGTGAATTTACAGATCAACATTTTGTTTTCTTGTAGAAAAGTGCTTTTTACCTGTGCTGTTTCATTGATGTGAAATCAGGTTTAAACATTACTCAAAAAAGCATTTATTTTAATGTTTGTAGTTTCATTTTAACATTTATGTTGTTCTTTTCAAAATTGAAATGTAGAAGTGAATTTACAGATCAACATTTTGTTTTCTTGTAGTAAAGTACTTTTTACAAGTGCTGTTTCTTTGATGTGAAATCATGTTTAAACATTACTCAAAAAAGCATGTATTTTAATATTTGTAGTTTCATTTTAACAGTTATGTAGTTGTTTTCAAAATTGAAATGTAGAAGTGAATTTACAGATCTACATTTAGTTTTCTTGTAGAAAAGTACTTTTTACAAGTGCTGTTTCATAGATGTGAAACCATGTTTAATCATTTCTCAAAAAAGCATGTATTTTAATGTTTGTAGTTTCATTTTAACATTTATGTTGTTCTCTTCAAAATTGAAATGTAGAAGTGAATTTACAGATCTACATTTTGCTTTCTTGTGGAAGAGTACTTTTTACAAGTGCTGTTTCATAGATGTGAAACCATATTTAAACATTTCTCAAAAAAGCATGTATTTTAATATTTGTAGTTTCATTTTAACATTTATCTTATTGTTTTCAAAATTGAAATGTTAGAAGTGAATTTACGCATCCTCATTTTGCTTTCTATTAAAAAAAGTACTTTTCACAAGTGCTGTTTCATTGATGTGAAACCATGTTTAAATATTTCTCCAAAAAGCATGTATTTTAATGTTTGTAGTTTCATTTTAACATTTATGTTATTCTTTTCAAAATTGAAATGTAGAAGTGAATTTACAGATCAACATTTTGTTTTCTTGTAGAAAAGTGCTTTTTACCTGTGCTGTTTCATAGATGTGAAACCATGTTTAAACATTTCTCAAAAAAGCATGTATTTTAATGTTTGTAGTTTCATTTTAACATTTATGTTGTTCTTTTCAAAATTGAAATGTAGAAGTGAATTTACAGATCAACATTTTGTTTTCTTGTAGAAAAGTGCTTTTTACCTGTGCTGTTTCATTGATGTGAAATCAGGTTTAAACATTACTCAAAAAAGCATGTATTTTAATGTTTGTAGTTTCATTTTAACATTTATGTTGTTCTTTTCAAAATTGAAATGTAGAAGTGAATTTACAGATCAACATTTTGTTTTCTTGTAGAAAAGTGCTTTTTACCTGTGCTGTTTCATTGATGTGAAATCATGTTTAAACATTACTCAAAAAAGCATGTATTTTATTGTTTGTAGTTTCATTTTAACATTTATGTTATTATTTTCAAATTTGAAATGTAGAAGTGAATTTACAGATTTACATTTTGCTTTCTTGTGGAAAAGTACTTTTTACAAGTGCTGTTTCATAGATGTGAAACCATGTTTAAACATTTCTCAAAAAAGCATGTATTTTAATGTTTGTAATTTAATTTTAACATTTATGTTGTTCTTTTCAAAATTGAAAAGTAGAAGTGAATTTACAGATCTACATTTTGTTTTCTTGTAGAAAAGTGCTTTTTACATGTGCAGTTTCATTGATGTGAAATCATGTTTAAACATTTCACAAAAAAGCATGTATTTTATTGTTTGTAGTTTCATTTTAACATTTATGTTATTATTTTCAAATTTGAAATGTAGAAGTGAATTTACAGATTTACATTTTGTTTTCTTGTGGAAAAGTACTTTTTACAAGTGCTGTTTCATAGATGTGAAACCATGTTTAAACATTTCTCAAAAAAGCATGTATTTTAATGTTTGTAGTTTCATTTTAACATTTATGTTGTTCTTTTCAAAATTGAAATGTAGAAGTGAATTTACAGATCAACATTTTGTTTTCTTGTAGAAAAGTGCTTTTTACCTGTGCTGTTTCATTGATGTGAAATCATGTTTAAACATTACTCAAAAAAGCATGTATTTTAATGTTTGTAGTTTCATTTCAACATTTAAGTTCTTTTCAAACTTGAAATGTAGAAGTGAATTTACAGATCAACATTTTGTTTTCTTGTAGAAAAGTGCTTTTTACCTGTGCTGTTTCATTGATGTGAAATCATGTTTAAACATTACTCAAAAAAGCATGTATTTTAATATTTGTAGTTTCATTTTAACATTTATGTTGTTCTTTTCAAAATTGAAATGTAGAAGTGAATTTACAGATCAACATTTTGTTTTCTTGTAGAAAAGTGCTTTTTACCTGTGCGGTTTCATTGATGTGAAATCAGGTTTAAACATTACTCAAAAAAGCATTTATTTTAATGTTTGTAGTTTCATTTTAACATTTATGTTGTTCTTTTCAAAATTGAAATGTAGAAGTGAATTTACAGATCTACATTTTGCTTTCTTGTGGAAGAGTACTTTTTACAAGTGCTGTTTCATAGATGTGAAACCATATTTAAACATTTCTCAAAAAAGCATGTATTTTAATATTTGTAGTTTCATTTTAACATTTATCTTATTGTTTTCAAAATTGAAATGTTAGAAGTGAATTTACGCATCCTCATTTTGCTTTCTATTAAAAAAAGTACTTTTCACAAGTGCTGTTTCATTGATGTGAAACCATGTTTAAATATTTCTCCAAAAAGCATGTATTTTAATGTTTGTAGTTTCATTTTAACATTTATGTTATTCTTTTCAAAATTGAAATGTAGAAGTGAATTTACAGATCAACATTTTGTTTTCTTGTAGAAAAGTGCTTTTTACCTGTGCTGTTTCATAGATGTGAAACCATGTTTAAACATTTCTCAAAAAAGCATGTATTTTAATGTTTGTAGTTTCATTTTAACATTTATGTTGTTCTTTTCAAAATTGAAATGTAGAAGTGAATTTACAGATCAACATTTTGTTTTCTTGTAGAAAAGTGCTTTTTACCTGTGCTGTTTCATTGATGTGAAATCATGTTTAAACATTACTCAAAAAAGCATGTATTTTAATATTTGTAGTTTCATTTTAACATTTATGTAGTTGTTTTCAAAATTGAAATGTAGAAGTGAATTTACAGATCTACATTTTGTTTTCTTGTAGAAAAGTGCTTTTTACATGTGCTGTTTCATTGATGTGAAATCATGTTTAAATATTTCACAAAAAAGCATGTATTTTATTGTTTGTAGTTTCATTTTAACATTTATGTTATTATTTTCAAATTTGAAATGTAGAAGTGAATTTACAGATTTACATTTTGCTTTCTTGTGGAAAAGTACTTTTTACAAGTGCTGTTTCATAGATGTGAAACCATGTTTAAACATTTCTCAAAAAAGCATGTATTTTAATGTTTGTAATTTAATTTTAACATTTATGTTGTTCTTTTCAAAATTGAAAAGTAGAAGTGAATTTACAGATCTACATTTTGTTTTCTTGTAGAAAAGTGCTTTTTACATGTGCAGTTTCATTGATGTGAAATCATGTTTAAACATTTCACAAAAAAGCATGTATTTTATTGTTTGTAGTTTCATTTTAACATTTATGTTATTATTTTCAAATTTGAAATGTAGAAGTGAATTTACAGATTTACATTTTGCTTTCTTGTGGAAAAGTACTTTTTACAAGTGCTGTTTCATAGATGTGAAACCATGTTTAAACATTTCTCAAAAAAGCATGTATTTTAATGTTTGTAGTTTCATTTTAACATTTATGTTGTTCTTTTCAAAATTGAAATGTAGAAGTGAATTTACAGATCAACATTTTGTTTTCTTGTAGAAAAGTGCTTTTTACCTGTGCTGTTTCATTGATGTGAAATCATGTTTAAACATTACTCAAAAAAGCATGTATTTTAATGTTTGTAGTTTCATTTCAACATTTAAGTTCTTTTCAAACTTGAAATGTAGAAGTGAATTTACAGATCAACATTTTGTTTTCTTGTAGAAAAGTGCTTTTTACCTGTGCTGTTTCTTTGATGTGAAATCATGTTTAAACATTACTCAAAAAAGCATGTATTTTAATATTTGTAGTTTCATTTTAACATTTATGTTGTTCTTTTCAAAATTGAAATGTAGAAGTGAATTTACAGATCAACATTTTGTTTTCTTGTAGAAAAGTGCTTTTTACCTGTGCTGTTTCTTTGATGTGAAATCATGTTTAAACATTACTCAAAAAAGCATGTATTTTAATATTTGTAGTTTCATTTTAACATTTATGTAGTTGTTTTCAAAATTGAAATGTAGAAGTGAATTTACAGATCTACATTTTGTTTTCTTGTAGAAAAGTGCTTTTTACCTGTGCTGTTTCATAGATGTGAAACCATGTTTAAACATTTCTCAAAAAAGCATGTATTTTAATGTTTGTAGTTTCATTTTAACATTTATGTTGTTCTTTTCAAAATTGAAATGTAGAAGTGAATTTACAGATCAACATTTTGTTTTCTTGTAGAAAAGTGCTTTTTACCTGTGCTGTTTCATTGATGTGAAATCAGGTTTAAACTTTACTCAAAAAAGCATGTATTTTAATGTTTGTAGTTTCATTTTAACATTTATGTTGTTCTTTTCAAAATTGAAATGTAGAAGTGAATTTACAGATCAACATTTTGTTTTCTTGTAGAAAAGTGCTTTTTACCTGTGCTGTTTCATTGATGTGAAATCATGTTTAAACTTTACTCAAAAAAGCATGTATTTTAATATTTGTAGTTTCATTTTAACATTTATGTAGTTGTTTTCAAAATTGAAATGTAGAAGTGAATTTACAGATCTACATTTTGTTTTCTTGTAGAAAAGTGCTTTTTACATGTGCTGTTTCATTGATGTGAAATCATGTTTAAATATTTCACAAAAAAGCATGTATTTTATTGTTTGTAGTTTCATTTTAACATTTATGTTATTATTTTCAAATTTGAAATGTAGAAGTGAATTTACAGATTTACATTTTGCTTTCTTGTGGAAAAGTACTTTTTACAAGTGCTGTTTCATAGATGTGAAACCATGTTTAAACATTTCTCAAAAAAGCATGTATTTTAATGTTTGTAATTTAATTTTAACATTTATGTTGTTCTTTTCAAAATTGAAAAGTAGAAGTGAATTTACAGATCTACATTTTGTTTTCTTGTAGAAAAGTGCTTTTTACATGTGCTGTTTCATTGATGTGAAATCATGTTTAAACATTTCACAAAAAAGCATGTATTTTATTGTTTGTAGTTTCATTTTAACATTTATGTTATTATTTTCAAATTTGAAATGTAGAAGTGAATTTACAGATTTACATTTTGCTTTCTTGTGGAAAAGTACTTTTTACAAGTGCTGTTTCATAGATGTGAAACCATGTTTAAACATTTCTCAAAAAAGCATGTATTTTAATGTTTGTAGTTTCATTTTAACATTTATGTTATTCTTTTCAAAATTGAAATGTAGAAGTGAATTTACAGATCTACATTTTGCTTTCTTTTAGAAAAGTGCTTTTTACAAGTGCTGTTTCATAGATGTGAAATCATGTTTAAACATTTCACAAAAAAGCATGTATTTTATTGTTTGTAGTTTCATTTAAACATTTATGTTATTCTTTTCAAATTTGAAATGTAGAAGTGAATTTACAGATTTACATTTTGCTTTCTTGTGGAAAAGTACTTTTTACAAGTGCTGTTTCATAGATGTGAAACCATGTTTAAACATTTCTCAAAAAAGCATGTATTTTAATGTTTGTAGTTTCATTTTAACATTTATGTTATTCTTTTCAAAATTGAAATGTGGAAGTGAATTTATGCATCCTCATTTTGATTTCTTTTAGAAAAGTACTTTTTACAAGTGCTGTTTCATAGATGTGAAATCATGTTTAAACATTTCTCAAAAAAGCATGTATTTTAATGTTTGTAGTTTCATTTTAACATTTATGTTATTCTTTTCAAATTTGAAATGTAGAAGTGAATTTACAGATTTACATTTTGCTTTCTTGTGGAAAAGTACTTTTTACAAGTGTTGTTTCATAGATGTGAAACCATGTTTAAACATTTCTCAAAAAAGCATGTATTTTAATGTTTGTAGTTTCATTTTAACATTTATGTTATTCTTTTCAAAATTGAAATGTAGAAGTGAATTTACAGATCTACATTTTGTTTTCTTGTAGAAAAGTGGTTTTTACATGTGCTGTTTCATTGATGTGAAATCATGTTTAAATATTTCACAAAAAAGCATGTATTTTATTGTTTGTAGTTTCATTTTAACATTTATGTTATTATTTTCAAATTTGAAATGTAGAAGTGAATTTACAGATTTACATTTTGCTTTCTTTTAGAAAAGTACTTTTTACAAGTGCTGTTTCATAGATGTGAAAACATGTTTAAACATGTCTCAAAAAAGCATGTATTTTAATGTTTGTAGTTTCATTTTAACATTTATGTTGTTCTTTTCAAAATTGAAATGTAGAAGTGAATTTACAGATCTACATTTTGTTTTCTTGTAGAAAAGTGCTTTTTACCTGTGCTGTTTCATTGATGTCAAATCATGTTTAAACATTACTCAAAAAAGCATGTATTTTATGTTTGTAGTTTCATTTTAACATTTATGTTATTCTTTTCAAATTTGAAATGTAGAAGTGAATTTACAGATTTACATTTTGCTTTCTTGTGGAAAAGTACTTTTTACAAGTGCTCTTTCGTAGATGTGAAACCATGTTTAAACATTTCTCAAAAAAGCATGTATTTTAATGTTTGTAGTTTCATTTTAACATTTATGTTGTTCTTTTCAAAATTGAAATGTAGAAGTGAATTTACAGATCAACATTTTGTTTTCTTGTAGAAAAGTGCTTTTTACATGTGCTGTTTCATTGATGTGAAAACATGTTTAAACATTACTCAAAAAAGCATGTATTTTAATGTTTGTAGTTTCATTTTAACATTTAAGTTCTTTTCAAACTTGAAATGTAGAAGTGAATTTACAGATCAACATTTTGTTTTCTTGTAGAAAAGTGCTTTTTACCTGTGCTGTTTCATTGATGTGAAATCATGTTTAAACATTACTCAAAAAAGCATGTATTTTAATATTTGTAGTTTCATTTTAACATTTATGTTGTTCTTTTCAAAATTGAAATGTAGAAGTGAATTTACAGATCAACATTTTGTTTTCTTGTAGAAAAGTGCTTTTTACCTGTGCTGTTTCATTGATGTGAAATCAGGTTTAAACATTACTCAAAAAAGCATTTATTTTAATGTTTGTAGTTTCATTTTAACATTTATGTTGTTCTTTTCAAAATTGAAATGTAGAAGTGAATTTACAGATCAACATTTTGTTTTCTTGTAGTAAAGTACTTTTTACAAGTGCTGTTTCTTTGATGTGAAATCATGTTTAAACATTACTCAAAAAAGCATGTATTTTTATATTTGTAGTTTCATTTTAACATTTATGTAGTTGTTTTCAAAATTGAAATGTAGAAGTGAATTTACAGATCTACATTTAGTTTTCTTGTAGAAAAGTACTTTTTACAAGTGCTGTTTCATAGATGTGAAACCATGTTTAATCATTTCTCAAAAAAGCATGTATTTTAATGTTTGTAGTTTCATTTTAACATTTATGTTGTTCTCTTCAAAATTGAAATGTAGAAGTGAATTTACAGATCTACATTTTGCTTTCTTGTGGAAGAGTACTTTTTACAAGTGCTGTTTCATAGATGTGAAACCATATTTAAACATTTCTCAAAAAAGCATGTATTTTAATATTTGTAGTTTCATTTTAACATTTATCTTATTGTTTTCAAAATTGAAATGTTAGAAGTGAATTTACGCATCCTCATTTTGCTTTCTATTAAAAAAAGTACTTTTCACAAGTGCTGTTTCATTGATGTGAAACCATGTTTAAATATTTCTCCAAAAAGCATGTATTTTAATGTTTGTAGTTTCATTTTAACATTTATGTTATTCTTTTCAAAATTGAAATGTAGAAGTGAATTTACAGATCAACATTTTGTTTTCTTGTAGAAAAGTGCTTTTTACCTGTGCTGTTTCATAGATGTGAAACCATGTTTAAACATTTCTCATAAAAGCATGTATTTTAATGTTTGTAGTTTCATTTTAACATTTATGTTGTTCTTTTCAAAATTGAAATGTAGAAGTGAATTTACAGATCAACATTTTGTTTTCTTGTAGAAAAGTGCTTTTTACCTGTGCTGTTTCATTGATGTGAAATCATGTTTAAACATTACTCAAAAAAGCATGTATTTTAATATTTGTAGTTTCATTTTAACATTTATGTAGTTGTTTTCAAAATTGAAATGTAGAAGTGAATTTACAGATCTACATTTTGTTTTCTTGTAGAAAAGTGCTTTTTACATGTGCTGTTTCATTGATGTGAAATCATGTTTAAATATTTCACAAAAAAGCATGTATTTTATTGTTTGTAGTTTCATTTTAACATTTATGTTATTATTTTCAAATTTGAAATGTAGAAGTGAATTTACAGATTTACATTTTGCTTTCTTGTGGAAAAGTACTTTTTACAAGTGCTGTTTCATAGATGTGAAACCATGTTTAAACATTTCTCAAAAAAGCATGTATTTTAATGTTTGTAATTTAATTTTAACATTTATGTTGTTCTTTTCAAAATTGAAAAGTAGAAGTGAATTTACAGATCTACATTTTGTTTTCTTGTAGAAAAGTGCTTTTTACATGTGCAGTTTCATTGATGTGAAATCATGTTTAAACATTTCACAAAAAAGCATGTATTTTATTGTTTGTAGTTTCATTTTAACATTTATGTTATTATTTTCAAATTTGAAATGTAGAAGTGAATTTACAGATTTACATTTTGCTTTCTTGTGGAAAAGTACTTTTTACAAGTGCTGCTTCATAGATGTGAAACCATGTTTAAACATTTCTCAAAAAAGCATGTATTTTAATGTATGTAGTTTCATTTTAACATTTATGTTATTCTTTTCAAAATTGAAATGTAGAAGTGAATTTACAGATCTACATTTTGCTTTCTTTTAGAAAAGTGCTTTTTACAAGTGCTGTTTCATAGATGTGAAATCATGTTTAAACATTTCACAAAAAAGCATGTATTTTATTGTTTGTAGTTTCATTTAAACATTTATGTTATTCTTTTCAAATTTGAAATGTAGAAGTGAATTTACAGATTTACATTTTGCTTTCTTGTGGAAAAGTACTTTTTACAAGTGCTGTTTCATAGATGTGAAACCATGTTTAAACATTTCTCAAAAAAGCATGTATTTTAATGTTTGTAGTTTCATTTTAACATTTATGTTATTCCTTTCAAAATTGAAATGTAGAAGTGAATTTACAGATCTACATTTTTTTTTCTTGTAGAAAAGTACTTTTTACGTGCTGTTTCATTGATGTGAAATCATGTTTAAATATTTCACAAAAAAGCATGTATTTTAATGTTTGTAGTTTCATTTTAACATTTATGTTATTATTTTCAAATTTGAAATGTAGAAGTGAATTTACAGATTTACATTTTGCTTTCTTTTAGAAAAGTACTTTTTACAAGTGCTGTTTCATAGATGTGAAAACATGTTTAAACATTTCTCAAAAAAGCATGTATTTTAATGTTTGTAGTTTCATTTTAACATTTATGTTGTTCTTTTCAAAATTGAAATGTAGAAGTGAATTTACAGATCTACATTTTGTTTTCTTGTAGAAAAGTGCTTTTTACCTGTGCTGTTTCATTGATGTCAAATCATGTTTAAACATTACTCAAAAAAGCATGTATTTTATGTTTGTAGTTTCATTTTAACATTTATGTTATTCTTTTCAAATTTGAAATGTAGAAGTGAATTTACAGATTTACATTTTGCTTTCTTGTGGAAAAGTACTTTTTACAAGTGCTCTTTCGTAGATGTGAAACCATGTTTAAACATTTCTCAAAAAAGCATGTATTTTAATGTTTGTAGTTTCATTTTAACATTTATGTTGTTCTTTTCAAAATTGAAATGTAGAAGTGAATTTACAGATCAACATTTTGTTTTCTTGTAGAAAAGTGCTTTTTACATGTGCTGTTTCATTGATGTGAAAACATGTTTAAACATTACTCAAAAAAGCATGTATTTTAATGTTTGTAGTTTCATTTTAACATTTAAGTTCTTTTCAAACTTGAAATGTAGAAGTGAATTTACAGATCAACATTTTGTTTTCTTGTAGAAAAGTGCTTTTTACCTGTGCTGTTTCATTGATGTGAAATCATGTTTAAACATTACTCAAAAAAGCATGTATTTTAATATTTGTAGTTTCATTTTAACATTTATGTTGTTCTTTTCAAAATTGAAATGTAGAAGTGAATTTACAGATCAACATTTTGTTTTCTTGTAGAAAAGTGCTTTTTACCTGTGCTGTTTCATTGATGTGAAATCCGGTTTAAACATTACTCAAAAAACCATTTATTTTAATGTTTGTAGTTTCATTTTAACATTTATGTTGTTCTTTTCAAAATTGAAATGTAGAAGTGAATTTACAGATCAACATTTTGTTTTCTTGTAGTAAAGTACTTTTTACAAGTGCTGTTTCTTTGATGTGAAATCATGTTTAAACATTACTCAAAAAAGCATGTATTTTAATATTTGTAGTTTCATTTTAACATTTATGTAGTTGTTTTCAAAATTGAAATGTAGAAGTGAATTTACAGATCTACATTTAGTTTTCTTGTAGAAAAGTACTTTTTACAAGTGCTGTTTCATAGATGTGAAACCATGTTTAATCATTTCTCAAAAAAGCATGTATTTTAATGTTTGTAGTTTCATTTTAACATTTATGTTGTTCTCTTCAAAATTGAAATGTAGAAGTGAATTTACAGATCTACATTTTGCTTTCTTGTGGAAGAGTACTTTTTACAAGTGCTGTTTCATAGATGTGAAACCATATTTAAACATTTCTCAAAAAAGCATGTATTTTAATATTTGTAGTTTCATTTTAACATTTATCTTATTGTTTTCAAAATTGAAATGTTAGAAGTGAATTTACGCATCCTCATTTTGCTTTCTATTAAAAAAAGTACTTTTCACAAGTGCTGTTTCATTGATGTGAAACCATGTTTAAATATTTCTCCAAAAAGCATGTATTTTAATGTTTGTAGTTTCATTTTAACATTTATGTTATTCTTTTCAAAATTGAAATGTAGAAGTGAATTTACAGATCAACATTTTGTTTTCTTGTAGAAAAGTGCTTTTTACCTGTGCTGTTTCATAGATGTGAAACCATGTTTAAACATTTCTCAAAAAAGCATGTATTTTAATGTTTGTAGTTTCATTTTAACATTTATGTTGTTCTTTTCAAAATTGAAATGTAGAAGTGAATTTACAGATCAACATTTTGTTTTCTTGTAGAAAAGTGCTTTTTACCTGTGCTGTTTCTTTGATGTGAAATCAGGTTTAAACATTACTCAAAAAAGCATGTATTTTAATGTTTGTAGTTTCATTTTAACATTTATGTTGTTCTTTTCAAAATTGAAATGTAGAAGTGAATTTACAGATCAACATTTTGTTTTCTTGTAGAAAAGTGCTTTTTACCTGTGCTGTTTCATTGATGTGAAATCATGTTTAAACATTACTCAAAAAAGCATGTATTTTAATATTTGTAGTTTCATTTTAACATTTATGTAGTTGTTTTCAAAATTGAAATATAGAAGTGAATTTACAGATCTACATTTTGTTTTCTTGTAGAAAAGTGCTTTTTACATGTGCTGTTTCATTGATGTGAAATCATGTTTAAATATTTCACAAAAAAGCATGTATTTTATTGTTAGTAGTTTCATTTTAACATTTATGTTATTATTTTCAAATTTGAAATGTAGAAGTGAATTTACAGATTTACAATTTGCTTTCTTGTGGAAAAGTACTTTTTACAAGTGCTGTTTCATAGATGTGAAACCATGTTTAAACATTTCTCAAAAAAGCATGTATTTTAATGTTTGTAATTTCATTTTAACATTTATGTTGTTCTTTTCAAAATTGAAAAGTAGAAGTGAATTTACAGATCTACATTTTGTTTTCTTGTAGAAAAGTGCTTTTTACATGTGCTGTTTCATTGATGTGAAATCATGTTTAAACATTTCACAAAAAAGCATGTATTTTATTGTTTGTAGTTTCATTTTAACATTTATGTTATTATTTTCAAATTTGAAATGTAGAAGTGAATTTACAGATTTACATTTTGCTTTCTTGTGGAAAAGTACTTTTTACAAGTGCTGTTTCATAGATGTGAAACCATGTTTAAACATTTCTCAAAAAAGCATGTATTTTAATGTTTGTAGTTTCATTTTAACATTTATGTTATTCTTTTCAAAATTGAAATGTAGAAGTGAATTTACAGATCTACATTTTGCTTTCTTTTAGAAAAGTGCTTTTTACAAGTGCTGTTTCATAGATGTGAAATCATGTTTAAACATTTCACAAAAAAGCATGTATTTTATTGTTTGTAGTTTCATTTAAACATTTATGTTATTCTTTTCAAATTTGAAATGTAGAAGTGAATTTACAGATTTACATTTTGCTTTCTTGTGGAAAAGTACTTTTTACAAGTGCTGTTTCATAGATGTGAAACCATGTTTAAACATTTCTCAAAAAAGCATGTATTTTAATGTTTGTAGTTTCATTTTAACATTTATGTTATTCCTTTCAAAATTGAAATCTAGAAGTGAATTTACAGATCTACATTTTTTTTTCTTGTAGAAAAGTACTTTTTACGTGCTGTTTCATTGATGTGAAACCATGTTTAAATATTTCTCCAAAAAGCATGTATTTTAATGTTTGTAGTTTCATTTTAACATTTATGTTATTCTTTTCAAAATTGAAATGTGGAAGTGAATTTATGCATCCTCATTTTGATTTCTTTTAGAAAAGTACTTTTTACAAGTGCTGTTTCATAGATGTGAAATCATGTTTAAACATTTCTCAAAAAAGCATGTATTTTAATGTTTGTAGTTTCATTTTAACATTTATGTTATTCTTTTCAAATTTGAATTGTAGAAGTGAATTTACAGATTTACATTTTGCTTTCTTGTGGAAAAGTACTTTTTACAAGTGCTGTTTCATAGATGTGAAATCATGTTTAAACATTTCTCAAAAAAGCATGTATTTTAATGTTTGTAGTTTCATTTTAACATTTATGTTATTCTTTTCAAATTTGAAATGTAGAAGTGAATTTACAGATTTACATTTTGCTTTCTTGTGGAAAAGTACTTTTTACAAGTGCTGTTTCATAGATGTGAAACCATGTTTAAACATTTCTCAAAAAAGCATGTATTTTAATGTTTGTAGTTTCATTTTAACATTTATGTTATTCTTTTCAAATTTGAAATGTAGAAGTGAATTTACAGATTTACATTTTGCTTTCTTGTGGAAAAGTACTTTTTACAAGTGCTGTTTCATAGATGTGAAACCATGTTTAAACATTTCTCAAAAAAGCATGTATTTTAATGTTTGTAGTTTCATTTTAACATTTATGTTATTCCTTTCAAAATTGAAATGTAGAAGTGAATTTACAGATCTACATTTTTTTTTCTTGTAGAAAAGTACTTTTTACGTGCTGTTTCATTGATGTGAAACCATGTTTAAATATTTCTCCAAAAAGCATGTATTTTAATGTTTGTAGTTTCATTTTAACATTTATGTTATTCTTTTCAAAATTGAAATGTGGAAGTGAATTTATGCATCCTCATTTTGATTTCTTTTAGAAAAGTACTTTTTACAAGTGCTGTTTCATAGATGTGAAATCATGTTTAAACATTTCTCAAAAAAGCATGTATTTTAATGTTTGTAGTTTCATTTTAACATTTATGTTATTCTTTTCAAATTTGAAATGTAGAAGTGAATTTACAGATTTACATTTTGCTTTCTTGTGGAAAAGTACTTTTTACAAGTGTTGTTTCATAGATGTGAAACCATGTTTAAACATTTCTCAAAAAAGCATGTATTTTAATGTTTGTAGTTTCATTTTAACATTTATGTTATTCTTTTCAAAATTGAAATGTAGAAGTGAATTTACAGATCTACATTTTGCTTTCTTTTAGAAAAGTGCTTTTTTCAAGTGCTGTTTCATAGATGTGAAATCATGTTTAAACATTTCACAAAAAAGCATGTATTTTATTGTTTGTAGTTTCATTTAAACATTTATGTTATTCTTTTCAAATTTGAAATGTAGAAGTGAATTTACAGATTTACATTTTGCTTTCTTGTGGAAAAGTACTTTTTACAAGTGCTGTTTCATAGATGTGAAACCATGTTTAAACATTTCTCAAAAAAGCATGTATTTTAATGTTTGTAGTTTCATTTTAACATTTATGTTATTCCTTTCAAAATTGAAATGTAGAAGTGAATTTACAGATCTACATTTTTTTTTCTTGTAGAAAAGTACTTTTTACGTGCTGTTTCATTGATGTGAAACCATGTTTAAATATTTCTCCAAAAAGCATGTATTTTAATGTTTGTAGTTTCATTTTAACATTTATGTTATTCTTTTCAAAATTGAAATGTGGAAGTGAATTTATGCATCCTCATTTTGATTTCTTTTAGAAAAGTACTTTTTACAAGTGCTGTTTCATAGATGTGAAATCATGTTTAAACATTTCTCAAAAAAGCATGTATTTTAATGTTTGTAGTTTCATTTTAACATTTATGTTATTCTTTTCAAATTTGAAATGTAGAAGTGAATTTACAGATTTACATTTTGCTTTCTTGTGGAAAAGTACTTTTTACAAGTGTTGTTTCATAGATGTGAAACCATGTTTAAACATTTCTCAAAAAAGCATGTATTTTAATGTTTGTAGTTTCATTTTAACATTTATGTTATTCTTTTCAAAATTGAAATGTAGAAGTGAATTTACAGATCTACATTTTGTTTTCTTGTAGAAAAGTGCTTTTTACATGTGCTGTTTCATAGATGTGAAACCATGTTTAAACATTTCTCATAAAAGCATGTATTATAATGTTTGTAGTTTCATTTTAACATTTATGTTGTTCTTTTCAAAATTGAAATGTAGAAGTGAATTTACAGATCAACATTTTGTTTTCTTGTAGAAAAGTGCTTTTTACCTGTGCTGTTTCATTGATGTGAAATCATGTTTAAACATTACTCAAAAAAGCATGTATTTTAATATTTGTAGTTTCATTTTAACATTTATGTAGTTGTTTTCAAAATTGAAATGTAGAAGTGAATTTACAGATCTACATTTTGTTTTCTTGTAGAAAAGTGCTTTTTACATGTGCTGTTTCATTGATGTGAAATCATGTTTAAATATTTCACAAAAAAGCATGTATTTTATTGTTTGTAGTTTCATTTTAACATTTATGTTATTATTTTCAAATTTGAAATGTAGAAGTGAATTTACAGATTTACATTTTGCTTTCTTGTGGAAAAGTACTTTTTACAAGTGCTGTTTCATAGATGTGAAACCATGTTTAAACATTTCTCAAAAAAGCATGTATTTTAATGTTTGTAATTTAATTTTAACATTTATGTTGTTCTTTTCAAAATTGAAAAGTAGAAGTGAATTTACAGATCTACATTTTGTTTTCTTGTAGAAAAGTGCTTTTTACATGTGCAGTTTCATTGATGTGAAATCATGTTTAAACATTTCACAAAAAAGCATGTATTTTATTGTTTGTAGTTTCATTTTAACATTTATGTTATTATTTTCAAATTTGAAATGTAGAAGTGAATTTACAGATTTACATTTTGCTTTCTTGTGGAAAAGTACTTTTTACAAGTGCTGCTTCATAGATGTGAAACCATGTTTAAACATTTCTCAAAAAAGCATGTATTTTAATGTTTGTAGTTTCATTTTAACATTTATGTTATTCTTTTCAAAATTGAAATGTAGAAGTGAATTTACAGATCTACATTTTGCTTTCTTTTAGAAAAGTGCTTTTTACAAGTGCTGTTTCATAGATGTGAAATCATGTTTAAACATTTCACAAAAAAGCATGTATTTTATTGTTTGTAGTTTCATTTAAACATTTATGTTATTCTTTTCAAATTTGAAATGTAGAAGTGAATTTACAGATTTACATTTTGCTTTCTTGTGGAAAAGTGCTTTTTACCTGTGCTGTTTCATTGATGTGAAATCAGGTTTAAACATTACTCAAAAAAGCATTTATTTTAATGTTTGTAGTTTCATTTTAACATTTATGTTGTTCTTTTCAAAATTGAAATGTAGAAGTGAATTTACAGATCAACATTTTGTTTTCTTGTAGTAAAGTACTTTTTACAAGTGCTGTTTCTTTGATGTGAAATCATGTTTAAACATTACTCAAAAAAGCATGTATTTTTATATTTGTAGTTTCATTTTAACATTTATGTAGTTGTTTTCAAAATTGAAATGTAGAAGTGAATTTACAGATCTACATTTAGTTTTCTTGTAGAAAAGTACTTTTTACAAGTGCTGTTTCATAGATGTGAAACCATGTTTAATCATTTCTCAAAAAAGCATGTATTTTAATGTTTGTAGTTTCATTTTAACATTTATGTTGTTCTCTTCAAAATTGAAATGTAGAAGTGAATTTACAGATCTACATTTTGCTTTCTTGTGGAAGAGTACTTTTTACAAGTGCTGTTTCATAGATGTGAAACCATATTTAAACATTTCTCAAAAAAGCATGTATTTTAATATTTGTAGTTTCATTTTAACATTTATCTTATTGTTTTCAAAATTGAAATGTTAGAAGTGAATTTACGCATCCTCATTTTGCTTTCTATTAAAAAAAGTACTTTTCACAAGTGCTGTTTCATTGATGTGAAACCATGTTTAAATATTTCTCCAAAAAGCATGTATTTTAATGTTTGTAGTTTCATTTTAACATTTATGTTATTCTTTTCAAAATTGAAATGTAGAAGTGAATTTACAGATCAACATTTTGTTTTCTTGTAGAAAAGTGCTTTTTACCTGTGCTGTTTCATAGATGTGAAACCATGTTTAAACATTTCTCATAAAAGCATGTATTTTAATGTTTGTAGTTTCATTTTAACATTTATGTTGTTCTTTTCAAAATTGAAATGTAGAAGTGAATTTACAGATCAACATTTTGTTTTCTTGTAGAAAAGTGCTTTTTACCTGTGCTGTTTCATTGATGTGAAATCATGTTTAAACATTACTCAAAAAAGCATGTATTTTAATATTTGTAGTTTCATTTTAACATTTATGTAGTTGTTTTCAAAATTGAAATGTAGAAGTGAATTTACAGATCTACATTTTGTTTTCTTGTAGAAAAGTGCTTTTTACATGTGCTGTTTCATTGATGTGAAATCATGTTTAAATATTTCACAAAAAAGCATGTATTTTATTGTTTGTAGTTTCATTTTAACATTTATGTTATTATTTTCAAATTTGAAATGTAGAAGTGAATTTACAGATTTACATTTTGCTTTCTTGTGGAAAAGTACTTTTTACAAGTGCTGTTTCATAGATGTGAAACCATGTTTAAACATTTCTCAAAAAAGCATGTATTTTAATGTTTGTAATTTAATTTTAACATTTATGTTGTTCTTTTCAAAATTGAAAAGTAGAAGTGAATTTACAGATCTACATTTTGTTTTCTTGTAGAAAAGTGCTTTTTACATGTGCAGTTTCATTGATGTGAAATCATGTTTAAACATTTCACAAAAAAGCATGTATTTTATTGTTTGTAGTTTCATTTTAACATTTATGTTATTATTTTCAAATTTGAAATGTAGAAGTGAATTTACAGATTTACATTTTGCTTTCTTGTGGAAAAGTACTTTTTACAAGTGCTGCTTCATAGATGTGAAACCATGTTTAAACATTTCTCAAAAAAGCATGTATTTTAATGTATGTAGTTTCATTTTAACATTTATGTTATTCTTTTCAAAATTGAAATGTAGAAGTGAATTTACAGATCTACATTTTGCTTTCTTTTAGAAAAGTGCTTTTTACAAGTGCTGTTTCATAGATGTGAAATCATGTTTAAACATTTCACAAAAAAGCATGTATTTTATTGTTTGTAGTTTCATTTAAACATTTATGTTATTCTTTTCAAATTTGAAATGTAGAAGTGAATTTACAGATTTACATTTTGCTTTCTTGTGGAAAAGTACTTTTTACAAGTGCTGTTTCATAGATGTGAAACCATGTTTAAACATTTCTCAAAAAAGCATGTATTTTAATGTTTGTAGTTTCATTTTAACATTTATGTTATTCCTTTCAAAATTGAAATGTAGAAGTGAATTTACAGATCTACATTTTTTTTTCTTGTAGAAAAGTACTTTTTACGTGCTGTTTCATTGATGTGAAATCATGTTTAAATATTTCACAAAAAAGCATGTATTTTAATGTTTGTAGTTTCATTTTAACATTTATGTTATTATTTTCAAATTTGAAATGTAGAAGTGAATTTACAGATTTACATTTTGCTTTCTTTTAGAAAAGTACTTTTTACAAGTGCTGTTTCATAGATGTGAAAACATGTTTAAACATTTCTCAAAAAAGCATGTATTTTAATGTTTGTAGTTTCATTTTAACATTTATGTTGTTCTTTTCAAAATTGAAATGTAGAAGTGAATTTACAGATCTACATTTTGTTTTCTTGTAGAAAAGTGCTTTTTACCTGTGCTGTTTCATTGATGTCAAATCATGTTTAAACATTACTCAAAAAAGCATGTATTTTATGTTTGTAGTTTCATTTTAACATTTATGTTATTCTTTTCAAATTTGAAATGTAGAAGTGAATTTACAGATTTACATTTTGCTTTCTTGTGGAAAAGTACTTTTTACAAGTGCTCTTTCGTAGATGTGAAACCATGTTTAAACATTTCTCAAAAAAGCATGTATTTTAATGTTTGTAGTTTCATTTTAACATTTATGTTGTTCTTTTCAAAATTGAAATGTAGAAGTGAATTTACAGATCAACATTTTGTTTTCTTGTAGAAAAGTGCTTTTTACATGTGCTGTTTCATTGATGTGAAAACATGTTTAAACATTACTCAAAAAAGCATGTATTTTAATGTTTGTAGTTTCATTTTAACATTTAAGTTCTTTTCAAACTTGAAATGTAGAAGTGAATTTACAGATCAACATTTTGTTTTCTTGTAGAAAAGTGCTTTTTACCTGTGCTGTTTCATTGATGTGAAATCATGTTTAAACATTACTCAAAAAAGCATGTATTTTAATATTTGTAGTTTCATTTTAACATTTATGTTGTTCTTTTCAAAATTGAAATGTAGAAGTGAATTTACAGATCAACATTTTGTTTTCTTGTAGAAAAGTGCTTTTTACCTGTGCTGTTTCATTGATGTGAAATCAGGTTTAAACATTACTCAAAAAACCATTTATTTTAATGTTTGTAGTTTCATTTTAACATTTATGTTGTTCTTTTCAAAATTGAAATGTAGAAGTGAATTTACAGATCAACATTTTGTTTTCTTGTAGTAAAGTACTTTTTACAAGTGCTGTTTCTTTGATGTGAAATCATGTTTAAACATTACTCAAAAAAGCATGTATTTTAATATTTGTAGTTTCATTTTAACATTTATGTAGTTGTTTTCAAAATTGAAATGTAGAAGTGAATTTACAGATCTACATTTAGTTTTCTTGTAGAAAAGTACTTTTTACAAGTGCTGTTTCATAGATGTGAAACCATGTTTAATCATTTCTCAAAAAAGCATGTATTTTAATGTTTGTAGTTTCATTTTAACATTTATGTTGTTCTCTTCAAAATTGAAATGTAGAAGTGAATTTACAGATCTACATTTTGCTTTCTTGTGGAAGAGTACTTTTTACAAGTGCTGTTTCATAGATGTGAAACCATATTTAAACATTTCTCAAAAAAGCATGTATTTTAATATTTGTAGTTTCATTTTAACATTTATCTTATTGTTTTCAAAATTGAAATGTTAGAAGTGAATTTACGCATCCTCATTTTGCTTTCTATTAAAAAAAGTACTTTTCACAAGTGCTGTTTCATTGATGTGAAACCATGTTTAAATATTTCTCCAAAAAGCATGTATTTTAATGTTTGTAGTTTCATTTTAACATTTATGTTATTCTTTTCAAAATTGAAATGTAGAAGTGAATTTACAGATCAACATTTTGTTTTCTTGTAGAAAAGTGCTTTTTACCTGTGCTGTTTCATAGATGTGAAACCATGTTTAAACATTTCTCAAAAAAGCATGTATTTTAATGTTTGTAGTTTCATTTTAACATTTATGTTGTTCTTTTCAAAATTGAAATGTAGAAGTGAATTTACAGATCAACATTTTGTTTTCTTGTAGAAAAGTGCTTTTTACCTGTGCTGTTTCTTTGATGTGAAATCAGGTTTAAACATTACTCAAAAAAGCATGTATTTTAATGTTTGTAGTTTCATTTTAACATTTATGTTGTTCTTTTCAAAATTGAAATGTAGAAGTGAATTTACAGATCAACATTTTGTTTTCTTGTAGAAAAGTGCTTTTTACCTGTGCTGTTTCATTGATGTGAAATCATGTTTAAACATTACTCAAAAAAGCATGTATTTTAATATTTGTAGTTTCATTTTAACATTTATGTAGTTGTTTTCAAAATTGAAATATAGAAGTGAATTTACAGATCTACATTTTGTTTTCTTGTAGAAAAGTGCTTTTTACATGTGCTGTTTCATTGATGTGAAATCATGTTTAAATATTTCACAAAAAAGCATGTATTTTATTGTTTGTAGTTTCATTTTAACATTTATGTTATTATTTTCAAATTTGAAATGTAGAAGTGAATTTACAGATTTACAATTTGCTTTCTTGTGGAAAAGTACTTTTTACAAGTGCTGTTTCATAGATGTGAAACCATGTTTAAACATTTCTCAAAAAAGCATGTATTTTAATGTTTGTAATTTCATTTTAACATTTATGTTGTTCTTTTCAAAATTGAAAAGTAGAAGTGAATTTACAGATCTACATTTTGTTTTCTTGTAGAAAAGTGCTTTTTACATGTGCTGTTTCATTGATGTGAAATCATGTTTAAACATTTCACAAAAAAGCATGTATTTTATTGTTTGTAGTTTCATTTTAACATTTATGTTATTATTTTCAAATTTGAAATGTAGAAGTGAATTTACAGATTTACATTTTGCTTTCTTGTGGAAAAGTACTTTTTACAAGTGCTGTTTCATAGATGTGAAACCATGTTTAAACATTTCTCAAAAAAGCATGTATTTTAATGTTTGTAGTTTCATTTTAACATTTATGTTATTCTTTTCAAAATTGAAATGTAGAAGTGAATTTACAGATCTACATTTTGCTTTCTTTTAGAAAAGTGCTTTTTACAAGTGCTGTTTCATAGATGTGAAATCATGTTTAAACATTTCACAAAAAAGCATGTATTTTATTGTTTGTAGTTTCATTTAAACATTTATGTTATTCTTTTCAAATTTGAAATGTAGAAGTGAATTTACAGATTTACATTTTGCTTTCTTGTGGAAAAGTACTTTTTACAAGTGCTGTTTCATAGATGTGAAACCATGTTTAAACATTTCTCAAAAAAGCATGTATTTTAATGTTTGTAGTTTCATTTTAACATTTATGTTATTCCTTTCAAAATTGAAATCTAGAAGTGAATTTACAGATCTACATTTTTTTTTCTTGTAGAAAAGTACTTTTTACGTGCTGTTTCATTGATGTGAAACCATGTTTAAATATTTCTCCAAAAAGCATGTATTTTAATGTTTGTAGTTTCATTTTAACATTTATGTTATTCTTTTCAAAATTGAAATGTGGAAGTGAATTTATGCATCCTCATTTTGATTTCTTTTAGAAAAGTACTTTTTACAAGTGCTGTTTCATAGATGTGAAATCATGTTTAAACATTTCTCAAAAAAGCATGTATTTTAATGTTTGTAGTTTCATTTTAACATTTATGTTATTCTTTTCAAATTTGAATTGTAGAAGTGAATTTACAGATTTACATTTTGCTTTCTTGTGGAAAAGTACTTTTTACAAGTGCTGTTTCATAGATGTGAAATCATGTTTAAACATTTCTCAAAAAAGCATGTATTTTAATGTTTGTAGTTTCATTTTAACATTTATGTTATTCTTTTCAAATTTGAAATGTAGAAGTGAATTTACAGATTTACATTTTGCTTTCTTGTGGAAAAGTACTTTTTACAAGTGCTGTTTCATAGATGTGAAACCATGTTTAAACATTTCTCAAAAAAGCATGTATTTTAATGTTTGTAGTTTCATTTTAACATTTATGTTATTCTTTTCAAATTTGAAATGTAGAAGTGAATTTACAGATTTACATTTTGCTTTCTTGTGGAAAAGTACTTTTTACAAGTGCTGTTTCATAGATGTGAAACCATGTTTAAACATTTCTCAAAAAAGCATGTATTTTAATGTTTGTAGTTTCATTTTAACATTTATGTTATTCCTTTCAAAATTGAAATGTAGAAGTGAATTTACAGATCTACATTTTTTTTTCTTGTAGAAAAGTACTTTTTACGTGCTGTTTCATTGATGTGAAACCATGTTTAAATATTTCTCCAAAAAGCATGTATTTTAATGTTTGTAGTTTCATTTTAACATTTATGTTATTCTTTTCAAAATTGAAATGTGGAAGTGAATTTATGCATCCTCATTTTGATTTCTTTTAGAAAAGTACTTTTTACAAGTGCTGTTTCATAGATGTGAAATCATGTTTAAACATTTCTCAAAAAAGCATGTATTTTAATGTTTGTAGTTTCATTTTAACATTTATGTTATTCTTTTCAAATTTGAAATGTAGAAGTGAATTTACAGATTTACATTTTGCTTTCTTGTGGAAAAGTACTTTTTACAAGTGTTGTTTCATAGATGTGAAACCATGTTTAAACATTTCTCAAAAAAGCATGTATTTTAATGTTTGTAGTTTCATTTTAACATTTATGTTATTCTTTTCAAAATTGAAATGTAGAAGTGAATTTACAGATCTACATTTTGCTTTCTTTTAGAAAAGTGCTTTTTTCAAGTGCTGTTTCATAGATGTGAAATCATGTTTAAACATTTCACAAAAAAGCATGTATTTTATTGTTTGTAGTTTCATTTAAACATTTATGTTATTCTTTTCAAATTTGAAATGTAGAAGTGAATTTACAGATTTACATTTTGCTTTCTTGTGGAAAAGTACTTTTTACAAGTGCTGTTTCATAGATGTGAAACCATGTTTAAACATTTCTCAAAAAAGCATGTATTTTAATGTTTGTAGTTTCATTTTAACATTTATGTTATTCCTTTCAAAATTGAAATGTAGAAGTGAATTTACAGATCTACATTTTTTTTTCTTGTAGAAAAGTACTTTTTACGTGCTGTTTCATTGATGTGAAACCATGTTTAAATATTTCTCCAAAAAGCATGTATTTTAATGTTTGTAGTTTCATTTTAACATTTATGTTATTCTTTTCAAAATTGAAATGTGGAAGTGAATTTATGCATCCTCATTTTGATTTCTTTTAGAAAAGTACTTTTTACAAGTGCTGTTTCATAGATGTGAAATCATGTTTAAACATTTCTCAAAAAAGCATGTATTTTAATGTTTGTAGTTTCATTTTAACATTTATGTTATTCTTTTCAAATTTGAAATGTAGAAGTGAATTTACAGATTTACATTTTGCTTTCTTGTGGAAAAGTACTTTTTACAAGTGTTGTTTCATAGATGTGAAACCATGTTTAAACATTTCTCAAAAAAGCATGTATTTTAATGTTTGTAGTTTCATTTTAACATTTATGTTATTCTTTTCAAAATTGAAATGTAGAAGTGAATTTACAGATCTACATTTTGTTTTCTTGTAGAAAAGTGCTTTTTACATGTGCTGTTTCATAGATGTGAAACCATGTTTAAACATTTCTCATAAAAGCATGTATTTTAATGTTTGTAGTTTCATTTTAACATTTATGTTGTTCTTTTCAAAATTGAAATGTAGAAGTGAATTTACAGATCAACATTTTGTTTTCTTGTAGAAAAGTGCTTTTTACCTGTGCTGTTTCATTGATGTGAAATCATGTTTAAACATTACTCAAAAAAGCATGTATTTTAATATTTGTAGTTTCATTTTAACATTTATGTAGTTGTTTTCAAAATTGAAATGTAGAAGTGAATTTACAGATCTACATTTTGTTTTCTTGTAGAAAAGTGCTTTTTACATGTGCTGTTTCATTGATGTGAAATCATGTTTAAATATTTCACAAAAAAGCATGTATTTTATTGTTTGTAGTTTCATTTTAACATTTATGTTATTATTTTCAAATTTGAAATGTAGAAGTGAATTTACAGATTTACATTTTGCTTTCTTGTGGAAAAGTACTTTTTACAAGTGCTGTTTCATAGATGTGAAACCATGTTTAAACATTTCTCAAAAAAGCATGTATTTTAATGTTTGTAATTTAATTTTAACATTTATGTTGTTCTTTTCAAAATTGAAAAGTAGAAGTGAATTTACAGATCTACATTTTGTTTTCTTGTAGAAAAGTGCTTTTTACATGTGCAGTTTCATTGATGTGAAATCATGTTTAAACATTTCACAAAAAAGCATGTATTTTATTGTTTGTAGTTTCATTTTAACATTTATGTTATTATTTTCAAATTTGAAATGTAGAAGTGAATTTACAGATTTACATTTTGCTTTCTTGTGGAAAAGTACTTTTTACAAGTGCTGCTTCATAGATGTGAAACCATGTTTAAACATTTCTCAAAAAAGCATGTATTTTAATGTTTGTAGTTTCATTTTAACATTTATGTTATTCTTTTCAAAATTGAAATGTAGAAGTGAATTTACAGATCTACATTTTGCTTTCTTTTAGAAAAGTGCTTTTTACAAGTGCTGTTTCATAGATGTGAAATCATGTTTAAACATTTCACAAAAAAGCATGTATTTTATTGTTTGTAGTTTCATTTAAACATTTATGTTATTCTTTTCAAATTTGAAATGTAGAAGTGAATTTACAGATTTACATTTTGCTTTCTTGTGGAAAAGTACTTTTTACAAGTGCTGTTTCATAGATGTGAAATCATGTTTAAACATTTCTCAAAAAAGCATGTATTTTAATGTTTGTAGTTTCATTTTAACATTTATGTTATTCCTTTCAAAATTGAAATGTAGAAGTGAATTTACAGATCTACATTTTTTTTTCTTGTAGAAAAGTACTTTTTACGTGCTGTTTCATTGATGTGAAATCATGTTTAAATATTTCACAAAAAAGCATGTATTTTAATGTTTGTAGTTTCATTTTAACATTTATGTTATTATTTTCAAATTTGAAATGTAGAAGTGAATTTACAGATTTACATTTTGCTTTCTTTTAGAAAAGTACTTTTTACAAGTGCTGTTTCATAGATGTGAAAACATGTTTAAACATTTCTCAAAAAAGCATGTATTTTAATGTTTGTAGTTTCATTTTAACATTTATGTTGTTCTTTTCAAAATTGAAATGTAGAAGTGAATTTACAGATCTACATTTTGTTTTCTTGTAGAAAAGTGCTTTTTACCTGTGCTGTTTCATTGATGTCAAATCATGTTTAAACATTACTCAAAAAAGCATGTATTTTATGTTTGTAGTTTCATTTTAACATTTATGTTATTCTTTTCAAATTTGAAATGTAGAAGTGAATTTACAGATTTACATTTTGCTTTCTTGTGGAAAAGTACTTTTTACAAGTGCTCTTTCGTAGATGTGAAACCATGTTTAAACATTTCTCAAAAAAGCATGTATTTTAATGTTTGTAGTTTCATTTTAACATTTATGTTGTTCTTTTCAAAATTGAAATGTAGAAGTGAATTTACAGATCAACATTTTGTTTTCTTGTAGAAAAGTGCTTTTTACATGTGCTGTTTCATTGATGTGAAAACATGTTTAAACATTACTCAAAAAAGCATGTATTTTAATGTTTGTAGTTTCATTTTAACATTTAAGTTCTTTTCAAACTTGAAATGTAGAAGTGAATTTACAGATCAACATTTTGTTTTCTTGTAGAAAAGTGCTTTTTACCTGTGCTGTTTCATTGATGTGAAATCATGTTTAAACATTACTCAAAAAAGCATGTATTTTAATATTTGTAGTTTCATTTTAACATTTATGTTGTTCTTTTCAAAATTGAAATGTAGAAGTGAATTTACAGATCAACATTTTGTTTTCTTGTAGAAAAGTGCTTTTTACCTGTGCTGTTTCATTGATGTGAAATCAGGTTTAAACATTACTCAAAAAACCATTTATTTTAATGTTTGTAGTTTCATTTTAACATTTATGTTGTTCTTTTCAAAATTGAAATGTAGAAGTGAATTTACAGATCAACATTTTGTTTTCTTGTAGTAAAGTACTTTTTACAAGTGCTGTTTCTTTGATGTGAAATCATGTTTAAACATTACTCAAAAAAGCATGTATTTTAATATTTGTAGTTTCATTTTAACATTTATGTAGTTGTTTTCAAAATTGAAATGTAGAAGTGAATTTACAGATCTACATTTAGTTTTCTTGTAGAAAAGTACTTTTTACAAGTGCTGTTTCATAGATGTGAAACCATGTTTAATCATTTCTCAAAAAAGCATGTATTTTAATGTTTGTAGTTTCATTTTAACATTTATGTTGTTCTCTTCAAAATTGAAATGTAGAAGTGAATTTACAGATCTACATTTTGCTTTCTTGTGGAAGAGTACTTTTTACAAGTGCTGTTTCATAGATGTGAAACCATATTTAAACATTTCTCAAAAAAGCATGTATTTTAATATTTGTAGTTTCATTTTAACATTTATCTTATTGTTTTCAAAATTGAAATGTTAGAAGTGAATTTACGCATCCTCATTTTGCTTTCTATTAAAAAAAGTACTTTTCACAAGTGCTGTTTCATTGATGTGAAACCATGTTTAAATATTTCACAAAAAAGCATGTATTTTATTGTTTGTAGTTTCATTTTAACATTTATGTTATTATTTTCAAATTTGAAATGTAGAAGTGAATTTACAGATTTACATTTTGCTTTCTTGTGGAAAAGTACTTTTTACAAGTGCTGTTTCATAGATGTGAAACCATGTTTAAACATTTCTCAAAAAAGCATGTATTTTAATGTTTGTAATTTAATTTTAACATTTATGTTGTTCTTTTCAAAATTGAAAAGTAGAAGTGAATTTACAGATCTACATTTTGTTTTCTTGTAGAAAAGTGCTTTTTACATGTGCAGTTTCATTGATGTGAAATCATGTTTAAACATTTCACAAAAAAGCATGTATTTTATTGTTTGTAGTTTCATTTTAACATTTATGTTATTATTTTCAAATTTGAAATGTAGAAGTGAATTTACAGATTTACATTTTGCTTTCTTGTGGAAAAGTACTTTTTACAAGTGCTGCTTCATAGATGTGAAACCATGTTTAAACATTTCTCAAAAAAGCATGTATTTTAATGTTTGTAGTTTCATTTTAACATTTATGTTATTCTTTTCAAAATTGAAATGTAGAAGTGAATTTACAGATCTACATTTTGCTTTCTTTTAGAAAAGTGCTTTTTACAAGTGCTGTTTCATAGATGTGAAATCATGTTTAAACATTTCACAAAAAAGCATGTATTTTATTGTTTGTAGTTTCATTTAAACATTTATGTTATTCTTTTCAAATTTGAAATGTAGAAGTGAATTTACAGATTTACATTTTGCTTTCTTGTGGAAAAGTGCTTTTTACCTGTGCTGTTTCATTGATGTGAAATCAGGTTTAAACATTACTCAAAAAAGCATTTATTTTAATGTTTGTAGTTTCATTTTAACATTTATGTTGTTCTTTTCAAAATTGAAATGTAGAAGTGAATTTACAGATCAACATTTTGTTTTCTTGTAGTAAAGTACTTTTTACAAGTGCTGTTTCTTTGATGTGAAATCATGTTTAAACATTACTCAAAAAAGCATGTATTTTTATATTTGTAGTTTCATTTTAACATTTATGTAGTTGTTTTCAAAATTGAAATGTAGAAGTGAATTTACAGATCTACATTTAGTTTTCTTGTAGAAAAGTACTTTTTACAAGTGCTGTTTCATAGATGTGAAACCATGTTTAATCATTTCTCAAAAAAGCATGTATTTTAATGTTTGTAGTTTCATTTTAACATTTATGTTGTTCTCTTCAAAATTGAAATGTAGAAGTGAATTTACAGATCTACATTTTGCTTTCTTGTGGAAGAGTACTTTTTACAAGTGCTGTTTCATAGATGTGAAACCATATTTAAACATTTCTCAAAAAAGCATGTATTTTAATATTTGTAGTTTCATTTTAACATTTATCTTATTGTTTTCAAAATTGAAATGTTAGAAGTGAATTTACGCATCCTCATTTTGCTTTCTATTAAAAAAAGTACTTTTCACAAGTGCTGTTTCATTGATGTGAAACCATGTTTAAATATTTCTCCAAAAAGCATGTATTTTAATGTTTGTAGTTTCATTTTAACATTTATGTTATTCTTTTCAAAATTGAAATGTAGAAGTGAATTTACAGATCAACATTTTGTTTTCTTGTAGAAAAGTGCTTTTTACCTGTGCTGTTTCATAGATGTGAAACCATGTTTAAACATTTCTCATAAAAGCATGTATTTTAATGTTTGTAGTTTCATTTTAACATTTATGTTGTTCTTTTCAAAATTGAAATGTAGAAGTGAATTTACAGATCAACATTTTGTTTTCTTGTAGAAAAGTGCTTTTTACCTGTGCTGTTTCATTGATGTGAAATCATGTTTAAACATTACTCAAAAAAGCATGTATTTTAATATTTGTAGTTTCATTTTAACATTTATGTAGTTGTTTTCAAAATTGAAATGTAGAAGTGAATTTACAGATCTACATTTTGTTTTCTTGTAGAAAAGTGCTTTTTACATGTGCTGTTTCATTGATGTGAAATCATGTTTAAATATTTCACAAAAAAGCATGTATTTTATTGTTTGTAGTTTCATTTTAACATTTATGTTATTATTTTCAAATTTGAAATGTAGAAGTGAATTTACAGATTTACATTTTGCTTTCTTGTGGAAAAGTACTTTTTACAAGTGCTGTTTCATAGATGTGAAACCATGTTTAAACATTTCTCAAAAAAGCATGTATTTTAATGTTTGTAATTTAATTTTAACATTTATGTTGTTCTTTTCAAAATTGAAAAGTAGAAGTGAATTTACAGATCTACATTTTGTTTTCTTGTAGAAAAGTGCTTTTTACATGTGCAGTTTCATTGATGTGAAATCATGTTTAAACATTTCACAAAAAAGCATGTATTTTATTGTTTGTAGTTTCATTTTAACATTTATGTTATTATTTTCAAATTTGAAATGTAGAAGTGAATTTACAGATTTACATTTTGCTTTCTTGTGGAAAAGTACTTTTTACAAGTGCTGCTTCATAGATGTGAAACCATGTTTAAACATTTCTAAAAAAAGCATGTATTTTAATGTATGTAGTTTCATTTTAACATTTATGTTATTCTTTTCAAAATTGAAATGTAGAAGTGAATTTACAGATCTACATTTTGCTTTCTTTTAGAAAAGTGCTTTTTACAAGTGCTGTTTCATAGATGTGAAATCATGTTTAAACATTTCACAAAAAAGCATGTATTTTATTGTTTGTAGTTTCATTTAAACATTTATGTTATTCTTTTCAAATTTGAAATGTAGAAGTGAATTTACAGATTTACATTTTGCTTTCTTGTGGAAAAGTACTTTTTACAAGTGCTGTTTCATAGATGTGAAACCATGTTTAAACATTTCTCAAAAAAGCATGTATTTTAATGTTTGTAGTTTCATTTTAACATTTATGTTATTCCTTTCAAAATTGAAATGTAGAAGTGAATTTACAGATCTACATTTTTTTTTCTTGTAGAAAAGTACTTTTTACGTGCTGTTTCATTGATGTGAAATCATGTTTAAATATTTCACAAAAAAGCATGTATTTTAATGTTTGTAGTTTCATTTTAACATTTATGTTATTATTTTCAAATTTGAAATGTAGAAGTGAATTTACAGATTTACATTTTGCTTTCTTTTAGAAAAGTACTTTTTACAAGTGCTGTTTCATAGATGTGAAAACATGTTTAAACATTTCTCAAAAAAGCATGTATTTTAATGTTTGTAGTTTCATTTTAACATTTATGTTGTTCTTTTCAAAATTGAAATGTAGAAGTGAATTTACAGATCTACATTTTGTTTTCTTGTAGAAAAGTGCTTTTTACCTGTGCTGTTTCATTGATGTCAAATCATGTTTAAACATTACTCAAAAAAGCATGTATTTTATGTTTGTAGTTTCATTTTAACATTTATGTTATTCTTTTCAAATTTGAAATGTAGAAGTGAATTTACAGATTTACATTTTGCTTTCTTGTGGAAAAGTACTTTTTACAAGTGCTCTTTCGTAGATGTGAAACCATGTTTAAACATTTCTCAAAAAAGCATGTATTTTAATGTTTGTAGTTTCATTTTAACATTTATGTTGTTCTTTTCAAAATTGAAATGTAGAAGTGAATTTACAGATCAACATTTTGTTTTCTTGTAGAAAAGTGCTTTTTACATGTGCTGTTTCATTGATGTGAAAACATGTTTAAACATTACTCAAAAAAGCATGTATTTTAATGTTTGTAGTTTCATTTTAACATTTAAGTTCTTTTCAAACTTGAAATGTAGAAGTGAATTTACAGATCAACATTTTGTTTTCTTGTAGAAAAGTGCTTTTTACCTGTGCTGTTTCATTGATGTGAAATCATGTTTAAACATTACTCAAAAAAGCATGTATTTTAATATTTGTAGTTTCATTTTAACATTTATGTTGTTCTTTTCAAAATTGAAATGTAGAAGTGAATTTACAGATCAACATTTTGTTTTCTTGTAGAAAAGTGCTTTTTACCTGTGCTGTTTCATTGATGTGAAATCAGGTTTAAACATTACTCAAAAAACCATTTATTTTAATGTTTGTAGTTTCATTTTAACATTTATGTTGTTCTTTTCAAAATTGAAATGTAGAAGTGAATTTACAGATCAACATTTTGTTTTCTTGTAGTAAAGTACTTTTTACAAGTGCTGTTTCTTTGATGTGAAATCATGTTTAAACATTACTCAAAAAAGCATGTATTTTAATATTTGTAGTTTCATTTTAACATTTATGTAGTTGTTTTCAAAATTGAAATGTAGAAGTGAATTTACAGATCTACATTTAGTTTTCTTGTAGAAAAGTACTTTTTACAAGTGCTGTTTCATAGATGTGAAACCATGTTTAATCATTTCTCAAAAAAGCATGTATTTTAATGTTTGTAGTTTCATTTTAACATTTATGTTGTTCTCTTCAAAATTGAAATGTAGAAGTGAATTTACAGATCTACATTTTGCTTTCTTGTGGAAGAGTACTTTTTACAAGTGCTGTTTCATAGATGTGAAACCATATTTAAACATTTCTCAAAAAAGCATGTATTTTAATATTTGTAGTTTCATTTTAACATTTATCTTATTGTTTTCAAAATTGAAATGTTAGAAGTGAATTTACGCATCCTCATTTTGCTTTCTATTAAAAAAAGTACTTTTCACAAGTGCTGTTTCATTGATGTGAAACCATGTTTAAATATTTCTCCAAAAAGCATGTATTTTAATGTTTGTAGTTTCATTTTAACATTTATGTTATTCTTTTCAAAATTGAAATGTAGAAGTGAATTTACAGATCAACATTTTGTTTTCTTGTAGAAAAGTGCTTTTTACCTGTGCTGTTTCATAGATGTGAAACCATGTTTAAACATTTCTCAAAAAAGCATGTATTTTAATGTTTGTAGTTTCATTTTAACATTTATGTTGTTCTTTTCAAAATTGAAATGTAGAAGTGAATTTACAGATCAACATTTTGTTTTCTTGTAGAAAAGTGCTTTTTACCTGTGCTGTTTCTTTGATGTGAAATCAGGTTTAAACATTACTCAAAAAAGCATGTATTTTAATGTTTGTAGTTTCATTTTAACATTTATGTTGTTCTTTTCAAAATTGAAATGTAGAAGTGAATTTACAGATCAACATTTTGTTTTCTTGTAGAAAAGTGCTTTTTACCTGTGCTGTTTCATTGATGTGAAATCATGTTTAAACATTACTCAAAAAAGCATGTATTTTAATATTTGTAGTTTCATTTTAACATTTATGTAGTTGTTTTCAAAATTGAAATATAGAAGTGAATTTACAGATCTACATTTTGTTTTCTTGTAGAAAAGTGCTTTTTACATGTGCTGTTTCATTGATGTGAAATCATGTTTAAATATTTCACAAAAAAGCATGTATTTTATTGTTTGTAGTTTCATTTTAACATTTATGTTATTATTTTCAAATTTGAAATGTAGAAGTGAATTTACAGATTTACAATTTGCTTTCTTGTGGAAAAGTACTTTTTACAAGTGCTGTTTCATAGATGTGAAACCATGTTTAAACATTTCTCAAAAAAGCATGTATTTTAATGTTTGTAATTTCATTTTAACATTTATGTTGTTCTTTTCAAAATTGAAAAGTAGAAGTGAATTTACAGATCTACATTTTGTTTTCTTGTAGAAAAGTGCTTTTTACATGTGCTGTTTCATTGATGTGAAATCATGTTTAAACATTTCACAAAAAAGCATGTATTTTATTGTTTGTAGTTTCATTTTAACATTTATGTTATTATTTTCAAATTTGAAATGTAGAAGTGAATTTACAGATTTACATTTTGCTTTCTTGTGGAAAAGTACTTTTTACAAGTGCTGTTTCATAGATGTGAAACCATGTTTAAACATTTCTCAAAAAAGCATGTATTTTAATGTTTGTAGTTTCATTTTAACATTTATGTTATTCTTTTCAAAATTGAAATGTAGAAGTGAATTTACAGATCTACATTTTGCTTTCTTTTAGAAAAGTGCTTTTTACAAGTGCTGTTTCATAGATGTGAAATCATGTTTAAACATTTCACAAAAAAGCATGTATTTTATTGTTTGTAGTTTCATTTAAACATTTATGTTATTCTTTTCAAATTTGAAATGTAGAAGTGAATTTACAGATTTACATTTTGCTTTCTTGTGGAAAAGTACTTTTTACAAGTGCTGTTTCATAGATGTGAAACCATGTTTAAACATTTCTCAAAAAAGCATGTATTTTAATGTTTGTAGTTTCATTTTAACATTTATGTTATTCCTTTCAAAATTGAAATCTAGAAGTGAATTTACAGATCTACATTTTTTTTTCTTGTAGAAAAGTACTTTTTACGTGCTGTTTCATTGATGTGAAACCATGTTTAAATATTTCTCCAAAAAGCATGTATTTTAATGTTTGTAGTTTCATTTTAACATTTATGTTATTCTTTTCAAAATTGAAATGTGGAAGTGAATTTATGCATCCTCATTTTGATTTCTTTTAGAAAAGTACTTTTTACAAGTGCTGTTTCATAGATGTGAAATCATGTTTAAACATTTCTCAAAAAAGCATGTATTTTAATGTTTGTAGTTTCATTTTAACATTTATGTTATTCTTTTCAAATTTGAATTGTAGAAGTGAATTTACAGATTTACATTTTGCTTTCTTGTGGAAAAGTACTTTTTACAAGTGCTGTTTCATAGATGTGAAATCATGTTTAAACATTTCTCAAAAAAGCATGTATTTTAATGTTTGTAGTTTCATTTTAACATTTATGTTATTCTTTTCAAATTTGAAATGTAGAAGTGAATTTACAGATTTACATTTTGCTTTCTTGTGGAAAAGTACTTTTTACAAGTGCTGTTTCATAGATGTGAAACCATGTTTAAACATTTCTCAAAAAAGCATGTATTTTAATGTTTGTAGTTTCATTTTAACATTTATGTTATTCTTTTCAAATTTGAAATGTAGAAGTGAATTTACAGATTTACATTTTGCTTTCTTGTGGAAAAGTACTTTTTACAAGTGCTGTTTCATAGATGTGAAACCATGTTTAAACATTTCTCAAAAAAGCATGTATTTTAATGTTTGTAGTTTCATTTTAACATTTATGTTATTCCTTTCAAAATTGAAATGTAGAAGTGAATTTACAGATCTACATTTTTTTTTCTTGTAGAAAAGTACTTTTTACGTGCTGTTTCATTGATGTGAAACCATGTTTAAATATTTCTCCAAAAAGCATGTATTTTAATGTTTGTAGTTTCATTTTAACATTTATGTTATTCTTTTCAAAATTGAAATGTGGAAGTGAATTTATGCATCCTCATTTTGATTTCTTTTAGAAAAGTACTTTTTACAAGTGCTGTTTCATAGATGTGAAATCATGTTTAAACATTTCTCAAAAAAGCATGTATTTTAATGTTTGTAGTTTCATTTTAACATTTATGTTATTCTTTTCAAATTTGAAATGTAGAAGTGAATTTACAGATTTACATTTTGCTTTCTTGTGGAAAAGTACTTTTTACAAGTGTTGTTTCATAGATGTGAAACCATGTTTAAACATTTCTCAAAAAAGCATGTATTTTAATGTTTGTAGTTTCATTTTAACATTTATGTTATTCTTTTCAAAATTGAAATGTAGAAGTGAATTTACAGATCTACATTTTGCTTTCTTTTAGAAAAGTGCTTTTTTCAAGTGCTGTTTCATAGATGTGAAATCATGTTTAAACATTTCACAAAAAAGCATGTATTTTATTGTTTGTAGTTTCATTTAAACATTTATGTTATTCTTTTCAAATTTGAAATGTAGAAGTGAATTTACAGATTTACATTTTGCTTTCTTGTGGAAAAGTACTTTTTACAAGTGCTGTTTCATAGATGTGAAACCATGTTTAAACATTTCTCAAAAAAGCATGTATTTTAATGTTTGTAGTTTCATTTTAACATTTATGTTATTCCTTTCAAAATTGAAATGTAGAAGTGAATTTACAGATCTACATTTTTTTTTCTTGTAGAAAAGTACTTTTTACGTGCTGTTTCATTGATGTGAAACCATGTTTAAATATTTCTCCAAAAAGCATGTATTTTAATGTTTGTAGTTTCATTTTAACATTTATGTTATTCTTTTCAAAATTGAAATGTGGAAGTGAATTTATGCATCCTCATTTTGATTTCTTTTAGAAAAGTACTTTTTACAAGTGCTGTTTCATAGATGTGAAATCATGTTTAAACATTTCTCAAAAAAGCATGTATTTTAATGTTTGTAGTTTCATTTTAACATTTATGTTATTCTTTTCAAATTTGAAATGTAGAAGTGAATTTACAGATTTACATTTTGCTTTCTTGTGGAAAAGTACTTTTTACAAGTGTTGTTTCATAGATGTGAAACCATGTTTAAACATTTCTCAAAAAAGCATGTATTTTAATGTTTGTAGTTTCATTTTAACATTTATGTTATTCTTTTCAAAATTGAAATGTAGAAGTGAATTTACAGATCTACATTTTGTTTTCTTGTAGAAAAGTGCTTTTTACATGTGCTGTTTCATAGATGTGAAACCATGTTTAAACATTTCTCATAAAAGCATGTATTTTAATGTTTGTAGTTTCATTTTAACATTTATGTTGTTCTTTTCAAAATTGAAATGTAGAAGTGAATTTACAGATCAACATTTTGTTTTCTTGTAGAAAAGTGCTTTTTACCTGTGCTGTTTCATTGATGTGAAATCATGTTTAAACATTACTCAAAAAAGCATGTATTTTAATATTTGTAGTTTCATTTTAACATTTATGTAGTTGTTTTCAAAATTGAAATGTAGAAGTGAATTTACAGATCTACATTTTGTTTTCTTGTAGAAAAGTGCTTTTTACATGTGCTGTTTCATTGATGTGAAATCATGTTTAAATATTTCACAAAAAAGCATGTATTTTATTGTTTGTAGTTTCATTTTAACATTTATGTTATTATTTTCAAATTTGAAATGTAGAAGTGAATTTACAGATTTACATTTTGCTTTCTTGTGGAAAAGTACTTTTTACAAGTGCTGTTTCATAGATGTGAAACCATGTTTAAACATTTCTCAAAAAAGCATGTATTTTAATGTTTGTAATTTAATTTTAACATTTATGTTGTTCTTTTCAAAATTGAAAAGTAGAAGTGAATTTACAGATCTACATTTTGTTTTCTTGTAGAAAAGTGCTTTTTACATGTGCAGTTTCATTGATGTGAAATCATGTTTAAACATTTCACAAAAAAGCATGTATTTTATTGTTTGTAGTTTCATTTTAACATTTATGTTATTATTTTCAAATTTGAAATGTAGAAGTGAATTTACAGATTTACATTTTGCTTTCTTGTGGAAAAGTACTTTTTACAAGTGCTGCTTCATAGATGTGAAACCATGTTTAAACATTTCTCAAAAAAGCATGTATTTTAATGTTTGTAGTTTCATTTTAACATTTATGTTATTCTTTTCAAAATTGAAATGTAGAAGTGAATTTACAGATCTACATTTTGCTTTCTTTTAGAAAAGTGCTTTTTACAAGTGCTGTTTCATAGATGTGAAATCATGTTTAAACATTTCACAAAAAAGCATGTATTTTATTGTTTGTAGTTTCATTTAAACATTTATGTTATTCTTTTCAAATTTGAAATGTAGAAGTGAATTTACAGATTTACATTTTGCTTTCTTGTGGAAAAGTACTTTTTACAAGTGCTGTTTCATAGATGTGAAACCATGTTTAAACATTTCTCAAAAAAGCATGTATTTTAATGTTTGTAGTTTCATTTTAACATTTATGTTATTCCTTTCAAAATTGAAATGTAGAAGTGAATTTACAGATCTACATTTTTTTTTCTTGTAGAAAAGTACTTTTTACGTGCTGTTTCATTGATGTGAAATCATGTTTAAATATTTCACAAAAAAGCATGTATTTTAATGTTTGTAGTTTCATTTTAACATTTATGTTATTATTTTCAAATTTGAAATGTAGAAGTGAATTTACAGATTTACATTTTGCTTTCTTTTAGAAAAGTACTTTTTACAAGTGCTGTTTCATAGATGTGAAAACATGTTTAAACATTTCTCAAAAAAGCATGTATTTTAATGTTTGTAGTTTCATTTTAACATTTATGTTGTTCTTTTCAAAATTGAAATGTAGAAGTGAATTTACAGATCTACATTTTGTTTTCTTGTAGAAAAGTGCTTTTTACCTGTGCTGTTTCATTGATGTCAAATCATGTTTAAACATTACTCAAAAAAGCATGTATTTTATGTTTGTAGTTTCATTTAAACATTTATGTTATTCTTTTCAAATTTGAAATGTAGAAGTGAATTTACAGATTTACATTTTGCTTTCTTGTGGAAAAGTACTTTTTACAAGTGCTCTTTCGTAGATGTGAAACCATGTTTAAACATTTCTCAAAAAAGCATGTATTTTAATGTTTGTAGTTTCATTTTAACATTTATGTTGTTCTTTTCAAAATTGAAATGTAGAAGTGAATTTACAGATCAACATTTTGTTTTCTTGTAGAAAAGTGCTTTTTACATGTGCTGTTTCATTGATGTGAAAACATGTTTAAACATTACTCAAAAAAGCATGTATTTTAATGTTTGTAGTTTCATTTTAACATTTAAGTTCTTTTCAAACTTGAAATGTAGAAGTGAATTTACAGATCAACATTTTGTTTTCTTGTAGAAAAGTGCTTTTTACCTGTGCTGTTTCATTGATGTGAAATCATGTTTAAACATTACTCAAAAAAGCATGTATTTTAATATTTGTAGTTTCATTTTAACATTTATGTTGTTCTTTTCAAAATTGAAATGTAGAAGTGAATTTACAGATCAACATTTTGTTTTCTTGTAGAAAAGTGCTTTTTACCTGTGCTGTTTCATTGATGTGAAATCAGGTTTAAACATTACTCAAAAAACCATTTATTTTAATGTTTGTAGTTTCATTTTAACATTTATGTTGTTCTTTTCAAAATTGAAATGTAGAAGTGAATTTACAGATCAACATTTTGTTTTCTTGTAGTAAAGTACTTTTTACAAGTGCTGTTTCTTTGATGTGAAATCATGTTTAAACATTACTCAAAAAAGCATGTATTTTAATATTTGTAGTTTCATTTTAACATTTATGTAGTTGTTTTCAAAATTGAAATGTAGAAGTGAATTTACAGATCTACATTTAGTTTTCTTGTAGAAAAGTACTTTTTACAAGTGCTGTTTCATAGATGTGAAACCATGTTTAATCATTTCTCAAAAAAGCATGTATTTTAATGTTTGTAGTTTCATTTTAACATTTATGTTGTTCTCTTCAAAATTGAAATGTAGAAGTGAATTTACAGATCTACATTTTGCTTTCTTGTGGAAGAGTACTTTTTACAAGTGCTGTTTCATAGATGTGAAACCATATTTAAACATTTCTCAAAAAAGCATGTATTTTAATATTTGTAGTTTCATTTTAACATTTATCTTATTGTTTTCAAAATTGAAATGTTAGAAGTGAATTTACGCATCCTCATTTTGCTTTCTATTAAAAAAAGTACTTTTCACAAGTGCTGTTTCATTGATGTGAAACCATGTTTAAATATTTCTCCAAAAAGCATGTATTTTAATGTTTGTAGTTTCATTTTAACATTTATGTTATTCTTTTCAAAATTGAAATGTAGAAGTGAATTTACAGATCAACATTTTGTTTTCTTGTAGAAAAGTGCTTTTTACCTGTGCTGTTTCATAGATGTGAAACCATGTTTAAACATTTCTCAAAAAAGCATGTATTTTAATGTTTGTAGTTTCATTTTAACATTTATGTTGTTCTTTTCAAAATTGAAATGTAGAAGTGAATTTACAGATCAACATTTTGTTTTCTTGTAGAAAAGTGCTTTTTACCTGTGCTGTTTCATTGATGTGAAATCAGGTTTAAACATTACTCAAAAAAGCATGTATTTTAATGTTTGTAGTTTCATTTTAACATTTATGTTGTTCTTTTCAAAATTGAAATGTAGAAGTGAATTTACAGATCAACATTTTGTTTTCTTGTAGAAAAGTGCTTTTTACCTGTGCTGTTTCATTGATGTGAAATCATGTTTAAACATTACTCAAAAAAGCATGTATTTTAATATTTGTAGTTTCATTTTAACATTTATGTAGTTGTTTTCAAAATTGAAATATAGAAGTGAATTTACAGATCTACATTTTGTTTTCTTGTAGAAAAGTGCTTTTTACATGTGCTGTTTCATTGATGTGAAATCATGTTTAAATATTTCACAAAAAAGCATGTATTTTATTGTTTGTAGTTTCATTTTAACATTTATGTTATTATTTTCAAATTTGAAATGTAGAAGTGAATTTACAGATTTACAATTTGCTTTCTTGTGGAAAAGTACTTTTTACAAGTGCTGTTTCATAGATGTGAAACCATGTTTAAACATTTCTCAAAAAAGCATGTATTTTAATGTTTGTAATTTCATTTTAACATTTATGTTGTTCTTTTCAAAATTGAAAAGTAGAAGTGAATTTACAGATCTACATTTTGTTTTCTTGTAGAAAAGTGCTTTTTACATGTGCTGTTTCATTGATGTGAAATCATGTTTAAACATTTCACAAAAAAACATGTATTTTATTGTTTGTAGTTTCATTTTAACATTTATGTTATTATTTTCAAATTTGAAATGTAGAAGTGAATTTACAGATTTACATTTTGCTTTCTTGTGGAAAAGTACTTTTTACAAGTGCTGTTTCATAGATGTGAAACCATGTTTAAACATTTCTCAAAAAAGCATGTATTTTAATGTTTGTAGTTTCATTTTAACATTTATGTTATTCTTTTCAAAATTGAAATGTAGAAGTGAATTTACAGATCTACATTTTGCTTTCTTTTAGAAAAGTGCTTTTTACAAGTGCTGTTTCATAGATGTGAAATCATGTTTAAACATTTCACAAAAAAGCATGTATTTTATTGTTTGTAGTTTCATTTAAACATTTATGTTATTCTTTTCAAATTTGAAATGTAGAAGTGAATTTACAGATTTACATTTTGCTTTCTTGTGGAAAAGTACTTTTTACAAGTGCTGTTTCATAGATGTGAAACCATGTTTAAACATTTCTCAAAAAAGCATGTATTTTAATGTTTGTAGTTTCATTTTAACATTTATGTTATTCCTTTCAAAATTGAAATCTAGAAGTGAATTTACAGATCTACATTTTTTTTTCTTGTAGAAAAGTACTTTTTACGTGCTGTTTCATTGATGTGAAACCATGTTTAAATATTTCTCCAAAAAGCATGTATTTTAATGTTTGTAGTTTCATTTTAACATTTATGTTATTCTTTTCAAAATTGAAATGTGGAAGTGCATTTATGCATCCTCATTTTGATTTCTTTTAGAAAAGTTCTTTTTACAAGTGCTGTTTCATAGATGTGAAATCATGTTTAAACATTTCTCAAAAAAGCATGTATTTTAATGTTTGTAGTTTCATTTTAACATTTATGTTATTCTTTTCAAATTTGAAATGTAGAAGTGAATTTACAGATTTACATTTTGCTTTCTTGTGGAAAAGTACTTTTTACAAGTGCTGTTTCATAGATGTGAAATCATGTTTAAACATTTCTCAAAAAAGCATGTATTTTAATGTTTGTAGTTTCATTTTAACATTTATGTTATTCTTTTCAAATTTGAAATGTAGAAGTGAATTTACAGATTTACATTTTGCTTTCTTGTGGAAAAGTACTTTTTACAAGTGCTGTTTCATAGATGTGAAACCATGTTTAAACATTTCTCAAAAAAGCATGTATTTTAATGTTTGTAGTTTCATTTTAACATTTATGTTATTCTTTTCAAATTTGAAATGTAGAAGTGAATTTACAGATTTACATTTTGCTTTCTTGTGGAAAAGTACTTTTTACAAGTGCTGTTTCATAGATGTGAAACCATGTTTAAACATTTCTCAAAAAAGCATGTATTTTAATGTTTGTAGTTTCATTTTAACATTTATGTTATTCCTTTCAAAATTGAAATGTAGAAGTGAATTTACAGATCTACATTTTTTTTTCTTGTAGAAAAGTACTTTTTACGTGCTGTTTCATTGATGTGAAACCATGTTTAAATATTTCTCCAAAAAGCATGTATTTTAATGTTTGTAGTTTCATTTTAACATTTATGTTATTCTTTTCAAAATTGAAATGTGGAAGTGAATTTATGCATCCTCATTTTGATTTCTTTTAGAAAAGTACTTTTTACAAGTGCTGTTTCATAGATGTGAAATCATGTTTAAACATTTCTCAAAAAAGCATGTATTTTAATGTTTGTAGTTTCATTTTAACATTTATGTTATTCTTTTCAAATTTGAAATGTAGAAGTGAATTTACAGATTTACATTTTGCTTTCTTGTGGAAAAGTACTTTTTACAAGTGTTGTTTCATAGATGTGAAACCATGTTTAAACATTTCTCAAAAAAGCATGTATTTTAATGTTTGTAGTTTCATTTTAACATTTATGTTATTCTTTTCAAAATTGAAATGTAGAAGTGAATTTACAGATCTACATTTTGCTTTCTTTTAGAAAAGTGCTTTTTACAAGTGCTGTTTCATAGATGTGAAATCATGTTTAAACATTTCACAAAAAAGCATGTATTTTATTGTTTGTGGTTTCATTTAAACATTTATGTTATTCTTTTCAAATTTGAAATGTAGAAGTGAATTTACAGATTTACATTTTGCTTTCTTGTGGAAAAGTACTTTTTACAAGTGCTGTTTCATAGATGTGAAACCATGTTTAAACATTTCTCAAAAAAGCATGTATTTTAATGTTTGTAGTTTCATTTTAACATTTATGTTATTCCTTTCAAAATTGAAATGTAGAAGTGAATTTACAGATCTACATTTTTTTTTCTTGTAGAAAAGTACTTTTTACGTGCTGTTTCATTGATGTGAAACCATGTTTAAATATTTCTCCAAAAAGCATGTATTTTAATGTTTGTAGTTTCATTTTAACATTTATGTTATTCTTTTCAAAATTGAAATGTGGAAGTGAATTTATGCATTTTCATTTTGATTTCTTTTAGAAAAGTACTTTTTACAAGTGCTGTTTCATAGATGTGAAATCATGTTTAAACATTTCTCAAAAAAGCATGTATTTTAATGTTTGTAGTTTCATTTTAACATTTATGTTATTCTTTTCAAATTTGAAATGTAGAAGTGAATTTACAGATTTACATTTTGCTTTCTTGTGGAAAAGTACTTTTTACAAGTGTTGTTTCATAGATGTGAAACCATGTTTAAACATTTCTCAAAAAAGCATGTATTTTAATGTTTGTAGTTTCATTTTAACATTTATGTTATTCTTTTCAAAATTGAAATGTAGAAGTGAATTTACAGATCTACATTTTGTTTTCTTGTAGAAAAGTGCTTTTTACATGTGCTGTTTCATTGATGTGAAATCATGTTTAAATATTTCACAAAAAAGCATGTATTTTATTGTTTGTAGTTTCATTTTAACATTTATGTTATTATTTTCAAATTTGAAATGTAGAAGTGAATTTACAGATTTACATTTTGCTTTCTTTTAGAAAAGTACTTTTTACAAGTGCTGTTTCATAGATGTGAAAACATGTTTAAACATTTCTCAAAAAAGCATGTATTTTAATGTTTGTAGTTTCATTTTAACATTTATGTTGTTCTTTTCAAAATTGAAATGTAGAAGTGAATTTACAGATCTACATTTTGTTTTCTTGTAGAAAAGTGCTTTTTACCTGTGCTGTTTCATTGATGTCAAATCATGTTTAAACATTACTCAAAAAAGCATGTATTTTATGTTTGTAGTTTCATTTTAACATTTATGTTATTCTTTTCAAATTTGAAATGTAGAAGTGAATTTACAGATTTACATTTTGCTTTCTTGTGGAAAAGTACTTTTTACAAGTGCTCTTTCGTAGATGTGAAACCATGTTTAAACATTTCTCAAAAAAGCATGTATTTTAATGTTTGTAGTTTCATTTTAACATTTATGTTGTTCTTTTCAAAATTGAAATGTAGAAGTGAATTTACAGATCAACATTTTGTTTTCTTGTAGAAAAGTGCTTTTTACATGTGCTGTTTCATTGATGTGAAAACATGTTTAAACATTACTCAAAAAAGCATGTATTTTAATGTTTGTAGTTTCATTTTAACATTTAAGTTCTTTTCAAACTTGAAATGTAGAAGTGAATTTACAGATCAACATTTTGTTTTCTTGTAGAAAAGTGCTTTTTACCTGTGCTGTTTCATTGATGTGAAATCATGTTTAAACATTACTCAAAAAAGCATGTATTTTAATATTTGTAGTTTCATTTTAACATTTATGTTGTTCTTTTCAAAATTGAAATGTAGAAGTGAATTTACAGATCAACATTTTGTTTTCTTGTAGAAAAGTGCTTTTTACCTGTGCTGTTTCATTGATGTGAAATCAGGTTTAAACATTACTCAAAAAACCATTTATTTTAATGTTTGTAGTTTCATTTTAACATTTATGTTGTTCTTTTCAAAATTGAAATGTAGAAGTGAATTTACAGATCAACATTTTGTTTTCTTGTAGTAAAGTACTTTTTACAAGTGCTGTTTCTTTGATGTGAAATCATGTTTAAACATTACTCAAAAAAGCATGTATTTTAATATTTGTAGTTTCATTTTAACATTTATGTAGTTGTTTTCAAAATTGAAATGTAGAAGTGAATTTACAGATCTACATTTAGTTTTCTTGTAGAAAAGTACTTTTTACAAGTGCTGTTTCATAGATGTGAAACCATGTTTAATCATTTCTCAAAAAAGCATGTATTTTAATGTTTGTAGTTTCATTTTAACATTTATGTTGTTCTCTTCAAAATTGAAATGTAGAAGTGAATTTACAGATCTACATTTTGCTTTCTTGTGGAAGAGTACTTTTTACAAGTGCTGTTTCATAGATGTGAAACCATATTTAAACATTTCTCAAAAAAGCATGTATTTTAATATTTGTAGTTTCATTTTAACATTTATCTTATTGTTTTCAAAATTGAAATGTTAGAAGTGAATTTACGCATCCTCATTTTGCTTTCTATTAAAAAAAGTACTTTTCACAAGTGCTGTTTCATTGATGTGAAACCATGTTTAAATATTTCTCCAAAAAGCATGTATTTTAATGTTTGTAGTTTCATTTTAACATTTATGTTATTCTTTTCAAAATTGAAATGTAGAAGTGAATTTACAGATCAACATTTTGTTTTCTTGTAGAAAAGTGCTTTTTACCTGTGCTGTTTCATAGATGTGAAACCATGTTTAAACATTTCTCAAAAAAGCATGTATTTTAATGTTTGTAGTTTCATTTTAACATTTATGTTGTTCTTTTCAAAATTGAAATGTAGAAGTGAATTTACAGATCAACATTTTGTTTTCTTGTAGAAAAGTGCTTTTTACCTGTGCTGTTTCATTGATGTGAAATCAGGTTTAAACATTACTCAAAAAAGCATGTATTTTAATGTTTGTAGTTTCATTTTAACATTTATGTTGTTCTTTTCAAAATTGAAATGTAGAAGTGAATTTACAGATCAACATTTTGTTTTCTTGTAGAAAAGTGCTTTTTACCTGTGCTGTTTCATTGATGTGAAATCATGTTTAAACATTACTCAAAAAAGCATGTATTTTAATATTTGTAGTTTCATTTTAACATTTATGTAGTTGTTTTCAAAATTGAAATATAGAAGTGAATTTACAGATCTACATTTTGTTTTCTTGTAGAAAAGTGCTTTTTACATGTGCTGTTTCATTGATGTGAAATCATGTTTAAATATTTCACAAAAAAGCATGTATTTTATTGTTTGTAGTTTCATTTTAACATTTATGTTATTATTTTCCATTTTGAAATGTAGAAGTGAATTTACAGATTTACAATTTGCTTTCTTGTGGAAAAGTACTTTTTACAAGTGCTGTTTCATAGATGTGAAACCATGTTTAAACATTTCTCAAAAAAGCATGTATTTTAATGTTTGTAATTTCATTTTAACATTTATGTTGTTCTTTTCAAAATTGAAAAGTAGAAGTGAATTTACAGATCTACATTTTGTTTTCTTGTAGAAAAGTGCTTTTTACATGTGCTGTTTCATTGATGTGAAATCATGTTTAAACATTTCACAAAAAAGCATGTATTTTATTGTTTGTAGTTTCATTTTAACATTTATGTTATTATTTTCAAATTTGAAATGTAGAAGTGAATTTACAGATTTACATTTTGCTTTCTTGTGGAAAAGTACTTTTTACAAGTGCTGTTTCATAGATGTGAAACCATGTTTAAACATTTCTCAAAAAAGCATGTATTTTAATGTTTGTAGTTTCATTTTAACATTTATGTTATTCTTTTCAAAATTGAAATGTAGAAGTGAATTTACAGATCTACATTTTGCTTTCTTTTAGAAAAGTGCTTTTTACAAGTGCTGTTTCATAGATGTGAAATCATGTTTAAACATTTCACAAAAAAGCATGTATTTTATTGTTTGTAGTTTCATTTAAACATTTATGTTATTCTTTTCAAATTTGAAATGTAGAAGTGAATTTACAGATTTACATTTTGCTTTCTTGTGTAAAAGTACTTTTTACAAGTGCTGTTTCATAGATGTGAAACCATGTTTAAACATTTCTCAAAAAAGCATGTATTTTAATGTTTGTAGTTTCATTTTAACATTTATGTTATTCCTTTCAAAATTGAAATCTAGAAGTGAATTTACAGATCTACATTTTTTTTTCTTGTAGAAAAGTACTTTTTACGTGCTGTTTCATTGATGTGAAACCATGTTTAAATATTTCTCCAAAAAGCATGTATTTTAATGTTTGTAGTTTCATTTTAACATTTATGTTATTCTTTTCAAAATTGAAATGTGGAAGTGAATTTATGCATCCTCATTTTGATTTCTTTTAGAAAAGTACTTTTTACAAGTGCTGTTTCATAGATGTGAAATCATGTTTAAACATTTCTCAAAAAAGCATGTATTTTAATGTTTGTAGTTTCATTTTAACATTTATGTTATTCTTTTCAAATTTGAAATGTAGAAGTGAATTTACAGATTTACATTTTGCTTTCTTGTGGAAAAGTACTTTTTACAAGTGCTGTTTCATAGATGTGAAATCATGTTTAAACATTTCTCAAAAAAGCATGTATTTTAATGTTTGTAGTTTCATTTTAACATTTATGTTATTCTTTTCAAATTTGAAATGTAGAAGTGAATTTACAGATTTACATTTTGCTTTCTTGTGGAAAAGTACTTTTTACAAGTGCTGTTTCATAGATGTGAAACCATGTTTAAACATTTCTCAAAAAAGCATGTATTTTAATGTTTGTAGTTTCATTTTAACATTTATGTTATTCTTTTCAAATTTGAAATGTAGAAGTGAATTTACAGATTTACATTTTGCTTTCTTGTGGAAAAGTACTTTTTACAAGTGCTGTTTCATAGATGTGAAACCATGTTTAAACATTTCTCAAAAAAGCATGTATTTTAATGTTTGTAGTTTCATTTTAACATTTATGTTATTCCTTTCAAAATTGAAATGTAGAAGTGAATTTACAGATCTACATTTTTTTTTCTTGTGGAAAAGTACTTTTTACGTGCTGTTTCATTGATGTGAAATCATGTTTAAATATTTCTCCAAAAAGCATGTATTTTAATGTTTGTAGTTTCATTTTAACATTTATGTTATTCTTTTCAAAATTGAAATGTGGAAGTGAATTTATGCATCCTCATTTTGATTTCTTTTAGAAAAGTACTTTTTACAAGTGCTGTTTCATAGATGTGAAATCATGTTTAAACATTTCTCAAAAAAGCATGTATTTTAATGTTTGTAGTTTCATTTTAACATTTATGTTATTCTTTTCAAATTTGAAATGTAGAAGTGAATTTACAGATTTACATTTTGCTTTCTTGTGGAAAAGTACTTTTTACAAGTGTTGTTTCATAGATGTGAAACCATGTTTAAACATTTCTCAAAAAAGCATGTATTTTAATGTTTGTAGTTTCATTTTAACATTTATGTTATTCTTTTCAAAATTGAAATGTAGAAGTGAATTTAGAGATCTACATTTTGTTTTCTTGTAGAAAAGTGCTTTTTACATGTGCTGTTTCATTGATGTGAAATCATGTTTAAATATTTCACAAAAAAGCATGTATTTTATTGTTTGTAGTTTCATTTTAACATTTATGTTATTATTTTCAAATTTGAAATGTAGAAGTGAATTTACAGATTTACATTTTGCTTTCTTTTAGAAAAGTACTTTTTACAAGTGCTGTTTCATAGATGTGAAAACATGTTTAAACATTTCTCAAAAAAGCATGTATTTTAATGTTTGTAGTTTCTTTTTAACATTTATGTTGTTCTTTTCAAAATTGAAATGTAGAAGTGAATTTACAGATCTACATTTTGTTTTCTTGTAGAAAAGTGCTTTTTACCTGTGCTGTTTCATTGATGTCAAATCATGTTTAAACATTACTCAAAAAAGCATGTATTTTATGTTTGTAGTTTCATTTTAACATTTATGTTATTCTTTTCAAATTTGAAATGTAGAAGTGAATTTACAGATTTACATTTTGCTTTCTTGTGGAAAAGTACTTTTTACAAGTGCTCATTCGTAGATGTGAAACCATGTTTAAACATTTCTCAAAAAAGCATGTATTTTAATGTTTGTAGTTTCATTTTAACATTTATGTTGTTCTCTTCAAAATTGAAATGTAGAAGTGAATTTACAGATCTACATTTTGCTTTCTTGTGGAAGAGTACTTTTTACAAGTGCTGTTTCATAGATGTGAAACCATATTTAAACATTTCTCAAAAAAGCATGTATTTTAATATTTGTAGTTTCATTTTAACATTTATCTTATTGTTTTCAAAATTGAAATGTTAGAAGTGAATTTACGCATCCTCATTTTGCTTTCTATTAAAAAAAGTACTTTTCACAAGTGCTGTTTCATTGATGTGAAACCATGTTTAAATATTTCTCCAAAAAGCATGTATTTTAATGTTTGTAGTTTCATTTTAACATTTATGTTATTCTTTTCAAAATTGAAATGTAGAAGTGAATTTACAGATCAACATTTTGTTTTCTTGTAGAAAAGTGCTTTTTACCTGTGCTGTTTCATAGATGTGAAACCATGTTTAAACATTTCTCAAAAAAGCATGTATTTTAATGTTTGTAGTTTCATTTTAACATTTATGTTGTTCTTTTCAAAATTGAAATGTAGAAGTGAATTTACAGATCAACATTTTGTTTTCTTGTAGAAAAGTGCTTTTTACCTGTGCTGTTTCATTGATGTGAAATCAGGTTTAAACATTACTCAAAAAAGCATGTATTTTAATGTTTGTAGTTTCATTTTAACATTTATGTTGTTCTTTTCAAAATTGAAATGTAGAAGTGAATTTACAGATCAACATTTTGTTTTCTTGTAGAAAAGTGCTTTTTACCTGTGCTGTTTCATTGATGTGAAATCATGTTTAAACATTACTCAAAAAAGCATGTATTTTAATATTTGTAGTTTCATTTTAACATTTATGTAGTTGTTTTCAAAATTGAAATATAGAAGTGAATTTACAGATCTACATTTTGTTTTCTTGTAGAAAAGTGCTTTTTACATGTGCTGTTTCATTGATGTGAAATCATGTTTAAATATTTCACAAAAAAGCATGTATTTTATTGTTTGTAGTTTCATTTTAACATTTATGTTATTATTTTCAAATTTGAAATGTAGAAGTGAATTTACAGATTTACAATTTGCTTTCTTGTGGAAAAGTACTTTTTACAAGTGCTGTTTCATAGATGTGAAACCATGTTTAAACATTTCTCAAAAAAGCATGTATTTTAATGTTTGTAATTTCATTTTAACATTTATGTTGTTCTTTTCAAAATTGAAAAGTAGAAGTGAATTTACAGATCTACATTTTGTTTTCTTGTAGAAAAGTGCTTTTTACATGTGCTGTTTCATTGATGTGAAATCATGTTTAAACATTTCACAAAAAAGCATGTATTTTATTGTTTGTAGTTTCATTTTAACATTTATGTTATTATTTTCAAATTTGAAATGTAGAAGTGAATTTACAGATTTACATTTTGCTTTCTTGTGGAAAAGTACTTTTTACAAGTGCTGTTTCATAGATGTGAAACCATGTTTAAACATTTCTCAAAAAAGCATGTATTTTAATGTTTGTAGTTTCATTTTAACATTTATGTTATTCTTTTCAAAATTGAAATGTAGAAGTGAATTTACAGATCTACATTTTGCTTTCTTTTAGAAAAGTGCTTTTTACAAGTGCTGTTTCATAGATGTGAAATCATGTTTAAACATTTCACAAAAAAGCATGTATTTTATTGTTTGTAGTTTCATTTAAACATTTATGTTATTCTTTTCAAATTTGAAATGTAGAAGTGAATTTACAGATTTACATTTTGCTTTCTTGTGGAAAAGTACTTTTTACAAGTGCTGTTTCATAGATGTGAAACCATGTTTAAACATTTCTCAAAAAAGCATGTATTTTAATGTTTGTAGTTTCATTTTAACATTTATGTTATTCCTTTCAAAATTGAAATCTAGAAGTGAATTTACAGATCTACATTTTTTTTTCTTGTAGAAAAGTACTTTTTACGTGCTGTTTCATTGATGTGAAACCATGTTTAAATATTTCTCCAAAAAGCATGTATTTTAATGTTTGTAGTTTCATTTTAACATTTATGTTATTCTTTTCAAAATTGAAATGTGGAAGTGAATTTATGCATCCTCATTTTGATTTCTTTTAGAAAAGTACTTTTTACAAGTGCTGTTTCATAGATGTGAAATCATGTTTAAACATTTCTCAAAAAAGCATGTATTTTAATGCTTGTAGTTTCATTTTAACATTTATGTTATTCTTTTCAAATTTGAAATGTAGAAGTGAATTTACAGATTTACATTTTGCTTTCTTGTGGAAAAGTACTTTTTACAAGTGCTGTTTCATAGATGTGAAATCATGTTTAAACATTTCTCAAAAAAGCATGTATTTTAATGTTTGTAGTTTCATTTTAACATTTATGTTATTCTTTTCAAATTTGAAATGTAGAAGTGAATTTACAGATTTACATTTTGCTTTCTTGTGGAAAAGTACTTTTTACAAGTGCTGTTTCATAGATGTGAAACCATGTTTAAACATTTCTCAAAAAAGCATGTATTTTAATGTTTGTAGTTTCATTTTAACATTTATGTTATTCTTTTCAAATTTGAAATGTAGAAGTGAATTTACAGATTTACATTTTGCTTTCTTGTGGAAAAGTACTATTTACAAGTGCTGTTTCATAGATGTGAAACCATGTTTAAACATTTCTCAAAAAAGCATGTATTTTAATGTTTGTAGTTTCATTTTAACATTTATGTTATTCCTTTCAAAATTGAAATGTAGAAGTGAATTTACAGATCTACATTTTTTTTTCTTGTAGAAAAGTACTTTTTACGTGCTGTTTCATTGATGTGAAACCATGTTTAAATATTTCTCCAAAAAGCATGTATTTTAATGTTTGTAGTTTCATTTTAACATTTATGTTATTCTTTTCAAAATTGAAATGTGGAAGTGAATTTATGCATCCTCATTTTGATTTCTTTTAGAAAAGTACTTTTTACAAGTGCTGTTTCATAGATGTGAAATCATGTTTAAACATTTCTCAAAAAAGCATGTATTTTAATGTTTGTAGTTTCATTTTAACATTTATGTTATTCTTTTCAAATTTGAAATGTAGAAGTGAATTTACAGATTTACATTTTGCTTTCTTGTGGAAAAGTACTTTTTACAAGTGTTGTTTCATAGATGTGAAACCATGTTTAAACATTTCTCAAAAAAGCATGTATTTTAATGTTTGTAGTTTCATTTTAACATTTATGTTATTCTTTTCAAAATTGAAATGTAGAAGTGAATTTACAGATCTACATTTTGTTTTCTTGTAGAAAAGTGCTTTTTACATGTGCTGTTTCATTGATGTGAAATCATGTTTAAATATTTCACAAAAAAGCATGTATTTTATTGTTTGTAGTTTCATTTTAACATTTATGTTATTATTTTCAAATTTGAAATGTAGAAGTGAATTTACAGATTTACATTTTGCTTTCTTTTAGAAAAGTACTTTTTACAAGTGCTGTTTCATAGATGTGAAAACATGTTTAAACATTTCTCAAAAAAGCATGTATTTTAATGTTTGTAGTTTCATTTTAACATTTATGTTGTTCTTTTCAAAATTGAAATGTAGAAGTGAATTTACAGATCTACATTTTGTTTTCTTGTAGAAAAGTGCTTTTTACCTGTGCTGTTTCATTGATGTCAAATCATGTTTAAACATTACTCAAAAAAGCATGTATTTTATGTTTGTAGTTTCATTTTAACATTTATGTTATTCTTTTCAAATTTGAAATGTAGAAGTGAATTTACAGATTTACATTTTGCTTTCTTGTGGAAAAGTACTTTTTACAAGTGCTCTTTCGTAGATGTGAAACCATGTTTAAACATTTCTCAAAAAAGCATGTATTTTAATGTTTGTAGTTTCATTTTAACATTTATGTTGTTCTTTTCAAAATTGAAATGTAGAAGTGAATTTACAGATCAACATTTTGTTTTCTTGTAGAAAAGTGCTTTTTACATGTGCTGTTTCATTGATGTGAAAACATGTTTAAACATTACTCAAAAAAGCATGTATTTTAATGTTTGTAGTTTCATTTTAACATTTAAGTTCTTTTCAAACTTGAAATGTAGAAGTGAATTTACAGATCAACATTTTGTTTTCTTGTAGAAAAGTGCTTTTTACCTGTGCTGTTTCATTGATGTGAAATCATGTTTAAACATTACTCAAAAAAGCATGTATTTTAATATTTGTAGTTTCATTTTAACATTTATGTTGTTCTTTTCAAAATTGAAATGTAGAAGTGAATTTACAGATCAACATTTTGTTTTCTTGTAGAAAAGTACTTTTTACAAGTGCTGTTTCATAGATGTGAAACCATGTTTAATCATTTCTCAAAAAAGCATGTATTTAAATGTTTGTAGTTTCATTTTAACATTTATGTTGTTCTCTTCAAAATTGAAATGTAGAAGTGAATTTACAGATCTACATTTTGCTTTCTTGTGGAAGAGTACTTTTTACAAGTGCTGTTTCATAGATGTGAAACCATATTTAAACATTTCTCAAAAAACCATGTATTTTAATATTTGTAGTTTCATTTTAACATTTATCTTATTGTTTTCAAAATTGAAATGTTAGAAGTGAATTTACGCATCCTCATTTTGCTTTCTATTAAAAAAAGTACTTTTCACAAGTGCTGTTTCATTGATGTGAAACCATGTTTAAATATTTCTCCAAAAAGCATGTATTTTAATGTTTGTAGTTTCATTTTAACATTTATGTTATTCTTTTCAAAATTGAAATGTAGAAGTGAATTTACAGATCAACATTTTGTTTTCTTGTAGAAAAGTGCTTTTTACCTGTGCTGTTTCATAGATGTGAAACCATGTTTAAACATTTCTCAAAAAAGCATGTATTTTAATGTTTGTAGTTTCATTTTAACATTTATGTTGTTCTTTTCAAAATTGAAATGTAGAAGTGAATTTACAGATCAACATTTTGTTTTCTTGTAGAAAAGTGCTTTTTACCTGTGCTGTTTCATTGATGTGAAATCAGGTTTAAACATTACTCAAAAAAGCATGTATTTTAATGTTTGTAGTTTCATTTTAACATTTATGCTGTTCTTTTCAAAATTGAAATGTAGAAGTGAATTTACAGATCAACATTTTGTTTTCTTGTAGAAAAGTGCTTTTTACCTGTGCTGTTTCATTGATGTGAAATCATGTTTAAACATTACTCAAAAAAGCATGTATTTTAATATTTGTAGTTTCATTTTAACATTTATGTAGTTGTTTTCAAAATTGAAATATAGAAGTGAATTTACAGATCTACATTTTGTTTTCTTGTAGAAAAGTGCTTTTTACATGTGCTGTTTCATTGATGTGAAATCATGTTTAAATATTTCACAAAAAAGCATGTATTTTATTGTTTGTAGTTTCATTTTAACATTTATGTTATTATTTTCAAATTTGAAATGTAGAAGTGAATTTACAGATTTACAATTTGCTTTCTTGTGGAAAAGTACTTTTTACAAGTGCTGTTTCATAGATGTGAAACCATGTTTAAACATTTCTCAAAAAAGCATGTATTTTAATGTTTGTAATTTCATTTTAACATTTATGTTGTTCTTTTCAAAATTGAAAAGTAGAAGTGAATTTACAGATCTACATTTTGTTTTCTTGTAGAAAAGTGCTTTTTACATGTGCTGTTTCATTGATGTGAAATCATGTTTAAACATTTCACAAAAAAGCATGTATTTTATTGTTTGTAGTTTCATTTTAACATTTATGTTATTATTTTCAAATTTGAAATGTAGAAGTGAATTTACAGATTTACATTTTGCTTTCTTGTGGAAAAGTACTTTTTACAAGTGCTGTTTCATAGATGTGAAACCATGTTTAAACATTTCTCAAAAAAGCATGTATTTTAATGTTTGTAGTTTCATTTTAACATTTATGTTATTCTTTTCAAAATTGAAATGTAGAAGTGAATTTACAGATCTACATTTTGCTTTCTTTTAGAAAAGTGCTTTTTACAAGTGCTGTTTCATAGATGTGAAATCATGTTTAAACATTTCACAAAAAAGCATGTATTTTATTGTTTGTAGTTTCATTTAAACATTTATGTTATTCTTTTCAAATTTGAAATGTAGAAGTGAATTTACAGATTTACATTTTGCTTTCTTGTGGAAAAGTACTTTTTACAAGTGCTGTTTCATAGATGTGAAACCATGTTTAAACATTTCTCAAAAAAGCATGTATTTTAATGTTTGTAGTTTCATTTTAACATTTATGTTATTCCTTTCAAAATTGAAATCTAGAAGTGAATTTACAGATCTACATTTTTTTTTCTTGTAGAAAAGTACTTTTTACGTGCTGTTTCATTGATGTGAAACCATGTTTAAATATTTCTCCAAAAAGCATGTATTTTAATGTTTGTAGTTTCATTTTAACATTTATGTTATTCCTTTCAAAATTGAAATGTAGAAGTGAATTTACAGATCTACATTTTGTTTTCTTGTAAAAAAGTACTTTTTACAAGTGCTGTTTCATAGATGTGAAACCATGTTTAAACATTTCTCAAAAAAGCATGTATTTTAATGTTTGTAGTTTCATTTTAACATTTATGTTGTTCTTTTCAAAATTGAAATGTAGAAGTGAATTTACAGATCAACATTTTGTTTTCTTGTAGAAAAGTGCTTTTTACCTGTGCTGTTTCATTGATGTGAAATCAGGTTTAAACATTACTCAAAAAAGCATGTATTTTAATGTTTGTAGTTTCATTTTAACATTTATGCTGTTCTTTTCAAAATTGAAATGTAGAAGTGAATTTACAGATCAACATTTTGTTTTCTTGTAGAAAAGTGCTTTTTACCTGTGCTGTTTCATTGATGTGAAATCATGTTTAAACATTACTCAAAAAAGCATGTATTTTAATATTTGTAGTTTCATTTTAACATTTATGTAGTTGTTTTCAAAATTGAAATATAGAAGTGAATTTACAGATCTACATTTTGTTTTCTTGTAGAAAAGTGCTTTTTACATGTGCTGTTTCATTGATGTGAAATCATGTTTAAATATTTCACAAAAAAGCATGTATTTTATTGTTTGTAGTTTCATTTTAACATTTATGTTATTATTTTCAAATTTGAAATGTAGAAGTGAATTTACAGATTTACAATTTGCTTTCTTGTGGAAAAGTACTTTTTACAAGTGCTGTTTCATAGATGTGAAACCATGTTTAAACATTTCTCAAAAAAGCATGTATTTTAATGTTTGTAATTTCATTTTAACATTTATGTTGTTCTTTTCAAAATTGAAAAGTAGAAGTGAATTTACAGATCTACATTTTGTTTTCTTGTAGAAAAGTGCTTTTTACATGTGCTGTTTCATTGATGTGAAATCATGTTTAAACATTTCACAAAAAAGCATGTATTTTATTGTTTGTAGTTTCATTTTAACATTTATGTTATTATTTTCAAATTTGAAATGTAGAAGTGAATTTACAGATTTACATTTTGCTTTCTTGTGGAAAAGTACTTTTTACAAGTGCTGTTTCATAGATGTGAAACCATGTTTAAACATTTCTCAAAAAAGCATGTATTTTAATGTTTGTAGTTTCATTTTAACATTTATGTTATTCTTTTCAAAATTGAAATGTAGAAGTGAATTTACAGATCTACATTTTGCTTTCTTTTAGAAAAGTGCTTTTTACAAGTGCTGTTTCATAGATGTGAAATCATGTTTAAACATTTCACAAAAAAGCATGTATTTTATTGTTTGTAGTTTCATTTAAACATTTATGTTATTCTTTTCAAATTTGAAATGTAGAAGTGAATTTACAGATTTACATTTTGCTTTCTTGTGGAAAAGTACTTTTTACAAGTGCTGTTTCATAGATGTGAAACCATGTTTAAACATTTCTCAAAAAAGCATGTATTTTAATGTTTGTAGTTTCATTTTAACATTTATGTTATTCCTTTCAAAATTGAAATCTAGAAGTGAATTTACAGATCTACATTTTTTTTTCTTGTAGAAAAGTACTTTTTACGTGCTGTTTCATTGATGTGAAACCATGTTTAAATATTTCTCCAAAAAGCATGTATTTTAATGTTTGTAGTTTCATTTTAACATTTATGTTATTCTTTTCAAAATTGAAATGTGGAAGTGAATTTATGCATCCTCATTTTGATTTCTTTTAGAAAAGTACTTTTTACAAGTGCTGTTTCATAGATGTGAAATCATGTTTAAACATTTCTCAAAAAAGCATGTATTTTAATGTTTGTAGTTTCATTTTAACATTTATGTTATTCTTTTCAAATTTGAAATGTAGAAGTGAATTTACAGATTTACATTTTGCTTTCTTGTGGAAAAGTACTTTTTACAAGTGCTGTTTCATAGATGTGAAATCATGTTTAAACATTTCTCAAAAAAGCATGTATTTTAATGTTTGTAGTTTCATTTTAACATTTATGTTATTCTTTTCAAATTTGAAATGTAGAAGTGAATTTACAGATTTACATTTTGCTTTCTTGTGGAAAAGTACTTTTTACAAGTGCTGTTTCATAGATGTGAAACCATGTTTAAACATTTCTCAAAAAAGCATGTATTTTAATGTTTGTAGTTTCATTTTAACATTTATGTTATTCTTTTCAAATTTGAAATGTAGAAGTGAATTTACAGATTTACATTTTGCTTTCTTGTGGAAAAGTACTTTTTACAAGTGCTGTTTCATAGATGTGAAACCATGTTTAAACATTTCTCAAAAAAGCATGTATTTTAATGTTTGTAGTTTCATTTTAACATTTATGTTATTCCTTTCAAAATTGAAATGTAGAAGTGAATTTACAGATCTACATTTTTTTTTCTTGTAGAAAAGTACTTTTTACGTGCTGTTTCATTGATGTGAAACCATGTTTAAATATTTCTCCAAAAAGCATGTATTTTAATGTTTGTAGTTTCATTTTAACATTTATGTTATTCTTTTCAAAATTGAAATGTGGAAGTGAATTTATGCATCCTCATTTTGATTTCTTTTAGAAAAGTACTTTTTACAAGTGCTGTTTCATAGATGTGAAATCATGTTTAAACATTTCTCAAAAAAGCATGTATTTTAATGTTTGTAGTTTCATTTTAACATTTATGTTATTCTTTTCAAATTTGAAATGTAGAAGTGAATTTTCAGATTTACATTTTGCTTTCTTGTGGAAAAGTACTTTTTACAAGTGTTGTTTCATAGATGTGAAACCATGTTTAAACATTTCTCAAAAAAGCATGTATTTTAATGTTTGTAGTTTCATTTTAACATTTATGTTATTCTTTTCAAAATTGAAATGTAGAAGTGAATTTACAGATCTACATTTTGTTTTCTTGTAGAAAAGTGCTTTTTACATGTGCTGTTTCATTGATGTGAAATCATGTTTAAATATTTCACAAAAAAGCATGTATTTTATTGTTTGTAGTTTCATTTTAACATTTATGTTATTATTTTCAAATTTGAAATGTAGAAGTGAATTTACAGATTTACATTTTGCTTTCTTTTAGAAAAGTACTTTTTACAAGTGCTGTTTCATAGATGTGAAAACATGTTTAAACATTTCTCAAAAAAGCATGTATTTTAATGTTTGTAGTTTCATTTTAACATTTATGTTGTTCTTTTCAAAATTGAAATGTAGAAGTGAATTTACAGATCTACATTTTGTTTTCTTGTAGAAAAGTGCTTTTTACCTGTGCTGTTTCATTGATGTCAAATCATGTTTAAACATTACTCAAAAAAGCATGTATTTTATGTTTGTAGTTTCATTTTAACATTTATGTTATTCTTTTCAAATTTGAAATGTAGAAGTGAATTTACAGATTTACATTTTGCTTTCTTGTGGAAAAGTACTTTTTACAAGTGCTCTTTCGTAGATGTGAAACCATGTTTAAACATTTCTCAAAAAAGCATGTATTTTAATGTTTGTAGTTTCATTTTAACATTTATGTTGTTCTTTTCAAAATTGAAATGTAGAAGTGAATTTACAGATCAACATTTTGTTTTCTTGTAGAAAAGTGCTTTTTACATGTGCTGTTTCATTGATGTGAAAACATGTTTAAACATTACTCAAAAAAGCATGTATTTTAATGTTTGTAGTTTCATTTTAACATTTAAGTTCTTTTCAAACTTGAAATGTAGAAGTGAATTTACAGATCAACATTTTGTTTTCTTGTAGAAAAGTGCTTTTTACCTGTGCTGTTTCATTGATGTGAAATCATGTTTAAACATTACTCAAAAAAGCATGTATTTTAATATTTGTATTTTCATTTTAACATTTATGTTGTTCTTTTCAAAATTGAAATGTAGAAGTGAATTTACAGATCAACATTTTGTTTTCTTGTAGAAAAGTGCTTTTTACCTGTGCTGTTTCATTGATGTGAAATCAGGTTTAAACATTACTCAAAAAAGCATTTATTTTAATGTTTGTAGTTTCATTTTAACATTTATGTTGTTCTTTTCAAAATTGAAATGTAGAAGTGAATTTACAGATCTACATTTAGTTTTCTTGTAGAAAAGTACTTTTTACAAGTGCTGTTTCATAGATGTGAAACCATGTTTAATCATTTCTCAAAAAAGCATGTATTTAAATGTTTGTAGTTTCATTTTAACATTTATGTTGTTCTCTTCAAAATTGAAATGTAGAAGTGAATTTACAGATCTACATTTTGCTTTCTTGTGGAAGAGTACTTTTTACAAGTGCTGTTTCATAGATGTGAAACCATATTTAAACATTTCTCAAAAAACCATGTATTTTAATATTTGTAGTTTCATTTTAACATTTATCTTATTGTTTTCAAAATTGAAATGTTAGAAGTGAATTTACGCATCCTCATTTTGCTTTCTATTAAAAAAAGTACTTTTCACAAGTGCTGTTTCATTGATGTGAAACCATGTTTAAATATTTCTCCAAAAAGCATGTATTTTAATGTTTGTAGTTTCATTTTAACATTTATGTTATTCTTTTCAAAATTGAAATGTAGAAGTGAATTTACAGATCAACATTTTGTTTTCTTGTAGAAAAGTGCTTTTTACCTGTGCTGTTTCATAGATGTGAAACCATGTTTAAACATTTCTCAAAAAAGCATGTATTTTAATGTTTGTAGTTTCATTTTAACATTTATGTTGTTCTTTTCAAAATTGAAATGTAGAAGTGAATTTACAGATCAACATTTTGTTTTCTTGTAGAAAAGTGCTTTTTACCTGTGCTGTTTCATTGATGTGAAATCAGGTTTAAACATTACTCAAAAAAGCATGTATTTTAATGTTTGTAGTTTCATTTTAACATTTATGCTGTTCTTTTCAAAATTGAAATGTAGAAGTGAATTTACAGATCAACATTTTGTTTTCTTGTAGAAAAGTGCTTTTTACCTGTGCTGTTTCATTGATGTGAAATCATGTTTAAACATTACACAAAAAAGCATGTATTTTAATATTTGTAGTTTCATTTTAACATTTATGTAGTTGTTTTCAAAATTGAAATATAGAAGTGAATTTACAGATCTACATTTTGTTTTCTTGTAGAAAAGTGCTTTTTACATGTGCTGTTTCATTGATGTGAAATCATGTTTAAATATTTCACAAAAAAGCATGTATTTTATTGTTTGTAGTTTCATTTTAACATTTATGTTATTATTTTCAAATTTGAAATGTAGAAGTGAATTTACAGATTTACAATTTGCTTTCTTGTGGAAAAGTACTTTTTACAAGTGCTGTTTCATAGATGTGAAACCATGTTTAAACATTTCTCAAAAAAGCATGTATTTTAATGTTTGTAATTTCATTTTAACATTTATGTTGTTCTTTTCAAAATTGAAAAGTAGAAGTGAATTTACAGATCTACATTTTGTTTTCTTGTAGAAAAGTGCTTTTTACATGTGCTGTTTCATTGATGTGAAATCATGTTTAAACATTTCACAAAAAAGCATGTATTTTATTGTTTGTAGTTTCATTTTAACATTTATGTTATTATTTTCAAATTTGAAATGTAGAAGTGAATTTACAGATTTACATTTTGCTTTCTTGTGGAAAAGTACTTTTTACAAGTGCTGTTTCATAGATGTGAAACCATGTTTAAACATTTCTCAAAAAAGCATGTATTTTAATGTTTGTAGTTTCATTTTAACATTTATGTTATTCTTTTCAAAATTGAAATGTAGAAGTGAATTTACAGATCTACATTTTGCTTTCTTTTAGAAAAGTGCTTTTTACAAGTGCTGTTTCATAGATGTGAAATCATGTTTAAACATTTCACAAAAAAGCATGTATTTTATTGTTTGTAGTTTCATTTAAACATTTATGTTATTCTTTTCAAATTTGAAATGTAGAAGTGAATTTACAGATTTACATTTTGCTTTCTTGTGGAAAAGTACTTTTTACAAGTGCTGTTTCATAGATGTGAAACCATGTTTAAACATTTCTCAAAAAAGCATGTATTTTAATGTTTGTAGTTTCATTTTAACATTTATGTTATTCCTTTCAAAATTGAAATCTAGAAGTGAATTTACAGATCTACATTTTTTTTTCTTGTAGAAAAGTACTTTTTACGTGCTGTTTCATAGATGTGAAACCATGTTTAAACATTTCTCAAAAAAGCATGTATTTTAATGTTTGTAATTTCATTTTAACATTTATGTTGTTCTTTTCAAAATTGAAAAGTAGAAGTGAATTTACAGATCTACATTTTGTTTTCTTGTAGAAAAGTGCTTTTTACATGTGCTGTTTCATTGATGTGAAATCATGTTTAAACATTTCACAAAAAAGCATGTATTTTATTGTTTGTAGTTTCATTTTAACATTTATGTTATTATTTTCAAATTTGAAATGTAGAAGTGAATTTACAGATTTACATTTTGCTTTCTTGTGGAAAAGTACTTTTTACAAGTGCTGTTTCATAGATGTGAAACCATGTTTAAACATTTCTCAAAAAAGCATGTATTTTAATGTTTGTAGTTTCATTTTAACATTTATGTTATTCTTTTCAAAATTGAAATGTAGAAGTGAATTTACAGATCTACATTTTGCTTTCTTTTAGAAAAGTGCTTTTTACAAGTGCTGTTTCATAGATGTGAAATCATGTTTAAACATTTCACAAAAAAGCATGTATTTTATTGTTTGTAGTTTCATTTAAACATTTATGTTATTCTTTTCAAATTTGAAATGTAGAAGTGAATTTACAGATTTACATTTTGCTTTCTTGTGGAAAAGTACTTTTTACAAGTGCTGTTTCATAGATGTGAAACCATGTTTAAACATTTCTCAAAAAAGCATGTATTTTAATGTTTGTAGTTTCATTTTAACATTTATGTTATTCCTTTCAAAATTGAAATCTAGAAGTGAATTTACAGATCTACATTTTTTTTTCTTGTAGAAAAGTACTTTTTACGTGCTGTTTCATTGATGTGAAACCATGTTTAAATATTTCTCCAAAAAGCATGTATTTTAATGTTTGTAGTTTCATTTTAACATTTATGTTATTCCTTTCAAAATTGAAATGTAGAAGTGAATTTACAGATCTACATTTTGTTTTCTTGTAAAAAAGTACTTTTTACAAGTGCTGTTTCATAGATGTGAAACCATGTTTAAACATTTCTCAAAAAAGCATGTATTTTAATGTTTGTAGTTTCATTTTAACATTTATGTTATTCTTTTCAAAATTGAAATGTGGAAGTGAATTTATGCATCCTCATTTTGATTTCTTTTAGAAAAGTACTTTTTACAAGTGCTGTTTCATAGATGTGAAATCATGTTTAAACATTTCTCAAAAAAGCATGTATTTTAATGTTTGTAGTTTCATTTTAACATTTATGTTATTCTTTTCAAATTTGAAATGTAGAAGTGAATTTACAGATTTACATTTTGCTTTCTTGTGGAAAAGTACTTTTTACAAGTGCTGTTTCATAGATGTGAAACCATGTTTAAACATTTCTCAAAAAAGCATGTATTTTAATGTTTGTAGTTTCATTTTAACATTTATGTTGTTCTTTTCAAAATTGAAATGTAGAAGTGAATTTACAGATCTACATTTTGTTTTCTTGTAGAAAAGTGCTTTTTACCTGTGCTGTTTCATTGATGTCAAATCATGTTTAAACATTACTCAAAAAAGCATGTATTTTATGTTTGTAGTTTCATTTTAACATTTATGTTATTCTTTTCAAATTTGAAATGTAGAAGTGAATTTACAGATTTACATTTTGCTTTCTTGTGGAAAAGTACTTTTTACAAGTGCTCTTTCGTAGATGTGAAACCATGTTTAAACATTTCTCAAAAAAGCATGTATTTTAATGTTTGTAGTTTCATTTTAACATTTATGTTGTTCTTTTCAAAATTGAAATGTAGAAGTGAATTTACAGATCAACATTTTGTTTTCTTGTAGAAAAGTGCTTTTTACATGTGCTGTTTCATTGATGTGAAAACATGTTTAAACATTACTCAAAAAAGCATGTATTTTAATGTTTGTAGTTTCATTTTAACATTTAAGTTCTTTTCAAACTTGAAATGTAGAAGTGAATTTACAGATCAACATTTTGTTTTCTTGTAGAAAAGTGCTTTTTACCTGTGCTGTTTCATTGATGTGAAATCATGTTTAAACATTACTCAAAAAAGCATGTATTTTAATATTTGTAGTTTCATTTTAACATTTATGTTGTTCTTTTCAAAATTGAAATGTAGAAGTGAATTTACAGATCAACATTTTGTTTTCTTGTAGAAAAGTGCTTTTTACCTGTGCTGTTTCATTGATGTGAAATCAGGTTTAAACATTACTCAAAAAACCATTTATTTTAATGTTTGTAGTTTCATTTTAACATTTATGTTGTTCTTTTCAAAATTGAAATGTAGAAGTGAATTTACAGATCAACATTTTGTTTTCTTGTAGTAAAGTACTTTTTACAAGTGCTGTTTCTTTGATGTGAAATCATGTTTAAACATTACTCAAAAAAGCATGTATTTTAATATTTGTAGTTTCATTTTAACATTTATGTAGTTGTTTTCAAAATTGAAATGTAGAAGTGAATTTACAGATCTACATTTAGTTTTCTTGTAGAAAAGTACTTTTTACAAGTGCTGTTTCATAGATGTGAAACCATGTTTAATCATTTCTCAAAAAAGCATGTATTTTAATGTTTGTAGTTTCATTTTAACATTTATGTTGTTCTCTTCAAAATTGAAATGTAGAAGTGAATTTACAGATCTACATTTTGCTTTCTTGTGGAAGAGTACTTTTTACAAGTGCTGTTTCATAGATGTGAAACCATATTTAAACATTTCTCAAAAAAGCATGTATTTTAATATTTGTAGTTTCATTTTAACATTTATCTTATTGTTTTCAAAATTGAAATGTTAGAAGTGAATTTACGCATCCTCATTTTGCTTTCTATTAAAAAAAGTACTTTTCACAAGTGCTGTTTCATTGATGTGAAACCATGTTTAAATATTTCTCCAAAAAGCATGTATTTTAATGTTTGTAGTTTCATTTTAACATTTATGTTATTCTTTTCAAAATTGAAATGTAGAAGTGAATTTACAGATCAACATTTTGTTTTCTTGTAGAAAAGTGCTTTTTACCTGTGCTGTTTCATAGATGTGAAACCATGTTTAAACATTTCTCAAAAAAGCATGTATTTTAATGTTTGTAGTTTCATTTTAACATTTATGTTGTTCTTTTCAAAATTGAAATGTAGAAGTGAATTTACAGATCAACATTTTGTTTTCTTGTAGAAAAGTGCTTTTTACCTGTGCTGTTTCATTGATGTGAAATCAGGTTTAAACATTACTCAAAAAAGCATGTATTTTAATGTTTGTAGTTTCATTTTAACATTTATGTTGTTCTTTTCAAAATTGAAATGTAGAAGTGAATTTACAGATCAACATTTTGTTTTCTTGTAGAAAAGTGCTTTTTACCTGTGCTGTTTCATTGATGTGAAATCATGTTTAAACATTACTCAAAAAAGCATGTATTTTAATATTTGTAGTTTCATTTTAACATTTATGTAGTTGTTTTCAAAATTGAAATATAGAAGTGAATTTACAGATCTACATTTTGTTTTCTTGTAGAAAAGTGCTTTTTACATGTGCTGTTTCATTGATGTGAAATCATGTTTAAATATTTCACAAAAAAGCATGTATTTTATTGTTTGTAGTTTCATTTTAACATTTATGTTATTATTTTCAAATTTGAAATGTAGAAGTGAATTTACAGATTTACAATTTGCTTTCTTGTGGAAAAGTACTTTTTACAAGTGCTGTTTCATAGATGTGAAACCATGTTTAAACATTTCTCAAAAAAGCATGTATTCTAATGTTTGTAGTTTCATTTTAACATTTATGTTATTCTTTTCAAAATTGAAATGTAGAAGTGAATTTACAGATCTACATTTTGCTTTCTTTTAGAAAAGTGCTTTTTACAAGTGCTGTTTCATAGATGTGAAATCATGTTTAAACATTTCACAAAAAAGCATGTATTTTATTTTTTGTAGTTTCATTTAAAAATTTATGTTATTCTTTTCAAATTTGAAATGTAGAAGTGAATTTACAGATTTACATTTTGCTTTCTTGTGGAAAAGTACTTTTTACAAGTGCTGTTTCATAGATGTGAAACCATGTTTAAACATTTCTCAAAAAAGCATGTATTTTAATGTTTGTAGTTTCATTTTAACATTTATGTTATTCCTTTCAAAATTGAAATCTAGAAGTGAATTTACAGATCTACATTTTTTTTTCTTGTAGAAAAGTACTTTTTACGTGCTGTTTCATTGATGTGAAACCATGTTTAAATATTTCTCCAAAAAGCATGTATTTTAATGTTTGTAGTTTCATTTTAACATTTATGTTATTCTTTTCAAAATTGAAATGTGGAAGTGAATTTATGCATCCTCATTTTGATTTCTTTTAGAAAAGTACTTTTTACAAGTGCTGTTTCATAGATGTGAAATCATGTTTAAACATTTCTCAAAAAAGCATGTATTTTAATGTTTGTAGTTTCATTTTAACATTTATGTTATTCTTTTCAAATTTGAAATGTAGAAGTGAATTTACAGATTTACATTTTGCTTTCTTGTGGAAAAGTACTTTTTACAAGTGCTGTTTCATAGATGTGAAATCATGTTTAAACATTTCTCAAAAAAGCATGTATTTTAATGTTTGTAGTTTCATTTTAACATTTATGTTATTCTTTTCAAATTTGAAATGTAGAAGTGAATTTACAGATTTACATTTTGCTTTCTTGTGGAAAAGTACTTTTTACAAGTGCTGTTTCATAGATGTGAAACCATGTTTAAACATTTCTCAAAAAAGCATGTATTTTAATGTTTGTAGTTTCATTTTAACATTTATGTTATTCTTTTCAAATTTGAAATGTAGAAGTGAATTTACAGATTTACATTTTGCTTTCTTGTGGAAAAGTACTTTTTACAAGTGCTGTTTCATAGATGTGAAACCATGTTTAAACGTTTCTCAAAAAAGCATGTACTTTAATGTTTGTAGTTTCATTTTAACATTTATGTTATTCCTTTCAAAATTGAAATGTAGAAGTGAATTTACAGATCTACATTTTTTTTTCTTGTAGAAAAGTACTTTTTACGTGCTGTTTCATTGATGTGAAACCATGTTTAAATATTTCTCCAAAAAGCATGTATTTTAATGTTTGTAGTTTCATTTTAACATTTATGTTATTCTTTTCAAAATTGAAATGTGGAAGTGAATTTATGCATCCTCATTTTGATTTCTTTTAGAAAAGTACTTTTTACAAGTGCTGTTTCATAGATGTGAAATCATGTTTAAACATTTCTCAAAAAAGCATGTATTTTAATGTTTGTAGTTTCATTTTAACATTTATGTTATTCTTTTCAAATTTGAAATGTAGAAGTGAATTTACAGATTTACATTTTGCTTTCTTGTGGAAAAGTACTTTTTACAAGTGTTGTTTCATAGATGTGAAACCATGTTTAAACATTTCTCAAAAAAGCATGTATTTTAATGTTTGTAGTTTCATTTTAACATTTATGTTATTCTTTTCAAAATTGAAATGTAGAAGTGAATTTACAGATCTACATTTTGTTTTCTTGTAGAAAAGTGCTTTTTACATGTGCTGTTTCATTGATGTGAAATCATGTTTAAATATTTCACAAAAAAGCATGTATTTTATTGTTTGTAGTTTCATTTTAACATTTATGTTATTATTTTCAAATTTGAAATGTAGAAGTGAATTTACAGATTTACATTTTGCTTTCTTTTAGAAAAGTACTTTTTACAAGTGCTGTTTCATAGATGTGAAAACATGTTTAAACATTTCTCAAAAAAGCATGTATTTTAATGTTTGTAGTTTCATTTTAACATTTATGTTGTTCTTTTCAAAATTGAAATGTAGAAGTGAATTTACAGATCTACATTTTGTTTTCTTGTAGAAAAGTGCTTTTTACCTGTGCTGTTTCATTGATGTCAAATCATGTTTAAACATTACTCAAAAAAGCATGTATTTTATGTTTGTAGTTTCATTTTAACATTTATGTTATTCTTTTCAAATTTGAAATGTAGAAGTGAATTTACAGATTTACATTTTGCTTTCTTGTGGAAAAGTACTTTTTACAAGTGCTCTTTCGTAGATGTGAAACCATGTTTAAACATTTCTCAAAAAAGCATGTATTTTAATGTTTGTAGTTTCATTTTAACATTTATGTTGTTCTTTTCAAAATTGAAATGTAGAAGTGAATTTACAGATCAACATTTTGTTTTCTTGTAGAAAAGTGCTTTTTACATGTGCTGTTTCATTGATGTGAAAACATGTTTAAACATTACTCAAAAAAGCATGTATTTTAATGTTTGTAGTTTCATTTTAACATTTAAGTTCTTTTCAAACTTGAAATGTAGAAGTGAATTTACAGATCAACATTTTGTTTTCTTGTAGAAAAGTGCTTTTTACCTGTGCTGTTTCAGTGATGTGAAATCATGTTTAAACATTACTCAAAAAAGCATGTATTTTAATATTTGTAGTTTCATTTTAACATTTATGTTGTTCTTTTCAAAATTGAAATGTAGAAGTGAATTTACAGATCAACATTTTGTTTTCTTGTAGAAAAGTGCTTTTTACCTGTGCTGTTTCATTGATGTGAAATCAGGTTTAAACATTACTCAAAAAAGCATTTATTTTAATGTTTGTAGTTTCATTTTAACATTTATGTTGTTCTTTTCAAAATTGAAATGTAGAAGTGAATTTACAGATCAACATTTTGTTTTCTTGTAGTAAAGTACTTTTTACAAGTGCTGTTTCTTTGATGTGAAATCATGTTTAAACATTACTCAAAAAAGCATGTATTTTAATATTTGTAGTTTCATTTTAACATTTATGTAGTTGTTTTCAAAATTGAAATGTAGAAGTGAATTTACAGATCTACATTTAGTTTTCTTGTAGAAAAGTACTTTTTACAAGTGCTGTTTCATAGATGTGAAACCATGTTTAATCATTTCTCAAAAAAGCATGTATTTAAATGTTTGTAGTTTCATTTTAACATTTATGTTGTTCTCTTCAAAATTGAAATGTAGAAGTGAATTTACAGATCTACATTTTGCTTTCTTGTGGAAGAGTACTTTTTACAAGTGCTGTTTCATAGATGTGAAACCATATTTAAACATTTCTCAAAAAAGCATGTATTTTAATATTTGTAGTTTCATTTTAACATTTATCTTATTGTTTTCAAAATTGAAATGTTAGAAGTGAATTTACGCATCCTCATTTTGCTTTCTATTAAAAAAAGTACTTTTCACAAGTGCTGTTTCATTGATGTGAAACCATGTTTAAATATTTCTCCAAAAAGCATGTATTTTAATGTTTGTAGTTTCATTTTAACATTTATGTTATTCTTTTCAAAATTGAAATGTAGAAGTGAATTTACAGATCAACATTTTGTTTTCTTGTAGAAAAGTGCTTTTTACCTGTGCTGTTTCATAGATGTGAAACCATGTTTAAACATTTCTCAAAAAAGCATGTATTTTAATGTTTGTAGTTTCATTTTAACATTTATGTTGTTCTTTTCAAAATTGAAATGTAGAAGTGAATTTACAGATCAACATTTTGTTTTCTTGTAGAAAAGTGCTTTTTACCTGTGCTGTTTCTTTGATGTGAAATCAGGTTTAAACATTACTCAAAAAAGCATGTATTTTAATGTTTGTAGTTTCATTTTAACATTTATGCTGTTCTTTTCAAAATTGAAATGTAGAAGTGAATTTACAGATCAACATTTTGTTTTCTTGTAGAAAAGTGCTTTTTACCTGTGCTGTTTCATTGATGTGAAATCATGTTTAAACATTACTCAAAAAAGCATGTATTTTAATATTTGTAGTTTCATTTTAACATTTATGTAGTTGTTTTCAAAATTGAAATATAGAAGTGAATTTACAGATCTACATTTTGTTTTCTTGTAGAAAAGTGCTTTTTACATGTGCTGTTTCATTGATGTGAAATCATGTTTAAATATTTCACATAAAAGCATGTATTTTATTGTTTGTAGTTTCATTTTAACATTTATGTTATTATTTTCAAATTTGAAATGTAGAAGTGAATTTACAGATTTACAATTTGCTTTCTTGTGGAAAAGTACTTTTTACAAGTGCTGTTTCATAGATGTGAAACCATGTTTAAACATTTCTCAAAAAAGCATGTATTTTAATGTTTGTAATTTCATTTTAACATTTATGTTGTTCTTTTCAAAATTGAAAAGTAGAAGTGAATTTACAGATCTACATTTTGTTTTCTTGTAGAAAAGTGCTTTTTACATGTGCTGTTTCATTGATGTGAAATCATGTTTAAACATTTCACAAAAAAGCATGTATTTTATTGTTTGTAGTTTCATTTTAACATTTATGTTATTATTTTCAAATTTGAAATGTAGAAGTGAATTTACAGATTTACATTTTGCTTTCTTGTGGAAAAGTACTTTTTACAAGTGCTGTTTCATAGATGTGAAACCATGTTTAAACATTTCTCAAAAAAGCATGTATTTTAATGTTTGTAGTTTCATTTTAACATTTATGTTATTCTTTTCAAAATTGAAATGTAGAAGTGAATTTACAGATCAACATTTTGTTTTCTTGTAGAAAAGTGCTTTTTACCTGTGCTGTTTCATAGATGTGAAACCATGTTTAAACATTTCTCAAAAAAGCATGTATTTTAATGTTTGTAGTTTCATTTTAACATTTATGTTGTTCTTTTCAAAATTGAAATGTAGAAGTGAATTTACAGATCAACATTTTGTTTTCTTGTAGAAAAGTGCTTTTTACCTGTGCTGTTTCATTGATGTGAAATCAGGTTTAAACATTACTCAAAAAAGCATGTATTTTAATGTTTGTAGTTTCATTTTAACATTTATGCTGTTCTTTTCAAAATTGAAATGTAGAAGTGAATTTACAGATCAACATTTTGTTTTCTTGTAGAAAAGTGCTTTTTACCTGTGCTGTTTCATTGATGTGAAATCATGTTTAAACATTACTCAAAAAAGCATGTATTTTAATATTTGTAGTTTCATTTTAACATTTATGTAGTTGTTTTCAAAATTGAAATATAGAAGTGAATTTACAGATCTACATTTTGTTTTCTTGTAGAAAAGTGCTTTTTACATGTGCTGTTTCATTGATGTGAAATCATGTTTAAATATTTCACAAAAAAGCATGTATTTTATTGTTTGTAGTTTCATTTTAACATTTATGTTATTATTTTCAAATTTGAAATGTAGAAGTGAATTTACAGATTTACAATTTGCTTTCTTGTGGAAAAGTACTTTTTACAAGTGCTGTTTCATAGATGTGAAACCATGTTTAAACATTTCTCAAAAAAGCATGTATTTTAATGTTTGTAATTTCATTTTAACATTTATGTTGTTCTTTTCAAAATTGAAAAGTAGAAGTGAATTTACAGATCTACATTTTGTTTTCTTGTAGAAAAGTGCTTTCTACATGTGCTGTTTCATTGATGTGAAATCATGTTTAAACATTTCACAAAAAAGCATGTATTTTATTGTTTGTAGTTTCATTTTAACATTTATGTTATTATTTTCAAATTTGAAATGTAGAAGTGAATTTACAGATTTACATTTTGCTTTCTTGTGGAAAAGTACTTTTTACAAGTGCTGTTTCATAGATGTGAAACCATGTTTAAACATTTCTCAAAAAAGCATGTATTTTAATGTTTGTAATTTCATTTTAACATTTATGTTGTTCTTTTCAAAATTGAAAAGTAGAAGTGAATTTACAGATCTACATTTTGTTTTCTTGTAGAAAAGTGCTTTTTACATGTGCTGTTTCATTGATGTGAAATCATGTTTAAACATTTCACAAAAAAGCATGTATTTTATTGTTTGTAGTTTCATTTTAACATTTATGTTATTATTTTCAAATTTGAAATGTAGAAGTGAATTTACAGATTTACATTTTGCTTTCTTGTGGAAAAGTACTTTTTACAAGTGCTGTTTCATAGATGTGAAAACATGTTTAAACATTTCTCAAAAAAGCATGTATTTTAATGTTTGTAGTTTCATTTTAACATTTATGTTATTCTTTTCAAAATTGAAATGTAGAAGTGAATTTACAGATCTACATTTTGCTTTCTTTTAGAAAAGTGCTTTTTACAAGTGCTGTTTCATAGATGTGAAATCATGTTTAAACATTTCACAAAAAAGCATGTATTTTATTGTTTGTAGTTTCATTTAAACATTTATGTTATTCTTTTCAAATTTGAAATGTAGAAGTGAATTTACAGATTTACATTTTGCTTTCTTGTGGAAAAGTACTTTTTACAAGTGCTGTTTCATAGATGTGAAACCATGTTTAAACATTTCTCAAAAAAGCATGTATTTTAATGTTTGTAGTTTCATTTTAACATTTATGTTATTCCTTTCAAAATTGAAATCTAGAAGTGAATTTACAGATCTACATTTTTTTTTCTTGTAGAAAAGTACTTTTTACGTGCTGTTTCATTGATGTGAAACCATGTTTAAATATTTCTCCAAAAAGCATGTATTTTAATGTTTGTAGTTTCATTTTAACATTTATGTTATTCTTTTCAAAATTGAAATGTGGAAGTGAATTTATGCATCCTCATTTTGATTTCTTTTAGAAAAGTACTTTTTACAAGTGCTGTTTCATAGATGTGAAATCATGTTTAAACATTTCTCAAAAAAGCATGTATTTTAATGTTTGTAGTTTCATTTTAACATTTATGTTATTCTTTTCAAATTTGAAATGTAGAAGTGAATTTAAAGATTTACATTTTGCTTTCTTGTGGAAAAGTACTTTTTACAAGTGCTGTTTCATAGATGTGAAACCATGTTTAAACATTTCTCAAAAAAGCATGTATTTTAATGTTTGTAGTTTCATTTTAACATTTATGTTGTTCTTTTCAAAATTGAAATGTAGAAGTGAATTTACAGATCAACATTTTGTTTTCTTGTAGAAAAGTGCTTTTTACCTGTGCTGTTTCATAGATGTGAAATCAGGTTTAAACATTACTCAAAAAAGCATGTATTTTAATGTTTGTAGTTTCATTTTAACATTTATGCTGTTCTTTTCAAAATTGAAATGTAGAAGTGAATTTACAGATCAACATTTTGTTTTCTTGTAGAAAAGTGCTTTTTACCTGTGCTGTTTCATTGATGTGAAATCATGTTTAAACATTACTCAAAAAAGCATGTATTTTAATATTTGTAGTTTCATTTTAACATTTATGTAGTTGTTTTCAAAATTGAAATATAGAAGTGAATTTACAGATCTACATTTTGTTTTCTTGTAGAAAAGTGCTTTTTACATGTGCTGTTTCATTGATGTGAAATCATGTTTAAATATTTCACAAAAAAGCATGTATTTTATTGTTTGTAGTTTCATTTTAACATTTATGTTATTATTTTCAAATTTGAAATGTAGAAGTGAATTTACAGATTTACAATTTGCTTTCTTGTGGAAAAGTACTTTTTACAAGTGCTGTTTCATAGATGTGAAACCATGTTTAAACATTTCTCAAAAAAGCATGTATTTTAATGTTTGTAATTTCATTTTAACATTTATGTTGTTCTTTTCAAAATTGAAAAGTAGAAGTGAATTTACAGATCTACATTTTGTTTTCTTGTAGAAAAGTGCTTTTTACATGTGCTGTTTCATTGATGTGAAATCATGTTTAAACATTTCACAAAAAAGCATGTATTTTATTGTTTGTAGTTTCATTTTAACATTTATGTTATTATTTTCAAATTTGAAATGTAGAAGTGAATTTACAGATTTACATTTTGCTTTCTTGTGGAAAAGTACTTTTTACAAGTGCTGTTTCATAGATGTGAAACCATGTTTAAACATTTCTCAAAAAAGCATGTATTTTAATGTTTGTAGTTTCATTTTAACATTTATGTTATTCTTTTCAAAATTGAAATGTAGAAGTGAATTTACAGATCAACATTTTGTTTTCTTGTAGAAAAGTGCTTTTTACCTGTGCTGTTTCATAGATGTGAAACCATGTTTAAACATTTCTCAAAAAAGCATGTATTTTAATGTTTGTAGTTTCATTTTAACATTTATGTTGTTCTTTTCAAAATTGAAATGTAGAAGTGAATTTACAGATCAACATTTTGTTTTCTTGTAGAAAAGTGCTTTTTACCTGTGCTGTTTCATTGATGTGAAATCAGGTTTAAACATTACTCAAAAAAGCATGTATTTTAATGTTTGTAGTTTCATTTTAACATTTATGCTGTTCTTTTCAAAATTGAAATGTAGAAGTGAATTTACAGATCAACATTTTGTTTTCTTGTAGAAAAGTGCTTTTTACCTGTGCTGTTTCATTGATGTGAAATCATGTTTAAACATTACTCAAAAAAGCATGTATTTTAATATTTGTAGTTTCATTTTAACATTTATGTAGTTGTTTTCAAAATTGAAATATAGAAGTGAATTTACAGATCTACATTTTGTTTTCTTGTAGAAAAGTGCTTTTTACATGTGCTGTTTCATTGATGTGAAATCATGTTTAAATATTTCACAAAAAAGCATGTATTTTATTGTTTGTAGTTTCATTTTAACATTTATGTTATTATTTTCAAATTTGAAATGTAGAAGTGAATTTACAGATTTACAATTTGCTTTCTTGTGGAAAAGTACTTTTTACAAGTGCTGTTTCATAGATGTGAAACCATGTTTAAACATTTCTCAAAAAAGCATGTATTTTAATGTTTGTAATTTCATTTTAACATTTATGTTGTTCTTTTCAAAATTGAAAAGTAGAAGTGAATTTACAGATCTACATTTTGTTTTCTTGTAGAAAAGTGCTTTTTACATGTGCTGTTTCATTGATGTGAAATCATGTTTAAACATTTCACAAAAAAGCATGTATTTTATTGTTTGTAGTTTCATTTTAACATTTATGTTATTATTTTCAAATTTGAAATGTAGAAGTGAATTTACAGATTTACATTTTGCTTTCTTGTGGAAAAGTACTTTTTACAAGTGCTGTTTCATAGATGTGAAACCATGTTTAAACATTTCTCAAAAAAGCATGTATTTTAATGTTTGTAGTTTCATTTTAACATTTATGTTATTCTTTTCAAAATTGAAATGTAGAAGTGAATTTACAGATCTACATTTTGCTTTCTTTTAGAAAAGTGCTTTTTACAAGTGCTGTTTCATAGATGTGAAATCATGTTTAAACATTTCACAAAAAAGCATGTATTTTATTGTTTGTAGTTTCATTTAAACATTTATGTTATTCTTTTCAAATTTGAAATGTAGAAGTGAATTTACAGATTTACATTTTGCTTTCTTGTGGAAAAGTACTTTTTACAAGTGCTGTTTCATAGATGTGAAACCATGTTTAAACATTTCTCAAAAAAGCATGTATTTTAATGTTTGTAGTTTCATTTTAACATTTATGTTATTCCTTTCAAAATTGAAATCTAGAAGTGAATTTACAGATCTACATTTTTTTTTCTTGTAGAAAAGTACTTTTTACGTGCTGTTTCATTGATGTGAAACCATGTTTAAATATTTCTCCAAAAAGCATGTATTTTAATGTTTGTAGTTTCATTTTAACATTTATGTTATTCTTTTCAAAATTGAAATGTGGAAGTGAATTTATGCATCCTCATTTTGATTTCTTTTAGAAAAGTACTTTTTACAAGTGCTGTTTCATAGATGTGAAATCATGTTTAAACATTTCTCAAAAAAGCATGTATTTTAATGTTTGTAGTTTCATTTTAACATTTATGTTATTCTTTTCAAATTTGAAATGTAGAAGTGAATTTACAGATTTACATTTTGCTTTCTTGTGGAAAAGTACTTTTTACAAGTGCTGTTTCATAGATGTGAAACCATGTTTAAACATTTCTCAAAAAAGCATGTATTTTAATGTTTGTAGTTTCATTTTAACATTTATGTTATTCTTTTCAAAATTGAAATGTAGAAGTGAATTTACAGATCTACATTTTGCTTTCTTTTAGAAAAGTGCTTTTTACAAGTGCTGTTTCATAGATGTGAAATCATGTTTAAACATTTCACAAAAAAGCATGTATTTTATTTTTTGTAGTTTCATTTAAACATTTATGTTATTCTTTTCAAATTTGAAATGTAGAAGTGAATTTACAGATTTACATTTTGCTTTCTTGTGGAAAAGTACTTTTTACAAGTGCTGTTTCATAGATGTGAAACCATGTTTAAACATTTCTCAAAAAAGCATGTATTTTAATGTTTGTAGTTTCATTTTAACATTTATGTTATTCCTTTCAAAATTGAAATGTAGAAGTGAATTTACAGATCTACATTTTTTTTTCTTGTAGAAAAGTACTTTTTACGTGCTGTTTCATTGATGTGAAACCATGTTTAAATATTTCTCCAAAAAGCATGTATTTTAATGTTTGTAGTTTCATTTTAACATTTATGTTATTCTTTTCAAAATTGAAATGTGGAAGTGAATTTATGCATCCTCATTTTGATTTCTTTTAGAAAAGTACTTTTTACAAGTGCTGTTTCATAGATGTGAAATCATGTTTAAACATTTCTCAAAAAAGCCTGTATTTTAATGTTTGTAGTTTCATTTTAACATTTATGTTATTCTTTTCAAATTTGAAATGTAGAAGTGAATTTACAGATTTACATTTTGCTTTCTTGTGGAAAAGTACTTTTTACAAGTGTTGTTTCATAGATGTGAAACCATGTTTAAACATTTCTCAAAAAAGCATGTATTTTAATGTTTGTAGTTTCATTTTAACATTTATGTTATTCTTTTCAAAATTGAAATGTAGAAGTGAATTTACAGATCTACATTTTGTTTTCTTGTAGAAAAGTGCTTTTTACATGTGCTGTTTCATTGATGTGAAATCATGTTTAAATATTTCACAAAAAAGCATGTATTTTATTGTTTGTAGTTTCATTTTAACATTTATGTTATTATTTTCAAATTTGAAATGTAGAAGTGAATTTACAGATTTACATTTTGCTTTCTTTTCGAAAAGTACTTTTTACAAGTGCTCTTTCGTAGATGTGAAACCATGTTTAAACATTTCTCAAAAAAGCATGTATTTTAATGTTTGTAGTTTCATTTTAACATTTATGTTGTTCTTTTCAAAATTGAAATGTAGAAGTGAATTTACAGATCAACATTTTGTTTTCTTGTAGAAAAGTGCTTTTTACATGTGCTGTTTCATTGATGTGAAAACATGTTTAAACATTACTCAAAAAAGCATGTATTTTAATGTTTGTAGTTTCATTTTAACATTTAAGTTCTTTTCAAACTTGAAATGTAGAAGTGAATTTACAGATCAACATTTTGTTTTCTTGTAGAAAAGTGCTTTTTACCTGTGCTGTTTCATTGATGTGAAATCATGTTTAAACATTACTCAAAAAAGCATGTATTTTAATATTTGTAGTTTCATTTTAACATTTATGTTGTTCTTTTCAAAATTGAAATGTAGAAGTGAATTTACAGATCAACATTTTGTTTTCTTGTAGAAAAGTGCTTTTTACCTGTGCTGTTTCATTGATGTGAAATCAGGTTTAAACATTACTCAAAAAAGCATTTATTTTAATGTTTGTAGTTTCATTTTAACATTTATGTTGTTCTTTTCAAAATTGAAATGTAGAAGTGAATTTACAGATCAACATTTTGTTTTCTTGTAGTAAAGTACTTTTTACAAGTGCTGTTTCTTTGATGTGAAATCATGTTTAAACATTACTCAAAAAAGCATGTATTTTAATATTTGTAGTTTCATTTTAACATTTATGTAGTTGTTTTCAAAATTGAAATGTAGAAGTGAATTTACAGATCTACCTTTAGTTTTCTTGTAGAAAAGTACTTTTTACAAGTGCTGTTTCATAGATGTGAAACCATGTTTAATCATTTCTCAAAAAAGCATGTATTTTAATGTTTGTAGTTTCATTTTAACATTTATGTTGTTCTCTTCAAAATTGAAATGTAGAAGTGAATTTACAGATCTACATTTTGCTTTCTTGTGGAAGAGTACTTTTTACAAGTGCTGTTTCATAGATGTGAAACCATATTTAAACATTTCTCAAAAAAGCATGTATTTTAATATTTGTAGTTTCATTTTAACATTTATCTTATTGTTTTCAAAATTGAAATGTTAGAAGTGAATTTACGCATCCTCATTTTGCTTTCTATTAAAAAAAGTACTTTTCACAAGTGCTGTTTCATTGATGTGAAACCATGTTTAAATATTTCTCCAAAAAGCATGTATTTTAATGTTTGTAGTTTCATTTTAACATTTATGTTATTCTTTTCAAAATTGAAATGTAGAAGTGAATTTACAGATCAACATTTTGTTTTCTTGTAGAAAAGTGCTTTTTACCTGTGCTGTTTCATAGATGTGAAACCATGTTTAAACATTTCTCAAAAAAGAATGTATTTTAATGTTTGTAGTTTCATTTTAACATTTATGTTGTTCTTTTCAAAATTGAAATGTAGAAGTGAATTTACAGATCAACATTTTGTTTTCTTGTAGAAAAGTGCTTTTTACCTGTGCTGTTTCATTGATGTGAAATCAGGTTTAAACATTACTCAAAAAAGCATGTATTTTAATGTTTGTAGTTTCATTTTAACATTTATGTTGTTCTTTTCAAAATTGAAATGTAGAAGTGAATTTACAGATCAACATTTTGTTTTCTTGTAGAAAAGTGCTTTTTACATGTGCTGTTTCATTGATGTGAAATCATGTTTAAATATTTCACAAAAAAGCATGTATTTTATTGTTTGTAGTTTCATTTTAACATTTATGTTATTATTTTCAAATTTGAAATGTAGAAGTGAATTTACAGATTTACAATTTGCTTTCTTGTGGAAAAGTACTTTTTACAAGTGCTGTTTCATAGATGTGAAACCATGTTTAAACATTTCTCAAAAAAGCATGTATTTTAATGTTTGTAATTTCATTTTAACATTTATGTTGTTCTTTTCAAAATTGAAAAGTAGAAGTGAATTTACAGATCTACATTTTGTTTTCTTGTAGAAAAGTGCTTTTTACATGTGCTGTTTCATTGATGTGAAATCATTTTTAAACATTTCACAAAAAAGCATGTATTTTATTGTTTGTAGTTTCATTTTAACATTTATGTTATTATTTTCAAATTTGAAATGTAGAAGTGAATTTACAGATTTACATTTTGCTTTCTTGTGGAAAAGTACTTTTTACAAGTGCTGTTTCATAGATGTGAAACCATGTTTAAACATTTCTCAAAAAAGCATGTATTTTAATGTTTGTAGTTTCATTTTAACATTTATGTTATTCTTTTCAAAATTGAAATGTAGAAGTGAATTTACAGATCTACATTTTGCTTTCTTTTAGAAAAGTGCTTTTTACAAGTGCTGTTTCATAGATGTGAAATCATGTTTAAACATTTCACAAAAAAGCATGTATTTTATTGTTTGTAGTTTCATTTAAACATTTATGTTATTCTTTTCAAATTTGAAATGTAGAAGTGAATTTACAGATTTACATTTTGCTTTCTTGTGGAAAAGTACTTTTTACAAGTGCTGTTTCATAGATGTGAAACCATGTTTAAACATTTCTCAAAAAAGCATGTATTTTAATGTTTGTAGTTTCATTTTAACATTTATGTTATTCCTTTCAAAATTGAAATCTAGAAGTGAATTTACAGATCTACATTTTTTTTTCTTGTAGAAAAGTACTTTTTACGTGCTGTTTCATTGATGTGAAACCATGTTTAAATATTTCTCCAAAAAGCATGTATTTTAATGTTTGTAGTTTCATTTTAACATTTATGTTATTCTTTTCAAAATTGAAATGTGGAAGTGAATTTATGCATCCTCATTTTGATTTCTTTTAGAAAAGTACTTTTTACAAGTGCTGTTTCATAGATGTGAAATCATGTTTAAACATTTCTCAAAAAAGCATGTATTTTAATGTTTGTAGTTTCATTTTAACATTTATGTTATTCTTTTCAAATTTGAAATGTAGAAGTGAATTTACAGATTTACATTTTGCTTTCTTGTGGAAAAGTACTTTTTACAAGTGTTGTTTCATAGATGTGAAACCATGTTTAAACATTTCTCAAAAAAGCATGTATTTTAATGTTTGTAGTTTCATTTTAACATTTATGTTATTCTTTTCAAAATTGAAATGTAGAAGTGAATTTACAGATCTACATTTTGTTTTCTTGTAGAAAAGTGCTTTTTACATGTGCTGTTTCATTGATGTGAAATCATGTTTAAATATTTCACAAAAAAGCATGTATTTTATTGTTTGTAGTTTCATTTTAACATTTATGTTATTATTTTCAAATTTGAAATGTAGAAGTGAATTTACACATTTACATTTTGCTTTCTTGTGGAAAAGTACTTTTTACAAGTGCTGTTTCATAGATGTGAAAACATGTTTAAACATTTCTCAAAAAAGCATGTATTTTAATGTGTGTAGTTTCATTTTAACATTTATGTTCTTCTTTTCAAAATTGAAATGTAGAAGTGAATTTACAGATCAACATTTTGTTTTCTTGTAGAAAAGTGCTTTTTACCTGTGCTGTTTCATTGATGTGAAATCATGTTTAAACATTACTCAAAAAAGCATGTATTTTAATGTTTGTAGTTTCATTTTAACATTTAAGTTCTTTTCAAACTTGAAATGTAGAAGTGAATTTACAGATCAACATTTTGTTTTCTTGTAGAAAAGTGCTTTTTACCTGTGCTGTTTCATTGATGTGAAATCATGTTTAAACATTACTCAAAAAAGCATGTATTTTAATATTTGTAGTTTCATTTTAACATTTATGTTGTTCTTTTCAAAATTGAAATGTAGAAGTGAATTTACAGATCAACATTTTGTTTTCTTGTAGAAAAGTGCTTTTTACCTGTGCTGTTTCATTGATGTGAAATCAGGTTTAAACATTACTTAAAAAAGCATTTATTTTAATGTTTGTAGTTTCATTTTAACATTTATGTTGTTCTTTTCAAAATTGAAATGTAGAAGTGAATTTACAGATCAACATTTTGTTTTCTTGTAGTAAAGTACTTTTTACAAGTGCTGTTTCTTTGATGTGAAATCATGTTTAAACATTACTCAAAAAAGCATGTATTTTAATATTTGTAGTTTCATTTTAACATTTATGTTGTTCTCTTCAAAATTGAAATGTAGAAGTGAATTTACAGATCTACATTTTGCTTTCTTGTGGAAGAGTACTTTTTACAATTGCTGTTTCATAGATGTGAAACCATATTTAAACATTTCTCAAAAAAGCATGTATTTTAATATTTGTAGTTTCATTTTAACATTTATCTTATTGTTTTCAAAATTGAAATGTTAGAAGTGAATTTACGCATCCTCATTTTGCTTTCTATTAAAAAAAGTACTTTTCACAAGTGCTGTTTCATTGATGTGAAACCATGTTTAAATATTTCTCCAAAAAGCATGTATTTTAATGTTTGTAGTTTCATTTTAACATTTATGTTATTCTTTTCAAAATTGAAATGTAGAAGTGAATTTACAGATCTACATTTTGTTTTCTTGTAGAAAAGTGCTTTTTACCTGTGCTGTTTCATTCATGTGAAATCATGTTTAAACATTACACAAAAAAGCATGTATTTTATTGTTTGTGGTTTCATTTTAACATTTATGTTATTATTTTCAAATTTGAAATGTAGAAGTGAATTTACAGATTTACATTTTGCTTTCTTGTGGAAAATTACTTTTTACAAGTGCTGTTTCATAGATGTGAAACCATGTTTAAACATTTCTCAAAAAAGCATGTATTTTAATGTTTGTAGTTTCATTTTAACATTTATGTTGTTCTTTTCAAAATGAAATGTAGAAGTGAATTTACAGATCTACATTTTGTTTTCTTGTAGAAAAGTGCTTTTTACATGTGCTGTTTCATTGATGTGAAATCATGTTTAAATATTTCACAAAAAAGCATGTATTTTATTGTTTGTAGTTTCATTTTAACATTTATGTTATTATTTTCAAATTTGAAATGTAGAAGTGAATTTACAGATTTACATTTTGCTTTCTTGTGGAAAAGTACTTTTTACAAGTGCTGTTTCATAGATGTGAAACCATGTTTAAACATTTCTCAAAAAAGCATGTATTTTAATGTTTGTAGTTTCATTTTAACATTTATGTTGTTCTTTTCAAAATTGAAATGGAGGTGAATTTACAGATCTACATTTTGTTTTCTTGTAGAAAAGTGCTTTTTACCTGTGCTGTTTCATTGATTCCAAATCATGTTTAAACATTACTCAAAAAAGCATGTATTTTATTGTTTGTAGTTTCATTTTAACATTTATGTTATTCTTTTCAAATTTGTAATGTAGAAGTGAATTTACAGATTTACATTTTGCTTTCTTGTGGAAAAGTACTTTTTACAAGTGCTGTTTCATAGATGTGAAATCATGTTTAAACATTTCTCAAAAAAGCATGTATTTTAATGTTTGTAGTTTCATTTTAACATTTATGTTGTTCTTTTCAAAATTGAAATGTAGAAGTGAATTTACAGATCAACATTTTGTTTTCTTGTAGAAAAGTGCTTTTTACCTGTGCTGTTTCATTGATGTGAAATCATGTTTAAACATTACTCAAAAAAGCATGTATTTTAATGTTTGTAGTTTCATTTTAACATTTAAGTTCTTTTCAAACTTGAAATGTAGAAGTGAATTTACAGATCAACATTTTGTTTTCTTGTAGAAAAGTGCTTTTTACCTGTGCTGTTTCATTGATGTGAAATCATGTTTAAACATTACTCAAAAAAGCATGTATTTTAATATTTGTAGTTTCATTTTAACATTTATGTTGTTCTTTTCAAAATTGAAATGTAGAAGTGAATTTACAGATCAACATTTTGTTTTCTTGTAGAAAAGT